>NC_083226.1:15581479-15887966 GCF_032191835.1 Heteronotia binoei | reverse complement strand
GGAAGCCCTTGCTGGTGATACACTGTTGTCACTTCCTGTGCACACCGGAAGCGGCATCAGCACTTTTTCACAAAACCCGGTGGTCTAACCATACCGTTTTGCCCCGACGCCAGAATGTTCCTGGCACACCCCAGGGATATGCTGATGCTACTTCCAGGGAGCACAGGAAGGGACATGTTGGAATGCTGCCGATGCCCCCCCCCATTTTTGCACCATTTTGCCCTCACACCTGCTGAGTGGCTGAGGGCAGGGGATCCCCTGATGCCAGCAAGCATAGACAATTTCAAGACAGGATCGAGTAAACATATGGAGCAGAGGTCCATCAGTGGCTATTAGCCACAGCATATTGTTGGAACTCTCTGTCTGGGGCAGTGATGCTCTGTATTCTGGGTGCTTGGGGGGGCAACAGTGGGGGGGCTTCTAGTGTCCCCTGGTGGTCCTCCTGATGGCACCTGGTTTTTTGGCCACTGTGTGACACAGAGTGTTGGACTGGATGGGTCATTGGCCTGATCCAACAGGGCTTCTCTTATGTGACACAGAATGTTGGACTGGATGGGCCATTGGCCTGATCCAACAGGGCTTCTCTTATGTTCTTCTGTGACACAGAGTGTTGGACTGGATGGGTCATTGGCCTGATCCAACATGGCTTCTCTTATGTTCTTATATTCTTAGAAGGGGGCTGGACTGCTTTGTACTTAACCAACAGAAATCAAACCATTGCTGTTAACTTATGGAGGGGAAAAGACCTTTTGGAAATGTCTCCATTAAACCTCTAGTACTTTAGCGGGGTGTGTGTCTGTGTGTGTACTCTTGCAAATTACTTCATGCTTTTCCATAAATTGAGCAAGATATGAGAGAAATACATTTTAATTCTTTAGATAATCCTGTCAAAAGAACGATGGCACCGCAAGCCTTTCCAGAAAAAAAAGTGACATTAGTATTACTGAACAGCAGAAAATGGCGTTAAAAATGGCGAGAGAATTAACGATGAGCTTCAGCTAAAGCATTAAACTGTTAAATGTCTTATCCCACAACGACTTAGAATGGGTATATCTATCTATATACAAAAAAAAGTGAAAAAAGGCATTTAATTACCTTTTTGTTCCACTTCTATTGTAGAGAAAGAAGAAAAGCAAGAAAGGAGAAAAAGAGAATAGATTAATGGTCTCGTACTTGGGTAGGCACTTTTCTTTTACCTCTGGCCCTAAGATATCAGCCTCTTACTTCATCGATCGCTACATTCTGCAAAACATGATTCCCTCACTCTTTAAGCAGGGAACTTCTATAAACACAAACCCCAGGCACACCAAAACTTACACGAGGGTCTAACAGGCATGCAAGATCACAACCAATACCTTTTTAAGAGTCTGTGCCAATCGTGACGGCCCCAGAAGTACAAGAATGTCCCAGAAATACTTGATTTGCAGAATATGCTTCAGCTGGCAATCTACCCCTCCATTCTGCCAGGTCAGCAGCCTTCCACCCACCCCGGGAAAGAAGCGTTGCTCTGATGGAAGCAGCCCTTCCCGCAGCCGATGTGACTGTGAGGCAGGCTCCAAACTTGGCACAGGGGACAGGGCAGGGTAGAAGCCAGGGGTGGAATTCTAGCAGGACCTCCTTTGCATATTAGGCCACACCCCCTGATGTAGCCAATCCTCCTGGAGCTTACAAAAAAGAGCCTTGTAAGCTCTTGGAGGATCGGCTACATCAGGGGTGTGTGGCCTAATATACAAAGGAGCTCCTGCTAGAATTCCACCCCTGGTAGAAACCAGTGGGCTGCATGGAAAGCTCCACCTGGAGGCATTAGACTGACCGAGTAATGCTCCCCCTTCTTACAGAATTCTGTTCCTGTGACCTTCCGGAACAGCACAGGTGGCAAAAGTAGGGGAAACTGCAGTATGAGGGAAAAACTGGCAAAAAAAGAGAAAAAACTCACCCACTCCTAGGGTTGCCCGCTTTGGGCTGGAAGATACCTGGAAATTTTGTGGGTAGAGCCTGAGGAGGGCAGAATTTGGATTGGGGAGTCCACCTTCCAAAGCAGCCACTTTCTCCAGGTGATCTCTGTTGCCTGGAGATCAGCTGCCAACACCTGGAGGCTGGCAACCCTACCCACCCCCTCCACCATAACTGCACCCTCTGCCTTGTTACGGGTGGCCCCAGGCAGCCCTGGAGCAGCAGGCATTCCAAACCAAAAACTGGCATACTCTGGAATCTGCTGCACCTGCAATATCATCACCTGACAGATAACAGGGGTAAACTGATGGGAAAAAATCTTGAAATAATCAATGCAGTTATTCCCCTTTGGATAAAACAACAGTGAGCTCTGTCATCCGCCGCCATCACCTAGACAAAGGCTTAATAAGATATACATATATTCAGAAAGGAAAGGCATGCACTCTCCTGGTGGGTGGGAGAAGAAAGAAGGCCTCTTCCTAGATGGCCTCTTGTGATGTAATTACATTTTAATCCTGCCCTTTCAGCGCTGTGTGCGAGGCATGATACGCTGTTCTCCCCTCCTCTGTTCTGACCTCACACACAACATCCCGGTGAGGTAGGTGAGGCTGACTAGCAGAAGGTCACCCAGTGAGTTTCACGACGAACAGGGATTCTGAAGCCTCGGATTTCCCACGTCTAGCCCCACACTCAAGTCACTGTTGCTTTAAGTACTTGTGTTAAAGCAGTTCTTCTGTCTGCTGCTCGATTGACTGGAAGCATCATTTTAATTGATCGATCCAACCGTTTAGTTGACCAAACAGACAAACAATTGAGGATCAAAAAGTTTTAGTTTAGGAAAAAGTTAACACCACATACAAATTTACAAGTGAGCCAAAGCAGCAAGAAAATGGTCTAGCCACAATTTAAGGCCGTAAATGTGTTTAGGGTTGCCAGTCCTCCATGTGACACCTGGAGATCCCCTCCTGCTATTATGATTGCTCTCCAGATGACCAAGATCAGTTCCTTTAGAGCAGGGGTGTCAAACTCATTTGTTATGAGGGCCGGATCTGACATAAAAGAGACCTTGTTGAGCTGGGCCATGTTGAGTTGGGCCGAGCTATATCGGGCTGGGCCATGTGTGCACCTATTTAAGATTAGGTAGCAAATATATACATTTTATAAAGAGCACAGACAAACAAAAATATATATATTTTAAAAACTTAAAACATGCTTAAAATGTTAGCACTCATTGGTCTTAAAAGATGCTTTCTTTGTATTTCTCCCATGGGATCCAGGGAACTGGGCAAAGGAAGCGCTGGCTCTTTTCTTCTTTCCCCAGGGGACTGGGGGAGCCTCAGCCAATAGAAGGAAGAGAGGTTTGGCTCAGTAGCTTTGCCGTGTAATTGAAAGAGCCTGGCAAAGCAAGCTCTCCCTCTCCCCTTTCCTCCCCAAGGAGGAGCCTCAGCCAATGGGGAAAAGAGGCTTTGTTCTATAGCTCCTGAGCAAGCCTTGCAAAGCAAGCTGTTATAAAGAAGGAAGCAAGAGACAGGGAGAAGGAAGCAGATGACAGCCAGTTGCTTGGGGGCCTGACAGGAGCCCTCTAGGGGCCTGATTCGCCCCCCGAAATGCATCTTTGACACCCCTGCTCTAGAGAAAACGGCTGCTTTGGAGGGTGGATTCTATGGCATTATACCCTGCTGAGGCCTCTCCCTTCTCCAACCCCACCCTCCCCAGGTTCTACCCCCAAAATCTCCAGGTATTTCCCAACCTAGAGCTTGCAACTCTCCTCATATTGCAAAGATTGGCTGTAAGCGTGGCAATTCACATAAGTCGGTTCATCACTGGATGTTCTGCAGTTGTGAATCACTGCAGACTGAGATTCATTGACACAACTTTCATATTCCCTTGTGCTACCTTCAGCCTGCGCAGAGGAAGTTCCACACACAGGAGCTATATATATTAAAAAAAACCCCAAATGCTTTTTGAAAAAGCTGTCCTCCTCAGCCTCCTCACAGAGGAAAAGGGGCTGTGGCTGGTCTCTGTCCCTTTTCCCACTGCTGTCTCTGGGTGTTTTCATATATTCAATAATGTGGTTTCAATTCACTTCAGCGACGATTTGCAAGTGGATCTTGCCATTTCACACAGTGAAATCCAGTTGCAAAGTGCACTGAAAGTGGATTGGAAATGCAATATTTAGTGTTTGTGAAGATGCCCTCTATTTGTTGGTATAAGACGGGGTGGCCAAACTTGCTTAACGTAAGAGCCACAAAAAATAAACATCAGATGTTTGAGACCCACAAGACATGAATTTTATTTATTTATTCGATTTATATCTCACCCTCCCCACCGAATGTTGGATGTTTGAGAGCCACAAGACAAGGGAAGGAGGGTAGGGAGGAAAGGAAAGAAGGGAGGCAAATAGATAGGGGAGGGAGGAAGAGGTGGAAAGAAAGCAACTTTAACTTCTAATGCATTCTCCAAGTCAGCAGCTTAGCTTGGAGAAGTGATTTAAAGAGGCAAATGCCTTCTCCAAGCTGGCCGATGGGGCAGTGGGGACTTTTAAGAGCAACATATGTATAAAAGAGCCACATGTGGCTACCGAACTGCAGTTTGGCCACCCCTGGTATAAGAGCTTCACATGTAAATTTGTAAGTGGTTTAATTCTTCTTTTCAAACTCAAGCGTTTCAAGCACAGAATTTTCCGTTAGGCATTTTTAAAAAGGAAAAAAAGAACTCATTATACATGACAGCTATTGGAATCACCACTCTCAGACGCAGAATTCCTCGGAAGTTCTAATTTTGTGGAGGACAGGGGAGAGAAATCTTATTATTCCTCCCTCTTTCTTTCTCCTTGGCCACTCACAAGTCTTCCCTCTTTGCCCCATCACACACATACAGTGGGTGCATTCACACTAAATAACGTGCTTTGCAGCTTGATTTTTACTGTGTATGAATGGCAAAATCCACTTGCAAACAATCACCATATGTGAAAGCACCCAATGTCTTCCCGATCTCCCTTAGCCCTCATATACACTACTCACATCTTGCTCCACACACTCATTCACACAAATACCACACCAGCTCAAGCCAGGAACAACCACCTTCCCTTTCTTTCTGTGCATCCAAAGGTATGCCGGGGGCATTTCCAGAATTCCCTTTCCAAAAAGCGGTCAATTCAGCACCTCCAAACAATTCCACAGGTGGAGCATGAAGCCAATCAGCCTTGTGGCATACCCCCAATACCTGATTATTCAGACTGTCACTCTCCATGGAGGCTCCATTCACTAAGATGGGAGATAGTTGTTGATAGACCCAGGGCTCTTTTGTAGCAGGAACTCCTTTGCATATCAGGCCACACCCCTTGATGCAGCCAATCCTCCTGGAGCTTACAGCAGGTCCTGTAAGAAGAGCCCTGTAAGCTCTTGGAGGATTGGCTACATCAGGGGGTGTGGCCTGATATGCAAAGAAGTTCCTGTTACAAAACAAAAAAAAGCCCTGGATGGACCACACCCTGCCTGTCTTACGAGCCCTGCTAGATCATACTGGGGATCCATGCTGTCCACTGTCTTTTCCCAGAGTGGACAGCCAAGATGTCACAATTCCCAGGATGGGGGAGACCATAAAATACAATCCTGTAAAAACTAGAAAAACCAATGTAAAGTGAAGAAAGGTATTGATTATATCGGTGAGGTTCTAAGACCAAGTAGAAAAGAGATGGATGGAGCCTTCCTAATTTGGTTATTATGAAAGCAGCACGTTAAATACACACACGGACCTTGCATTCTGTAGAAATTCCTGCCTGCTTTTGTGGTCTGAGCACACGAAACACATTGGGGGACAGCAAGGTTCGAATTCAGTAGAACCTCGGGGAACCAACATCTGACACAGGAACGGAAGCTTTCATTCTCAAAAGCTCATTCCCTGAAAACCTTGTTGTTCTCTAAGGTGTTGCTCAGGGCGTTTTTGTAGATGGAACTCCTTTGCATATTAGGTCACACCCCCTGATGCAGCCAACCCTCCAAGAGCTTACAGGGCTCTTCTACTGTAAGCTCCAGGAGGATTGGCTACATCAGGGGTGGGTGGCTTGATATGCAAATAAGTTCCCGCTGCTAAAAAACCCTGGTGCTGCTGAATTCGAATTGAGCTCCTCTATGGCAGACCAACATGGCTGCCTTGTGGAGAAAGTGATGGCAGGCAGCCCTGATGCACTGTCCATTTTTGCCGCTCCTGTAGAAGATGGATTCCTTTCTGTTCTTAAGTTACTTGCAGAATGTCTAGAGTATAGGACAAGCTCCTTGCTGTCAAGAGGGTCTCTTGCCATGGTTGATGGTCCGGTGCATGCACTGTAGTAACCTCATACATTGTTTTGCTATCACGCTTGCTTTGATGCTGAATGCTATCTTTCCTTTGTAACAAGCACACGTATGGCTCTGCCTAGTTCCTGGGCAGCTCAAGGTCGTCGTCTGTTTCCCAGGGATCTAGTCTGCACCTGCAACAAAGCACAGGAATGGGACTTTGGGGGGAGGGTCAAAGTGCTTGGCACCTGTAGCTTTCAAATGTAACAGTCTAACTAAGGTATATGAAGGGGTGAAACCCTCCCATTGTCAGTTTCCACAAGGCCTGTCTTGCCTTGCGTCTCCCATTCACCAATTAACAAATTTTGCTAAATTCAAGAGTGTGTTGCTAACTGGAAGACTGGGGACGTGACACTTGCTGACTTCCAAAGTCTCCCTTGGTGTTTAAAAATAAAATAGAAACAGAGTATTATTTCATAAGAGTCCCATGGCGCAGAGTGGTAAAGATAATAATAATAATAATAATACTTTTTATTTGTATCCCGCCCTCCCCGCCAGGGCAGGCTCAGTTGCGGTACTGCAGTCAAACTCTCTACTCACGACCTGAGTTTGATCCTGGTGGAAGCTGGGTTCAGGTAGCTGGCTCAAGGTTGACTCAGCCTTCCATTCTTCCAAGGCTGGTAAAATGAGTACCCAGCTTGCTGGGGGGAAAGTGTAGATGATGGGGAAGGCAATGGCAAATCACCCCGTAAAAAGTCTGCCATGAAAATGTCACGATGCAACGTCACCCCAGAGTCGGAAACGACTGGTGCTCGCACAGGGGACTACCTTTACCTTTTTTTGTTGTTTTTAATTCTTTCATCAAACCTTGGTTAGAAGGAAAATGGAATGTCTTGAAGATCAACAGACTTGTGCGATTTCTGGCATGCTTATTTGAGTGAAAGTTCCATTCATTTCAATGGGACTTACTCCTAGGGAAAGTATGCATCAGGTTGTATCCTCAGAGCTCAGTTCCAACCAGGGTTTCTCAGACAGAAACCTCATTCATTTCAACAGGATGCTTAGCAGTGCCAACATCAACGCTTTGAACTGACTCTGGAAGTTTCCTTTTCTAGCCTAGAAACTGAACACCGTGCAGATGGACTTCAACATATTCTCGCCAGAAGGCTTAGCAAGGTAGAAGAACCAGCGGCGATGCCTGCCAGATCCCTGCTCTCCTTCCTGCCGTTTGCAATAACGGAGTATTCATTGGTGATACAACTCAATTAAATGTATCCCGTGAAGATCCCACAAATGTACTGAGATAACCATAAGACAAGACAGTGAACTGTGGAATTCTGGTGGGACTGTATCTCAGGCTAAGTTCTACATCTGTAGAACAGAAATAACCATGACTCCTGCAGAAGGAGAATAGGATAATGAAAGAACTGAAGGGGTGGGGGGGAGGTAAACACAGGCCTCATTTTGGGCAGAAGCTCACAGGAGTAGAGCTCCAGAATCTCTAAAGTTTATTGTCTTTCTTCTCATGATCTCTGGGTCTAAGGACGCCTGACTGGCTTCAACAAGGGCTTTTTGGTCCGGGCCCCTACCTGGTGGAATGAGTTCCCACAGGAGATGTGGGCCCTGCAGGACTTATCTAATTTCCCAGGGCCTGTAAAACAGAGCTCTTCCGCCAGGCTTTTAATTGAGCCAGTGAGTGTCCCCTGGAATCATCGCTCCCCCCAGCACCTTATGCTTATGTTATGCTGAACATTACCAGCCTCTATGTGGTCTATGACTTGTTGCCAATGATGTGGACCGTGGTTTTTGTTAATTCTGTAATTATGAGATTATCTAGTTTGGATGTAGTTTGTTTGATGTTTTGTGAGGTTTCTTAATGTTGTAAGCCGCCCAGAGCCTGCTTGTGGGATAGGGCAGGGTATAAATCGAAAAATTAAATTAAATTAAATTAAATTAAGTCAAGGATGACATTCCTGGTGAGAACACGTTCTGGTCAGGCCAAGGAGCTAGTGCCACTGATTTTGTCCTAGTTTCGAGAACTGGTGTGGTGTAGTAGTTAAGAGCCGTGGACCCTAATCTGGAAAGCTGTGCTTGATTCCCCACCCTTCCACATGGAGTCAGTTGGGTGACCTTGAGCCAATCACAGCTCTCAGAGTTCTCTCAGTCCTCTAAAATAAGTCTAGCTCACCATAAAAGAGTTGGGACTTAAGGTTGCCAGACAATCTTTGGATGTCCTGGCTATACCCCATACAATGCCATATGATAATAATTCTTATTTGTCCTCTGCTAGATTATGTAGATTATTTAAAAGCTGGGACCCACCAAGACAATGACCATTTGCCAATGACCTTAGAATGAAAAATTCCAAATCTAACAGTTCACCTAACTGACAAATTTGACGCAGAACTGACTCATGTTTCCAGTTATCAAAGAATCAAATGGTCCAAAAATGTAGATAAGCAAACCAAGGATTTTCTCAGCTCCGACAGAATCTATCAGCTCTGTGGCAAAATGATCGACTGCACGCACTTTGAAGCCACCTTATGGCAAGAACTGTTTACTAAAAGCAAACCCATCCTAGAGCCCCTGAGAGTAAAATGCCCCACACAATCATGGTTTGATCAGGAATGTCTGTCAACAAAAAAATAATAATCAATTAATAGGTAAGTTTACTTATTATAAATCACAGAGCATCTGTACAATTCCTTCCAAAGGTAGCCTAGCTCCAACTGACCCAGGTCTGCCAAATCTAAAGATGCTTCACTCTTTTGAAGAATTGTTCCAGGTAGATTCCAATCAGATGGCCCAAAACTTTCCCCGCAAAAACCTGGGAGAGTCATTCTTATGCACTGTACACCACAGGACACAACCAGGTGTCCCCTCCAACTACAAACATGAAAACCTGCCGAAGGCCATGATCACTTTTCTGCTGCAGTGAGGCTGAAAATCATCTTTGGCTACTATGATGAAGCAGGGTAGGGTGCTTATAAAGGGCAGGGGGATTTGATGAAGTTATCGTTTAGATAATACTGCATTCCTTTTAAGTACATAAAAATGTCCAGACTTTAAAGAATGCCTTGGCCTTATCCCAGGTGTACGTTTCTGACACTATCAATTCATCAGCAAAAACTCTCAAAGACTCTTGAGTTTGGCCACAGGATCATTTAGGAGGAGACCACAGGATCATTTAGGAGGAGACCACTTGTTTAGGAGGAGACCACTAGAGCCAGTTTGGTGTAGTAGTTAAGTGTGCGGACTCTTATCTGGGAGAACCGGGTTTGATTCCCCACTCCTCCACTTGCACCTGCTGGAATGGCCTTGGGTCAGCCAGAGCTCTCTTATCTGGGAGAACTGGGATTGATTCCCCACTCCTCCACTTGCACCTGCTGGAATGGCCTTGGGTCAGCCAGAGCTCTCTTATCTGGGAGAACCGGGTTTGATTCCCCACTCCTCCCCTTGCACCTGCTGGAATGGCCTTGGGTCAGCCAGAGCTCTCTTATCTGGGAGAACCGGGTTTGATTCCCCGCTCCTCCCCTTGCACCTGCTGGAATGGCCTTGGGTCAGCCAGAGCTCTCTTATCTGGGAGAACCGGGTTTGATTCCCCACTCCTCCACTTGCACCTGCTGGAATGGCCTTGGGTCAGCCAGAGCTCTCTTATCTGGGAGAACTGGGATTGATTCCCCACTCCTCCACTTGCACCTGCTGGAATGGCCTTGGGTCAGCCAGAGCTCTCTTATCTGGGAGAACCGGGTTTGATTCCCCACTCCTCCACTTGCACCTGCTGGAATGGCCTTTGGTCAGCCAGAGCTCTCTTATCTGGAAGAACCGGGTTTGATTCCCCACTCCTCCACTTGCACCTGCTAGCATGGCCTTGGGTCAGCCATAGCTCTCGGTGAGTTGTCCTTGAAAGGGCAGCTGCTGTGAGAGCCCTCTCCAGCCCCACCCACCTCACAGGGTGTCTGTTGTGGGGGAGGAAGGGAAAGGAGATTGTAGGCCGCTCTGAGACTCTGTCCTTGAAAGGCAGCTGCTGTGAGAGCCCTCTCCAGCCCCACCCACCTCACAGGGTGTCTGTTGTGGGGGAGGAAGGTAAAGGAGATTGTGAGCCGCTCTGAAACTCTTTGGAGTGGAGGGCGGGATATAAATCCAATATCTTCTTCTTCTTCTTCTTCTTCTTCTTCTTGATTGATGTTATGTGAGGTCCCACTTGGAAATATGGCCGCCCCACAATACCCACGAAAAAGTAATCTGACTGTTTAGGGGCTGGGGCCTGCAAGAGAGAGACCAGCAGAAAGAGAAGATGGTGATAACTGTCTGGGGAGGGGCAAGAAGATATTTAAGGAAAGAAATAGCCACCCCATAGGTGAGACACATCAAGGGAGGGCAGGAAAAAGGAGGGGTCACATAGTCAGCGGAAAACTGGGAAATGCCAGAGGCAGTGGAAGCTCCTTCCCTTCCCTCGGACTATTTATTCACAAGAGAAACTGACCCTCTGAGTATGCACAGGGTGCATTTTCACCGGTGTTTACAAAATGTGAGGACTTCTTCACAGCATGATCAATCATAGTCAAGGAAACAATGTATCTCTTGAGGTGTTTCCTATAGAAATAAAGACCTTGGGGGAGGAGGGTAGAAGGAGAAAGATTTGGAAAATTATTCCCTAGGGTTTCCTTCCATTTTTGTTCAGGGGGGAAATTGGGATATTTGGAGCACAGAAAAAAACCCTCTCTAAATGATCCTATCAATTGGCCATTTTACTGCCTTTTCCCCTGAAGCCTGTAAGTATTGCCTTCCTCAAAACATAGGTTGCATTCAGACAGCAAAATAAACTAAAGTTTGTGCAGATCAATTTCTTGCAGGGCTTTTTTTTTGCGTAGAAATGCACAGGAACACAGTTCTGGCTGGCTTGGGCTCAGAGGGCGTGGCCTAATATGCAAATGAATTCCTGCTGGGCTTTTTCTACAAAAAGCCCTGTGCGAGACAATGGTGATGTCAAGGGGTGTGGCCTAATATTCAAATACGTTCCTGTTGGACTTAAAAAAAAAAAGCCCTGGTTTGTTGTACAAATCCTGGTTTATCGAGACTTGCCTCCTTTCCTGCTTCAAAGCAGAATCCACAGCTCTTATCTTGAGCTCTCTTGCGTTGCCAGGCTGTTTGATGGAGCCCATTTGTTGCTAGCTGACTGCAAGCAACTTGGAGAGAAATTAGGTTTGGTTTGGTGGAGGGAGCCGGAGGTATGGCAATCCTCTTCATTTGTGCTCAAGTCCCTCAGTCCCCCTCCCTTTTTCTATTCTATGTGTTTCAATGGCGAACTTGGCGACAATAAATTTTGTGTCCCTTCTTTTCTTTCTAGTTGATCATCAATCCTCTGCCCCTCCTGTGCATTCCCTAAGCTGAAAGAAATTAGATCTTTCCCAGCTCCCCTTTCTGCCTTGCCATTCCACTGCCTTTGCTGGATGCAACTGGGAGTGACATAATTTGCCCTCGGTCTGTGCTTCTCTCTCTGTATGCGGGCAGCAAAGAAGGGTGCTGCTATTGAACAAATATGAATGCCTTCTCCAAGCTGGCCGATGGGGGAGTGGGGACTTTTGAGAGCCACATATGTATAAAAGAGCCACATGTGGCTCCCGAACTGGTATAAGAGCTTCACATGTAAATTTGTAAGTGGTTTAATTCTTCTTTTCAAACTCAAGCGTTTCAACAATAGAATTTTCCGTTAGGCATTTTTAAAAAGGAAAAAAAGAACTCATTAAACATGACAGCTATTGGAACCACCACTCTCAGACGCAGAATTCCTCGGAAGTTCTAATTTTGTGGAGGACAGGGGAGAGAAATCTTATTATTCCTCCCTCTTTCTTTCTCCTTGGCCACTCACAAGTCTTCCCTCTTTGCCCCATCACACACATACAGTGGGTGCATTCACACTAAATAATGTTCTTTGCAGCTTGATTTTTACTGTGTATGAATGGCAAAATCCACTTGCAAACAATCACCATATGTGAAAGCACCCAATCTTCCCGATCTCCCTTAACTACTCACATCTTGCTCCACACACTCATTCACACAAATACCACACCAGCTCAAGCCAGGAACAAACACCTTCCCTTTCTTTCTGTGCATCCAAAGGTATGCCGGATGCATTTCCAGAATTCCCTTTCCAAAAAGCGGTCAATTCAGCACCTCCAAACAATTCCACAGGTGGAGCATGAAGCCAATCAGCCTTGTGGCATACCCCCAATACCTGATTATTCAGACTGTCACTCTCCATGGAGGCTCCATTCACTAAGATGGGAGATAGTTGTTGATAGACCCAGGGCTCTTTTGTAGCAGGAACTCCTTTGCATATCAGGCCACACCCCCTGATGTAGCCAATCCTCCCGGGGCTTACAGCAGGTCCTGTAAGAAGAGCCCTGTAAGCTCTTGGAGGATTGGCTACATCAGGGGTGTGTGGCCTAATATGCAAAGGAGTTCCTGTTACAAAAAAAAAACCCTGGATGGACCACACCCTGCCTGTCTTACGAGCCCTGCTAGATCATACTGGGGATCCATGCTGTCCACTGTCTTTTCCCAGAGAGGACAGCCAAGATGTCACAATTGCCAGGATGGGGGAGACCAGAAAATACAATCCTGTAAAAACTAGAACATAAGAACATAAGAGAAGCCATGTTGGATCAGGCCAATGGCCCATCAAGTCCAACACTCTGTGTCACACAGTGGCAAAAAATGTTATATACACACATACACTGTGGCTAATAGCCACTGATGGACCTCTGCTCCATATTTTTATCTAAACCCCTCTTGAAGGTGGCTATACTTGTGGCCGCCACCACCTCCTGTGGCAGTGAATTCCACATGTTAATCACCCTTTGGGTGAAGAAGTACTTCCTTTTATCCGTTTTAACCTGTCTGCTCAGCAATTTCATCGAATGCCCACGAGTTCTTGTATTGTGAGAAAGGGAGAAAAGTACTTCTTTCTCTACTTTCTCCATTCCATGCATTATCTTGTAAACCTCTATCATGTCAATGTAAAGTGAAGAAAGATATCGATTATATTGGTGAGGTTCTAAGACCAAGTAGAAAAGAGATGGCTACTTGGCCTAATTGTTAATCTGGCCCTGCTCTCCAATTTCCCTCATGGCTTCCTGATCTCTAAAAAACAAGACCAAGAAGCTGCAAGTAAGGTTGCCAAGTCCAATTTAAGAAATATCTGAGGACTTTGGGGGTGGAGCCAGGAGATATTGGAAGTGGAGCTATGAGCAAGGTTGTGACAAGCATAATTGTCCAAAGGGAGTTCTGGCCATCACATTTAGAGGGACCACACACCTTTTAAATGCCTTCCTTCCATTGGAAATAATTAAGGATAAGGTCACATTCTTTGGCGGCTCCCTGGTCCAATCCTTTTGAAACCTGGAGGGTGTTTTGAGGAGAGGCATCGGATGCTATGTTGCAAATTTGGTGCCTCAAAAAACAGCCTCCCAGAGCCCCAGATACCTGTGGATCAATTCTCCATTATTCCCTATGGGAATTGGTCTCCATAGGGAATAATGGAGTGCCCAGCAGACGTTTCCCCCCCTGAACCGGAGGGAGGGCCTCCAAACCGGGGGATCCCCTGCCCCCACCTGGTGATTGGGCAACCAGAAAAGAGTCACACGGTGTGTGGACCTGGCGAACAAGCATAGGCACTGTGTACCACTGACTCTTGTGATAGAATTAGTCCTTAACAAACCAATACAAAAAAAATATAGAAATAATGTTCAAAATCTTTGTCCAAAAATACTGTTATTTATTAAGTGGTAAGTTACAATCTCAAGGGTACGGAAATTTTCCAGAATCACAGATTAGTTCCCAAAAGGAAAAAAAAGCTGACAGGCAAAACCGGTCTCTTTTCCCCCGTTTCGCTGTAAGCTTTATCTAAGCCACTGCTTATTCACTTTTCACATCAACTTCCATTGTCACAAAGCATATAATTGCAGTACTTTCAAGAATCAATTTTCGTATGCCCCGTGCTGACATTTTACATGAGGCATACCTGTGATTTGCCCCGCGCAAAATGCCGGCACAGAACAACTGGTGCGAAATCGCCAGTTTGCTCCACCCAGAAACGGAAGCCTGCCCCGGAGAAAGGTGAGTGCGGAATCAGCCTAAGAGTACTATTATGTATTATAGTGATGGAGAGAAAAAATGATAATGACTCTATTTTACTTTTACCCCTTTTTCCTTCCCATTCTGTATTCCCTTACCGCCCACTTTTCAGAATTTCAATTATATATATATTTGTTTTTTTTCTGCACAAAAGCAGTGATCAGCTTCAGCCAATTTGTACACTGAACTTTTTTTTAAAGCACTGTAACTTGGCTATTTTACAACAGAGTTTTCTGAAATTTAGTCAGATTGCATGGGAATATTGTCAGTGAGAGGAAAGGAGTAAACAGAGCACTGAACACAAAGAGAAAGTTCCGCAGAGAAGCACTGGAAAAATAGCTACACTTTGAACCTCTGTGTTTTGAAGATGCATTAAAATAATTAGGTCTAGTAAGGTGACAAAGAATGATCGTGACATTTAGAATTACCAGTCAACTGAGAAAGCAGTAGGCCAGTGAACCAGGATAGCATGCATTTGGTTGTTCTTCGGCACAGTACAATTGCTAATTTTGAATAGGATTACGTCACTAAAATCAGCCTTCTAATCAGAAAATGGAAGGCAGCCAACATATCACCAATCATAAATGAAAAAAGTGGGGGATCTGGGGAATCACAGACTCATTTGCTTGCATTCTTTCCAAGGTACATGAGGGAAAAATTATTTAGGCTAGAGGTGTTAAATGTACAGATGAAAATGTTTTTTGGGGGGAGAACGTTCTGCAAGATCTTGCCCCTTCATCCCTATAATACAGTGGGTTCCATGCAATGATGAGGCAAGGTGGTAGTAGTGATCATAGCTCCTTAATTAAATACAGCATAGTACAGCGCTGCCTCAAAATACTGGGCCAATGGGGCCAACTATATATACACTCAAAGTTCCCGCACTAGCTTGCTATTGGACCATTCAAAACCAGCAGGGGGCTCATGATTGGAGCAGGGCAGCAGGGATTTGGATCCTGCTGCCTATTGTTCCAGAGTCCCCAAGCTCAGTCCTACAGGCTCCAATGAGCCAGGCAAGAACTCCATATCTTAGTCACAATCCCGATCACATGTACAACACTCCCTTTCTAAGTGTCTCTGGTAACCATGTGGCTATTTTCTACTCGGAGTTTCTGGGAAACTCTCAGGAAGCGCTCCAGGTGAAATGAAGCAAAAGTGAGAGGAGAATGTGGATTTTCCCCTGGGAATTAATTAAATACGACAAGCAAAAAGTAAGAATTAATGCACAATTGTCTAACTCAAATGCCAGAAAAAGTGGGAGTAGTGTTAGACTTGGTCCAAGTTCAAATCCCCACTTATCCGCCCACTTTGCTTGTCTTGGGCTAGCTGTCACTAAGTCTCAGTCTAATATACTTTTCAGGTCTGTTGTGAGGATAAAAATAGGACAGCCCCCATGTAGGCCATCCCGAGCCCTTTAGAGGGAAAGCAGGATAAAAATGGAAGAAAGGCAGAACAAATGCCCTTTCCAAAGATCTGTATCAGGACCGGTGCTGTTTAATCTGAAAGAATGAATGAACAAAAGACCCGTTTTGATCAGAAAGTACTTTGATATCAAATGACCCTCTGCTACTTTCTTTGTTGCATTAATAACATTCACAGATGACACATCGGAGGACTGAAAATGCAGCCGAAGTGTCATTTATGGGGGGGAAATGCCCTTGGGGGAAAGTGAGAATCTGGCCATATGCTGGTGCTTTGCTTTCCTCGCTGTGCTATAATTCATCACCTGCGAGGCCCTCAAAAATCACCGTTTTCAGTCCAGAAGGGGTCAGAAGCAAATCAAAAGCGTGGCTGAGCTATCTTGCAAAGGTGTCTCTAGAGCCCGTTTTCCTTCCTATGATTAATACAGCTCATATTTAATCTGCGCAAGGAAAACATTTGATCATTCGGATGACACAGATTGCCTCCGCAACTGCCAGAACCAAATGAAGGCAAATATCATTCAAATATATTTATGATCCTCATTAACCAAAATCTACCAGCAGCTTGGCAGATACGTGTCTTCCAAAACCACCTCAGTGGTTTGAGGCACGAAACAACCTTTGCTCTGTCAAGCATTTATAAGCAGGTAAGGGGACACCCATACCACCAAGTGTGGTTTCCTGAGCATGCCTCAAACACTAGAATTTTGAATATGAGAAAACAACCTCCAGATACGTTAAAAAGGTAAAGCTAGTCCCCTGTGCAAGCACTGGGTTGTTACCGACCCATGGGGTGACATCACATCAGGACCTTTTCTTGGCAGACTTTTTTTACGGAGTGGTTTGCCATTGCCTTCCCCAATCATCTACACTTTCCCCCCAGCAAGCTGGGTACTCATTTTACCAACCTCGGAAGGATGGAAGGCTGGGTCAACCTTGAGCCGGCTACTTGAACCCAGCTTCTGCCGGGATCAAAGTTGTGAGCAGAGCTTGGATTGCTCTCATAGAATTGCAGCCTGAATCAGGTTAATACTTCTTGTAAAAAGGGGTGGGGGGAGTCATGTTGCATTGAACACAGTCAAGTTTACTTCTGTATAAACCAGGGTTTTTGAGCAGGAGTGCACAAGAAAACAGTTCTGGTTAGCTTGGTGCCGGGATGCGGCCTAATATGCAAATGAGCTCCTGCTGAGCTTTTTCTACAAAAAAGCCATGCGTGAAACCGTGGCGACATCACAGAGTATGGCCTAATATGCAAATGATTCCTCCTGGGCTTTTTCTACCAAAAAACAAATGACATGTTTATACTCCTTCATTCTGTTTCAAAACTACTACTACAAATGGCAGAGTCTGAGTGAGAAAGATGATCTATGAGTAAATAAATAACTGTACAGCAAGTACAGAAATGTCTTGAGCAAAATGCAGTGGACAGGGAGGGGTAATATCCCTGGTGGGAGATCAGGAGTACTAGAAATAGTAAGTGATTGGGGACTCTGGTTTATCCTGCTGTGTATAGCTTATTGTAAGGAGGAGGATCTCATGATGTGATTTCTGTACCCCATTATGTGTTATGTGAATGCTTATGCTATGTTTAAGTTTGGGAACTCAAAATCTGTTGTCCATCCCCGGATCAAGGGAGGCCAGACTAAGCTCAACACGGGCCAGGGCCTTCTCAGTGCAGCACCAATGCTGTGGAATGCTCTCCCTGAGGCCATAAGAGCCCTACGGGATCTCTCCCAATTCCACAGGGCTTGTAAATAGGGTTGCCAAGTCCAATTTACGAAATATCTGGGGACTTTGGGGGTGGAGACGGGAGACTTTGGGGTGGAGCCAGGAGACAGTAGGGGTGGAGCCAAGATCAAGGCTGTGACAAGCGTAACTGAACTCCAAAGGAAGTTCTGGACATCACATTTAAAGGGACAGCACACCTTTTCAATGCCTTCCTTCCATAGGAAATAATGAAGGAAAGGGGCGCCTTCTTTTGAGGCTCATAGAATTGGACCCCCTGGTCCAATCTTTTTGAAACTTGGGGGATATTTTGGGGAGAGGCACTAGATGCTGAACTGAAAATTTGGTGCCTCTACCTCAAAAAACAGGCCCCCCCAGAGCCCCAGATACCCGCGGATCAATTCTCCATGATTTTCTATGGGAATAAATCTCCATAGGGAATAACAGAGTCCCCAGCAGACATTCCGCTCCCCCCCGCCCCGCTTTCTGATGACCCTGAAGCGGGGGGAGGGCCTCCAAACCGGTGGATTCCCTGCCCCCACCTGGGGATTGGCAACCCTACTTGTAAAACCAAACTTTTTTGACAGGCCTATAGTAACTAGTGGGAGAAGTCTGCCACTTCTATGCCGCTGAGCAATACCATCAAAAGGACCACTAACAGATAAACAGAAGACCTAATATAATCTGATCCGCCTATGCTTCAAGATTTTGTATTGCACCTAATATTTTGTTTTTACACTGTTAATTGTTTATGTTTTATTACTTTAAACTTGTAACTGACATTGTTCATTTTACTATGACTGTTAGCCGCCATGAGTCCGCTTTTGGAATGGGCGGGACATAGACTGGAGGTAAATAAAACAAACAAACAAACAAACAACAAACAAAGTTCTTTCCGCTGGTTCCAAACTTCTAAAATCCTAACGCATTGGTTAGTGAATATCCCGTTTTGTTGACTGTACTGACTCACTATGTGTAATCTGCGTGGAGTCCCTGTGAGAAAGGTGGACTACAAACAACATAAATAAATAAATAAATTCACACTAAACTGTCCCTATTATTATTATCATTTACAAAATTTATATCCCACTTTTCTGTTGTCAGAGGGGCCACCAAGGCAGCTAATTTCTGTAAAATGTTGAAGGGTTGGCAAAGAAATCACATAATGTTTTTAGAGCAGTGAAGTTCAAAGGTACTAATTCTTCTCCTGGACTGAAGTTTTTTTAAAAAACTAGTGATTCTGCATTTTTGCCATGGGAGCCAGTTGCGCATAGTGCTGACTGCCTTGTACCTGTGACATCACTCAGAAACCTTCACTCAGAGAGCCAGTTTAGTGTAGTGGTTAAATGTGCAGACTCTTATCTGGGAACCGGGTTTGATTCCCCACTCCTCCACTCACAGCTGCCGGAATGGCCTTTGGTTAGCGCTAGCTATCGCAGAAGTTGTCCTTGAAAGGGTAGCTGCTGTGAGAGTCTTTTCAGCCCCACCCACCTCACAAGGTGTCTGTTGCGGGGGGAGAAGATATAGGAGATTGTAAGCCGCTCTGAGTCTCTGATTCAGAGAGAAGGGCGAGGTATAAATCTGCAGTCTTCTTCTTCCCTGATCCTGGGAGCATTTGGAAATTTCCTGCTGTAATTAATAAGGTAATGGAATTAACAGTTCACGTGTAGTGCCCTTTTAAAAAATTACATGGTACACGACCTACCTGCAGAGTGGAGAGAGACCAGCCGGGGTTGTCTCTTTCAGTTTTCTGGAAGAAGCTCAAAACATTTTTCTACTGTAAGACTTTAGAATAATTGCTTGCTTGCTGTTGGTTTATTGTACTCTGAATAGTTTAAAATTGCCCTTTTATTATATTCAAGGTGTCTTAATGAGTTAAAAATTTCTTTATTATGTACATAAACAAATAATGCATGACTAGGAACACCCAGAACATTGTAGAAAAACTATTTTAAACCTGTTGGATATAAAACTATATTAGACCATAGTCACATCCTAATTAAAGAATCGAGAAAAAGACAGGTGGTTGGATATTACCCTGGAATTTATTCCTTCAGTATATCACAAAAAAGAGACTCTTTCAATAAATCTGTCCACTTGGACTGTAATTCCCACCCATCAATAATAAGTAACTTAAGACGTTAAGGCAATAAACTACACCAGTGAAGGACAGGGATCAATCTTTTTCTAATACAAGGAAAATATACTATCTGACAGAAGTGAAGAGATTTGAAACCAGTTCAAGAACCACAACGCTAGTACTAAATACTGTAGCAAAACTACTTCTTTAATATATTGTAAAAGAAAAAATGCCATTTCCTTAATTAAATTAAAAACTCCTTTCCTAAAATATCCTGTTACCAGACGAGTTCAGAAGACAAGCCTTCCCTTCTTTGAAAACAAAATCCGCCTTTCCTTCTTGGCATCTCCTGAAAGTATTTAAGGCTGGATCATATATTAGAAGGGGTCAAGAACCCATAATGCTGTGTCTTATAAATTTTTTTTTTACTGAAGATTGGTTGATATAAAACTTTGGAAGACATGTAAACTGGAGCCATTTCTGCAGTTGCAATTACTATATTTTTCTTTTGCTGTCATGCAACAGCTGCATGCTGGCTCCCTCCCCCACCGCCTCCATAGGGTTTTCATCTCCCTAGAAGCTAAAATGGCTAAACATTGGCCACATAAAGACAAGACTCACTGGAAAAGACAATCAGGCTCGGAAAAGTTGTAGCCGGGAAAGAACAGAAATGGACTGATTCAATAACAGAAGCCATGGCTCTCAGTTTGGAAGACCTGAGAATGGTTGGTAATGACAGGATGTTTTGGAGAATTTTAATTCACAGGGTCTCCGTAAGTCGGAAGTGACTTAATGGCACTCAACACATACGCACATAGGGTTTTCAAGGTTTTCTGCCATTGCCTGCCTCTGTGTAGTAACCCTAAACTTCCTTGGTGGGTCTCGTACCGAAACACTAACCAGGCCCAATTCTGTTTAGCTTCTGTTCTAGAACACTCTCCCCACCCCCCCCTTCTAAAAGCTGCCAGTAAGCTCCCCCCCCCCCTTCATTTCTTCTAAAAGTTGCCAGTAGGGTTGTTTAAATTTAACAAGAGTTTATATTGATGCCCTATCAATCCTTTAGTAGCATTACCTTCCATTAACAATTCTAAAGGGGATTTATCTTTCAAAAATGCTTTATTTCTTCAGCAAGGTAAGTACAGTGTATCTGCACTGAGAGGGGGAAAAAAGGTTGCAACAATAGAGGCTTAGATCTATCGCGCTCATGCCACAACCATGTTCCCCTCAAGCCATTTCTCTAAATTAATCAAGCCAGATTTCTCTTTTGCAGTTTGGACATATTCCTCACAATACTTCATACAGAAATATTTTGTCCGGTATAAAATATAAAAGCTAATGAGAAAAGTCACGGAGAAGGTATATTTTGCAGTTTGTACAAAACTGTTCACAAAGAGAAACCTGAAGATATCTTTATAACACTTTTCTTCGCCAACCTCTTTTTTGAAACCAAACAAAACCTTCCCGAATCCTGATTCTCCTTTAACAGATTTATCTTCCCATAGCCACTCTCACTGCTTGAAAGTATCATCTAATATTCGTACCCATGTCTACTAATTAGGATTGCCAGGTCCAATTCAAGAAATATCTGGGGGACTTTGGGGGTAGAGCCAGGAGACTTTGGGGGTGGGGCCATGAACAAGGTTGTGACAAGCATAATTGAACTCCAAAGGGAGTTCTGGCCACATTGGGGGAACTCACACCTTTGAAATGCCTTCCCACCACTGGAAAATGGTTGGGGGAACCTTCTTTTGGGGTTCATAGACTTGAACCCCCTGGTCCAATCTTTTGGAAACTTGGAGGTATTTTGAGGAGAGGCATCAGATGGTATGCTGCAAATTTGATGCCTCTACGTCAAAAAACAGCCTCACCCTCAGAGCCCCAGATACCCACCAATCAATTCTCCATTATACCTAGTGTCATGAGTGCTGGGGACCCTGCAGAAGAAGCTGAGCCTGCAGAAGAAACTGTGCCCCTGCCACCTGCACCAGTGCCCCTGCCTCCTGCTGGAGAAGATCCAAACCCCCCTGCCTCGCCCTCTTGGGTGGCTCGTGTGCGTGACCGCCTTTATCAGGACTATGGCTTCTGGACCCCCTGACTTTGGCTTCGACTTCTGGACTCCCTGACTTCGGCTTCTGAACCTCTGACCTGTGATACCTGGACTGTGATTCGGTTTTGGCGCTTTGGACCCTCTTTGTTCACCAGCTACAGACCTTGGACTGCCCCTGGACGTCGCCTGACCTGGCCCCAGCCCGTGACGCCTTATGGGAATCGGTCTCTACAGGGAATAATGCCCAGCAAACATTCCCCCACACACACTTTCTGATGACCCTGAAGCGGGGGGAGGGCCTCCAAATCGGGAGTTCCCCTGCCCCTACCTGGGGACTGGCAACCCTACTACTAATCCTTCCTGTTTATATAGAATTTTAGTATGACTTCTTACTGATTAATTGTCCCATAGAAACTTTTTTTGCCATATATCATATCCAGTCTTGAAATACTAACTTATAATGGTAAACTTTTTTTTTTTAATTAAAAATCCAACATTTTGGGAAGTCCATTCACCTTGACCAGGGATCCCCAACATAGTGTCTGGGGTGCCATGGTGCCCAGCCCACCAATATCTTTCCTAATGCCCACTTAGTGTTTTTAGGAAGTGGGCGGGGGCAGGTAGGGCTTGTACCCAGCAGGTCTGCTGACTGGCTATGCCATCCTGTTACAGAGCTTCTGCCTTAAATGCTGAAGGGTTACTTTAAGAGTTCTGCAAACCTTGCTCCCTTACAATTTGTTGTTGACTCCGCCTCTTGCGGAAGCCATTTTGTTGCATTCACTGCCCTGTGTCAGAATTCAAAAAGTGTCCACAGGCTCAAAAAAGTTGGGGGCCGCAATCCTGGCAGTAGTTTATCCTCTATAAATGCAGGGATGATTAATATGCTAGATCTTTCTCTATATCAGAGTTCCCCCAACGTGGCATGCAGGAGTGTTACGGTGCCCATCAGTATTTCCCTTTGAGGTTACCAAGCTTTTCAGAAAGTGGGCAGAGCTATTGTAAGGCAGGAATTATTACTGGCTGCATTCATTCACATGAAGGGGTTTTCCACAGAAGGCTTAATAAACACTAGGGTTGCCAATCTCCTGGTTTGGAGGCCCTCACCCTGCTTTAAGGTTATTAGAAAGTGGGGTGAGGGGTGGGGCTTGAATGTCCACTGGCAACTCCACGATACTTTATGGAGACTGGTCTCCATAGGGTATAATGGAGAAACTATCTGTGGGTATTTGGGAGGGGGCTGTTTTTTTGAGGTAGAAGCACCACATTTTCAGCATAGCATCTGGTGCCTCTCCTCAAACCCCGCCCCCCGCCAGTTACATCTAAAGTAGTAATAGCACTTATTAAACAACTTAAAAAAGGGAAGGCACTCAGTATTGATGCTATACCACTTGACTTTTTTTGAACAGGAAAAACCAGGGGGCTTTTTGAGCAGAAGCACACAGGAACGCAGCTCTGGCTGGCTTGGAATCAGGGGGTGTGGCCTAAAATGCAAATGAGTTCCTGCTGGGTTTTTCTACAAAAAAGCCCTTTGTGAAACAATGGTGACATCAGGGGGGTGTGGTTTAATATGCAAACAAGCCTTGCTGACTTTTTCTACCAAAAAAAGCCCCTGGGGAAAATTATAATGCATCAACATCCTCTACCCTCACAATTCATGAGCTTCTCATTCAAGCATTCTTTCTTCTAGACTTGTAGGCTAAAGTTTCTATTTTTCCCCTGCTCTAAAAGTATTGCTGAACAAGGAGAGGCCCACGAAAATTTACTTTTACGGTTGCTTCTTTGCGGGCCTCTCATCCCCTTCTCTCCCTCACAAGTTCATTCGCGCACAAAACCAATTCATGAGTCTCTTGCACAAGGGCTGCATTCATACTGCCTTGGACTTAATTTGCTTCCTCCTTCCTTCTTTGCATCCCCTTCCCACTGACAATTCAGTGGACCCTACACCTCATGTACTGACAGATTTCTGGTCTTGGGGAGAGGAGGTGTACTTCTGAGAAGCTGGAATATTTAAAACATTCTCTAGCATCTCATTGGTGCAGCGAATGAATGAATGAATATTTATTTACAGTCAAACGCCGTTATTTACACGCCACAGGCCATTAATCATAATGCATCCTTATTAAAACCACCAAAACTTGGAATATTTGATCATAAAAACCTTCAAACCTTATAAGAATCCAGATAGCCTAAAATGTCTAAAATATAAAATGTCTATAAAATCACCAGAAATATTCCAAGAAGTCTATTTGACCATAAAAACCTTCAAATCTTATATGAATCCAGAAAGTCTAAAATAAGTCTAAATGTCAAATATCAAATGTTTATAAAATCATATAAATCATACAATTCAGACAGGTCATACAAATCATACAGAATCATGTTTCTTATTGTGGAATTTTACCAATTGGTAACAAAATGTAGCTCTTTGTCTGGAGATAAGCAGATTTTCATCAATTAAGTTTCTCCAGGCAGGCCTTGTCTGCATCCACTATACTGTTTAAAAATGGGGAAATAAACTTATCCCTATATACTTGGTGGAATGGACCTCGAAAGAGCATGGGTCATTGATTCCATTTCTCCTATGGAACAAGGGAAACATCTGTCTTCATATGGAATCCTCCTATATTTCCCATCTAGCACCTTTGAAGGAATAACTGCACATCGAGCCAAAGAAAAGGCTCTTCTCTAAGATTCTCTAGCCTCTCACCAGTGCGCTGAATGGCTATGGTGGTCCCTACGTACTGAATCCACAGTTGTTACTGATAGCTGTGAAGGTGTCAAAGCCCACAGTCATACAGTCTCATTTCCCCCCTCCCTCTTTTGCCTAATGGATCTGATTTAATGGGCAATCTGGCAAAATCACTGCTTTCCTGCAAATCTCCAAGTGCTCGGCTTTAATGCGTAGATAATGTGCAATTGCATCTGTGAGCTAACAGATAGTGGCTCTCAAAGTTACTGTCATTTTGGAGCCTCGCTTCCAAAATAACTCCACGCTAGCTTTCCCTCTCCCCAATATAAAATGCAGAAAAATCTTACATCGGTTAACACTCAATGAGGTGGCGTTTTGAACTCAATAACAAGCTCTGTGGCATGGCCATGGAACGTATGGTGCAGAGAGAAGCCTACGTTTGCCATCCAGCCACCCAAAATCTCCTCTCCTAACTCACTCTGTTCCTCTCCTCTTTCCAAGACTCACAACCTACCAGCGAGAGAATCATGACAGGGTTGCCAACTTCCAGGTGGGACCTGGAGTACTCCTGGAATAATGGCTGATCTCTAGACGATGCAGATCAGTTCTCCTGGTGGAAACGGCAGCTTTGGAGGGTGGACTTTGCAGTGTCACCGCTCTGCTAAGCCCCTTCCTCAAACACTGCTCTGCTCACATTTCATTCTCAAATCTCCAGAAATTTCCCAGCCTGGAGCTGGCAACCCTAAGTCATGACATGCTTCTGGGTTCTAACACACACAGGGTTGCCAAATTCCAATACGATTAAAGAAATAACTACCAATAACAACCACTTCGGAAATAACCTTGAGTTCCTTAATAGTACATAACACTTCTACATATTCACTTCTAAAGGACAGAACAAAACATTACATTTAAACAGGAAGGGGAACAATCAATTCCCAAAACAGTTCAATAGGTAAGTTCATTTTTCTTTCTTTTTTTAGGTTGACTGTTCACTTCTCCTGTGGTGTAGATACCGAAATGACGGACTTCAGGATGCAAGAAGAATAGCAAACTGCAGTCCGAGAGATTCTTTGATGTGCAGTGATATTTAAATCCTTTTACAAGCTGAACGGGCTCTCCTGGGACTTTAAGACATTTTCACCCGAAGGGCTTTTTCCAAGCTTCAGTACATGACAAGGCACTTCCAACTGATCCAGCACTTCATGTTCTTACACTTTCCAAAAAAGTTACTTTGTTATGTACTATTAAGGTACTCAAGGTTATTTTCTAAGTGGTTGTTACTGGTAGTTATTTCTTTGATAGTATTGTTTGGACGTGGCGCAGAGTGGTAAAGCTGCAGTACTGTGGTCTGAACTTTCTGCTCATGACCTGAGTTCAATTCCGGTGGAAGCTGGATTCAGATAGCCAGCTCCAGGTTGACTCAGCCTTCCATCCTTCTGAGGTCGATAAAATGAGTCCCCAGCTTGCTGGGGGGAAAGCGTAGAGGACTGGGGAAGGCAATGGCAAACCACCCTGTAAAAAGTCTGCCGTGAAAACGTCGTGATGCGACGTCACCCCAGAGTCAGAAACGACTGGTGCTTGCACAGGGGACCTTTCCTTTTTTTCCTTTGGATGTTTTACACGGAAATGTTGCTTCTCCTGTTTACCACCTCCATCCGTGAGTCTCATTTTGATTGCCAAAATTCCAGGCGGACCCTGACGATCTCCCGCTTTTGCAACTGATCTCCAGACCTGTTCCCCTGGAGAAAATGGCTGCTTTGGAGGGTGGACTCTAGGGCATTGTCCCATGCTGCGGTCCCTGTCCTCCCCAAGCCTCACCCTCCTCAGGCTCTACTCCCCAAATCCAGTGTGTAAGCCACTAGATTGATGGTATCTCAACAGAGGATCATGAAGAAAGTAGCTTGATCCCTTCCTGGGCTTGTGGCACCACCAGCTCAGGTTCCAGCCAAAGCCAATGAGGGCCCTGGAGGGGACAAGGTTGGGGCAACAAAATACCTTGAATTAACTCTGCAAGGAATTCAGCTTCCTCCCTTTCCATGAGCCAAGTGTCATGCACAATCAGATGCCCTACTACTGATCAGCTAGAGCAAGGGTGTCAAACACGTGGCCCGGGGGATGAATCAGGTCCCCAGAGGGATCCTATCAGGACCCCAAGTAACTGGCTGTCATCTGCTTCCTTCTCCCTCTCTCTTGCTTCCTTCTGAATCACAGCTTGCTTTGCCAGGATTGCTCAATCCTACAGGTGCTACAGAGCAAAACCTCTGTTTTCTCCATTGGCTGAGGCTCCTTCCTTGGGGAGGAAGGGGTGCGAGGCAGAGCTTGTTTTGCCAAGCTCTCTCAATCACACAGCAGAGCTACTGAGCCAAGTCTCTCTTCCTTCTATTGGATCTTTGTGTTTGCCTGTGTCCTTTATAAAGTTGATATCTCTGCTTGCTAATCTTAAATAGGTACACACATGGCCCGGTCCGACCAGGTCTCATTTATGTTGGATTCAGCCCTCATAACAAATGAGTTTGACACCCCTGACCTAGACAGTGTTTGCATCCAGCCAGGAGACCCACACGGTCCCTCTATAAACACCGGCAATGGTTGCACAGGCCACTTTTCACTCTCAAAGCATCGCAGTGGAGGAACGCCCGTGGCGGTGACCCTTCGGGGACTGCAGCAAGCCTCTCTCAGCCGCCAGAACCTCTCTTGTGTGCCGCGGCAATTAAATAACAGCGGGTCTCACGGTGCTGGCACACCTAAGCCTCCTCCAGCAATTACAGCCCCATTTCCCCGTTCAAATGTTGTCGTCAACAATGACTTTGCAGCCCAATGAAGCATCCCTGATTAGATTCTTCAATGGTGTTACACGTCAGGCCTCTCCGTTCGGTACACTTTCCATGCGGAGAGAACACCTGAGCTTTGCTGTTCATCGTTTTTCAAAAAATGGGCTCAGCGGGGAGGGGAAAACAGGGCCCGCAGCAGCGTCTCTCCAAAGTGAGGCCACGGCTCTTGACCACGGAAAGCAGGAAAAGGCTGTTGCCACTGCGAAGCCTCTTGGAATCAGCATTCAAAAGCAGCATCCGATGCGCAAGCCTCTCTCTCTTTTCCCTTCCTCCACCCACAATCTCAGAAACCTCTGTTAAAATTCCCTGAGATCGGGGGGATGTTAATTCTGTATTCTGCAAAACAACTCATACTTTTAATGGTGAGATTAACCTTCTAAATAAGCTGCAAGCTTGTAAAATGCACCTGCAAAACAAAATAAGAAAAACAATGGCTTCGTGTCAGCTAAAGGTTGGGTAGGAGGAAACTCCTTTTGAAACAGGATGTTCTTAGCGGAGCCATTGCCAGCCCTCCTCACTAGGGGGCACCACTTCCAGCCAATTGGCAGGGAAAAGGTAGGGACATCATGGCTGGGAGGAGTTCTGTCCAAGAACAGCTTGGCTGAAGGAGAATGCAGCTTTCAGGCAGAAGCAGTTGACCATTCCTGGTTTAAAGTAACCCTTGCCTTCACCTTGCCATGCTGAGAGTCACAGCATCTCAAAGAGCATTGCTGCAGGGTTTTTGCCAGAAAACCACAGGAAACAAACACTCCTGCATCTTCAAATGTCAATTGTCATGCAAATCACTTCAGCAAACTGGCCGTTTACACATAGTGTAAGTAAATCAATAAGCAGATTAGCAAGTCTACTCAGAAACTTTCTGAAGTCTACTCAGTGGGGCTTGGTGGTGGTGGTGGAAAGTGTTATCGAGACGCTCTGATCTGAAGATCCCAGACAAGTGTAATCTCATCAGATCTCGGAAGCTAAGCAGGGTTGACTCTGGTTAGCACTTGGATGGGAGACAGTTCGGTGTAATGGTTAACTGCACGGACACTTAACTGAGAGAACCAGGTTTGATTCCCCTCTCCTCCACTTGCACCTGCTGGAATGGCCTTGGGTCAGCCATAGTTCTCATAGGAGTTGTCGTTGGAAGGGCAGCCTCTGGGAGAGCCCTCTCAGCCCCACCCACCTCACAGGGTGTCTGTTGTGGGGGGAGGAGGTAAAGGAGATTGTAAACTGAGACTTTGAGATGAAGAGTATAGGGCAGGATATAAATCCAGTATCATCTTCTTCTTGAACTACCAAGTCAGGAGGGCAGGGATAGGCTTTATTCAGCCGTCTCCCTGAATAGCCTCCAGGCCCCCAAGTAGGGGTCAGTCACCAGATGTCAACATGACTTCCAGGTGCATACACACACACGTATACACAAAATACAAAATAAGCAAGTGCCGTCGAGTCACAGCTGTCTTATGGCAACCCCTGTAGCGTTTTCAGGGCAAGAGACACACAGAGGTGGCTTGCCACTGTCTGCCTCTGCATAGCAACTCTGGTGGCCCCCCAGCCATTTAATAACCAGGGCTGGCCCTGCTTAGCCTTCTGAGTTCTGATGGGATCAGGCTAGCCTGGGTCACCCAGGACTCAGGGCCAATGGGGAAGTGTTCTTAGAAATGAAAAAGAAACACAACTTTTCTTGAAAAATCCTTAGGTGGTGCAACGCACACCTCCAGGTGGGCTTCTGTTCTGAACTTAAAGAAAAGACACGTCCAGTGCCATTAAAGAACTAGGGATTTTGGAGTGCAGTTAACTGCTTGTCTGGATCGCAAGGGCTCCCAGAAAGCCTGGATAAAACTGTGCCTCTTGCAACTGCAGCATAAACCTTGTATACTCTGGGGCCATTTGTTTGGCAGTGCCTTGGAGGACTATGTCACAGCCTATCTCCTGATTGAGGAAGTGGCATACAGGGCTTTTGTTGTAGAAAAAGCCCAGCAGGAACTCATTTGCATATTAGGCCACACTCCCTGAAGCCAAGCAAGCCGGAACTGCATTCCCTTTGCTTTCCTGCTCAAATAAAGCTCTGGTGGCATAGCTTGAAGGGGTGGGGGCCGATGCCTTGTCTAGAACTGGTCCACACCACTCCTTTCTCCAGAGCTAACTCAAGTGGTGGGTGATCCATCCATTTGGAAGTAGCTTGCAGTTGCTCTCAAATGACCAGCAATAGGTTTAAATGTAGATTTAGCAAATTTCTTTGGACGGTCAAAGTCCACCCCCCATACCAGAAACAGGAGATATGCTTTTGAAAACATTCTTTAAATAGCAGATGGTGTTGACAAGTGTCCTGGTTCCTGTATAACTTCTGTTTGGTTTTCTTTAACGTAATTGGGTACAATATTATTCCATCTGGCAATGAATAGTGTGGTACATATTTCCAAATTCTGGTAGAACACAGAGATTGGAAGGTGAGACTTTGTGGTGCTGTTTCTGCTGTTGTGTTGTTATCTTTTTTTTTTTAAATGAAGATTCTGATAGTTTACTCTCAAGACTCTGGCAGCTGGGTCTGCAGATGGGACAGCAGCAAATACATTTTCAGCATTATTTTTGGATTTTTAATTCTGTTTTTAACTTTTTCATGTTGACTTCAATAACTTGAAATCGTGCTCACGAACATTTGTGGAGGGAGGTCTCTGAAAATTCCACCATCTGGGATTATATCTGGTCTATGAGATGAATGCAATTTCTTTAACAGAGCTTTATACAACTCCTATATACATTTTTTTCCAAGAATGCTGATGTTCATTCTCGCTCTTTAAATCAAGAATCCTAGTCTGTTCATTAAACCTACCTGGTTTATTCTTCTTTAAATTATTTTGTAAAAATCTCTGCTATAAAGTAACTGTTTATCTCTGCTTTCCTAAATGTTTCAATCTCTGTTTATCTCTGCTTTCCTAAATGTGAAAAAAAAAATCTCAAACAAATTGTTTAATGTTGATTCTTCAGTAGGGTTCCCAGATCTGTGTTGCAAAATTCCTGGAGACTTTGGAGGTGGATCCAGAAGAGGGTGGGGTTTGGGAAGGGGAGGGGCTCAACAGGGTACAATGTCACAGAGTCCACCCTTTAAAGCAGCCAATTTCTCCAGGGGAGCTAACCTCTACCAGCTGGAGATCAGTTGCAAAAGTGAGAGATCTCCAGGCCTCTCCTGGAGGCTGGCAACCCTATTCATCAGGTATTTAATTCTTGGTAGCAGGGCATGTTTGAGTCAGACCCACATACTGACAAAGGGTCTACTGGCAATGGGAAACACTGGAGACCGTTTTCCAGTCCTGCCATCTTTGGGCAGTTTTACACACATAGAAATGTCTTTGTAATGGTTAACGGGGACAACAGGGAATAGGGGGCCCATGACAAGATGGCAGCAGATTTTCTAAACATTAGAAATCAGCAAGACTGTAACTGCCCCCCTTCCTGTTATTCCTGGTGGGTGGAGACAATTCCATCACCAGATGGGGAAGGGGTCATGACTCAGTGACAGAACATTTGCTTTGCATGCATAAAATCTCAGGTTCAGTCCTCAGCATCTCCGGTTGAAAAGGATCAGGTCCACCTGAAGCTCTGCCCCTCCCAGGCTGGCCCAATCAAGATGTGATTGGCTGGCCTTGAGCTGCCACAGGGACACACCCCCTCCCCTGTGCAAGCTCCACACAGCTGGTCTGGAACTGGTAAAAGGCCTTCTTCAGAAAGGTAAAAGGCCCCAGGCTGCAAATGCCGCCCCCTGGTAAGACAGGGCCATTGCTTACTGGTGTTGGCTCATAAGCTTTTTGTGGAAAGAATGTAGATGGATGACTTATGAGAGAATTCAAAGTAAATCTACTTTTAAATCTATTGCTGGTAATTTAAGAGCAGCTGTAAGCTAAGATGGCTCATCCAGTCCAACACTCTGTCACACAGTGGCCAAAAAAACAGGTGCCATCAGGAGGATCCACCAGTGGGGGCCAGGACACTAGAAACCCTCCCACTGTTGCCCCCCCCCAAGCACCAAGAATACAGAGCATCCCTGCCCCAGACAGAGATTTCCATCAATATGCTATGGGCAATAGCCACTGATGGACCTCTGCTCCATATGCTTATCCAAATGGATGGATTGCCCAGGAAGGAAGGGCAGTGTTCCTTAGAGATTGTCAGAGAGGAAGGAATCAAGAAAGTGTTGCATATGAGCCAATAGGGGCTCTTATCCTTAGTTGCTTAGGGTTCTGAACAATGGAGCCCAGAAGCAATTATCTTACTTACTTACTTATTTATTTATTTTCCAGAAGTTATAATATAAAACTTGGAGAACAAAGTAAAATGAAATAGTTTGCTGACCTTTCTAATGCAAGTGTGACCAGGGCCCCAAAAGGATGGCTCCCCTCATCTTCTGGCAGAGCAGGGTACACCTACTGGCCCCCACTGAAAGTCTACGGAGACTGTTTCCACCTTGTGGCCTCCCATGGAACTGGCCTGATAATGGATCCTCCCCTTTTGGTTTCTGGGCATGCAGCCTCCCATAATGCCTAGGAAGATTCCATTTCCCTAGCAGCGTCCTTGAAGAGCACACCAGGGCCCTTCTGCATGGGGATAACACTGCCCCTTTGGGGGTAGGGCTTGGATGGGAAGGCCAGCTAGAAAGACCCAAATGAGAAGGTGAGGTGGGGATAGGGGGAAAGTGAGAGGCAAGGCAACTGAGGGGGTCTCTGGTGAAATGTCATAAGGGCAATGGAAGCAGAGACTCTTGGGTTCTTGTTGAGTAAGAACAAGGCTAGCAGGAAGTCCCTGGAGTGATGTAATCACTAGGCTTCAGTGCTACATGGCTGTCATACAATAAACAGAGCAGAGAAAGGAAGAACAAGAGACTCCACATGTTTATTCAGGGATGGAACCATACAGGAATGATGTGGCCCAAACCCAGCAGACGTAACAGCAGTGTAAGCAAATACCTTCAGAACAAGGTAACTTGGACCCCTGACATGCCATTCTTGAAGAAAGGTACAGTACTACATATTTTCTAACTATGAACATATGAAGCTGCCTTATACTCAGGCCTCAGATTCAGTAGGAGCTCACAGGAGCACAGCTCCTGAACCTTTCTGAGAGTTCCACCTCCTTGTCCATTGAATAGTATGTGCAGCTGCATAACAATCCCTGGATGAACTCCGCCACCTATTTTTCTACAAAACAGTCCCTGCTTTTACTGAATCAGACCCTCGGTCCATCAAAGTCAGTATTGTCTACTCAGACTGTCAGCGGCTCTCCAGGGTCTCAAGCTGAGGTTTTTCCATGCCCATTTGCCTGGACCCTTTTTGTGCACTGTCTTGAAATTGCACAGATTTGTTTAAAACACACACACACATTGCCACTGGATCCGCTATTCATGTGCTAACTTAAACCTGAATGCAGGAATTACTCCAAACTACATGTAAGGAAACTTAAGTAGGGATTAGAGTGGGTATCTGACTTGACCTACCATGGCTTGCAATTGGTTAACAAACAAGAATCAGAAAGTATGGCTGGAAGTGGGTTTGCAAACCACAGTTTGTACTGATCATGCTTTACGGTGATATCTGAACTGACGATCCAGAGCTTCTGCCCATTGCTCTGACACTGAAATTGAAGTGCTGAACAGCTGGGAAATTAACCCATATCTGTCAAGTACTTTTGGAAGCTCAAACCAAGGTTTAGCTTGATGTCCGAACTGAGTACTCCAGGGCTTCTTGGAGGAACACAGCCCTCAATACTATTGTGTACAAGAAGCTTTTCTCACCATCAAATACACCAATATTGATCGTCCTTTGTCTAAGTTACAGAAAGGAATCAAAGCAGTGTTGAGGTATTTACAGTCCTACCCTGACCTGGATGGCCCAGGTTAATCCTATCTCTTCAGATCCTGGAAGCTAAGCAGGCTCAACCCTGGTTAGTATTTGGATGAGAGACCACCAAGGAAGTCCAGGGCTTCAATAAAGAGGCAGGCAACAGCAACCCACCTCCATCTGTGCCTTGAAAATCCTACACGTTCACCATAAATGAGCTGACTTGACCGCGCTTCTCTCTCTCTCTCTCTCTCTCTCTCTCTCACACACACACACACACACACATTTATAGCCCATTGTTTTCTGCACTCTTCAAGCTACCTGAACTGGTCAAAATGTAAACACTGTGGCAGGTTGGTAAATGGGTGAGTGTCTGGGAGATATGCCTTTGTTGAAATAGCTATCCTAACAGCTGCTACAACAGTGCCCTAGTATCTTCCCTCAGGGAGAGCAGCTGTTTCTTAAAGAGGTTGCCATGACAGAAAGGGCAGATCCAGTGACAGGTTGTTTTGGCTGGGCTGACAGTCTCCACGGCACAAATGTCTTCTCCATACTGGGCTGCCTGATTCTGTGCTCCTTCATTTTCAGCCAGCATAACTGCCATCTTGATTGTGAGGGCCATGTGCGTAACAACCTACCAGAAGCTTCTCCCTAAGCAGAGTGCCAAAGGAAATTGGCAGCAGAAATACACACTGAAGAAATGGGTGAAGAAGATCCACCATGTATCAGGCTGTCTGGGTATTAATTTAGAGGGAAACCATATTATTTAGTTTGTGGAGCATTCTTCACTGTAAACCACTTCTGAATCTCTCTGAAAACAGCACAGGGGGGAATTAAGTGTAAAAAAACCCAACTTGTATCATTTGTGCCACCTTTTTACATTACTATATATTCATCTGCAACACCCCAATATGATGATAGGTACTAATATTATCTTAATTACTTGTTAGGGAAATAACTACTTGACATTGATTGGCATTAATTACATTTTGTGAGGAGAATACTGGAATAATCTCATAAAGTCGAATACTGAATCCAAACCTAACATTACATGATATATCGGTTATGTTTGGGTGGGTATTCTATAGAACATACCCATGCAATCATCTTTTAATCTTGCAGGGCATAAAATACACTGCTTTGATTATACGACTGAAAAGTAACATATAAATATTTATAAGAGTCATCAAGTTGCAGCCAATTTATGGCGGCCGTGTAGGGTTTTCAGTGCAAGAGATATTCAGGGGTGGTTTTATCATTTCCTGCCTCCACACCATGACCTTGGTATTCCTTGGTGGTCTCCCACCCACATACTAGCCAGAGTTGACTCTGCTTAGTTTCTGAGATTTGACGATCCTGGGTTATCCAGATCAGGGCAAACAAGCTGATCATGGCTACTATTCATAAGGCTTTTTTGGTAGAAAAGGCCCAGCAGGAACTTATTAGCATATTAGGCCACACACCCCGACACCAACCCAGCCGGAACTGTATTCCTGTGCGTTCCTGCCCCCCCAAAAGCCCTGTTCATAGAAGAACAAATACCTTATAAGAATCTCTCTCATTTCAAATTGCTTCAACTTCTTTTGCAATTACAGCTGATATCAGATGCGTTAATTGCAAACTACAACTGGGATTTTTTAAATTCCTGCTCCAAGTTTCTTGATAGCTCATTTTCAACAGAAGAATCCCCCCCTGAATTTGGATATGAATGTGCCCTCCGACTATCTAGACTTTTACTCATAACAGGACAGGGTTTTAAAAATTCAGTTCTATTGTTTATTACAGCCACGGACCAGCAGTGCAGGGCTTTTAAAAATGCATCATTACGCTCCACAGGAGACCAGAACCATCAAATACTGATCAGAAGAAATAATAATGTGTCCAACCTTCTGTTTGTGGGAGCTGGAGATGCTTCGTGAGGCTGGGGCTTTTCAGACTTATGGCTCACTCTTAAAACCAGTCATAGGCACCATCTGTTAATTCAGTCTTAAGTGATGAGATCTGGCCAGTGTTTCCTCGAGAAAACCCATTCCACCCTAATTTGCATGTGAATATAACAGCTTATTGTATTCCTCAAAGAGTTTTCTTACTTACGTTACAGGATGGTGCCCCCCCCCCCCAATCTCCTGATAAGAAGCATTTGTTGTTTCAGAAAGCAGAACTGTGCCAGGAGCTTCCATTTCTTAGTGAAATAAGAATCCTGCTTGCTACAAACGTGCATTTCTGACCACCAAGGTAGGCCCAGAAAAAAAGAGTCCCTGAAATGACTTTCCTAGACAGCAGTGCCACAACTGACCAGCTATTGTGGTCATCATTGGTCACCCTGCTTTGGGTGCCCATGCCTTCTGAGATTAGGTGGGCAGCAACCTGGGACACGGCCTTCTTAGTCATGGCATCAAGGTTCTGGACTCTCCCCCCAAGAAGCCTCCTCCGTCCCCTTCTTGTTGCTATATTCCGCCACCAAGTGAAGGATTTTTTTGTTTCTTTTTTAAATTGAACTTTGTTTTCTAAATTGTTTTAATGATTGTTGTTGGGGGTTTGATTTTGATGGTTTTAAAATGTGATCTCATGCATTTTAAGTTGTTAGCAGCTTTGATGGCTCTTGCTAGAGTAGAAAGGTGGGATACACATTTTGTAAATTTCTTCTTCTTCATCTTTTTCCTCCTCCTCCTCGCCCCCCACCCAGCAGGCTCAGTGCAGATTATATTCTTAAAACATACAGAAAGTTAAAATTTAACACCATCCTTAAAAACAATCCATTACTAACAACACGAATGCAGAAAATATTAAGTAGCTTAGGTTTCCCAACCCTCCCGCCCTGGCGGGGGACCCCAGGATTTACAGCCTCTTCCCCCGCTCTCCAAAAAAACGGAAGTGGGGGGAGGGAAACGGCGCCAAGGAGTGTGGCGAGCCTCCCCATCTTGGAGGAGCAGCTAAGGTGAACCGGAGAAGAGGCGGCAGCAGCGCAGCGGCATCACCCGCTCCGCCTCTGAGGTAAAATCAGAGAAGGGGAGGGTGGAGGCAGGCCAGGAGCGTGACGAGCCGCGAATCTGGGTCCTTCTAGGACCCGGACTCGCGGCTTGCCACGCTCCTGGCCTGCCTCCACCCTCCCCTTCTCTGATTTCACCTCAGAGGCGGAGCGGAGCGGGCGACGCTGCTGCGCTGCCGCCTCTTCTCCGCTTCACCGTAGCTGCTCCTCTGAGATGGGCTCAGGCTGAGCCCATCTCAGAGGAGCAGTTACAGTGAAGCGGAGAAGAGGCGGCAGCTGCGCAGCGGCGTCGCCCGATCCGCTCCGCCTCTGAGGTGAAATCAGAGAAGGGGAGGGTGGAGGGAAGGAAGACATTTAAAAAGGTGTGCCGTCCCTTGAAATGCGATGGCCAAAACTCCTGTTGGGGTTCAGTGATGCTTGTCACACCCTTGCTCCTACCTCCACCCCAGTGTCTCCTGGCTCCACCCCCAAAGTCCCCAGAGATTTCTTGAACTGGACTTGGCAACCCTAAAGTAGCTCCAGCTGCGCAATTTAATGAGTCAAAAAAAGACACTGGTTATGTGTAGCCAGAGATGGAATAGGACAAGGTGAGTTAATGAGGAGAACTGTGATGATGGCGTAAAGCAGGGGTGGGGAACCTCTGTCCCGAGGTCACTTGGTGTGGCCCTCGGGGATTGCTGGACCGAACCAAGCCATGTGGCAGCCTCCCTGGGGCCTGGCTGGCCAGCGAGGATCGTGGAAGCCCAGCTGCACTGTGCAGCAGCCTCCCCAGGGCCAGGCAGGGATCACAGGGCCCAGATGTACTGTGCGGCAGCCTCCCTGGGGCATGGATGGCCTGCCCAAATTGCTGCAGGGCCTGGAAAAGTTACTGTCACAGTTCAACAAAGCAGGAGTCAAGTTTCACCTTTAAGCCCAACCAATTTTTATTTAGAATGTAAGCTTTCATGTGCTCTTAAGCACACTTCATCAGACGAGGAATCCAGCACAGTGAGCAAAGCCACAGTTCAGTTTGCACTTATTATACCAGGTGGTGTGACCTAATATGCTAATATTAGAGGATGTGGTCTAATATCTACTGAGTTCCTGTTGGGCTTTTTCTGCAAAAAAGCCCTGGACCTATGCATTTGCCTAGGGCGGCGGGCCAGGTGTGTGGGTGTGTGCCAGATGACTTCAAATAGAAAAACAATTATTTGCATTAATTTTGCTGGCCTGAATCATTCTCCCTCAGTGGAGAACTGTTTTTTAAGTTGATAATTTTTTATGGCCCATGAATGATGTTATAAATATCCATATGGCCTTTGGCACTAAAACCTCTGGCATAAAACAAAGCAGCTAAAGCAGGACAGGGGAGGCCATTGTAGATAAGTTAGCACTGCCTCAACCCTAGGCACAGCGGAACATCTCTGTTTTACAGGTCCTGTAGAACTGCATTAAATCCCACAGGGGCCGGATTGCACTAGGAAGTGTGTTCCACCACTCCACCATTGTGCAACTTGTCCCAGAAACACATTAATGCTTCAGTGCATGCACATACAAACATGCTAAGGCCACCAATCTCCTTTTGAAATGCAAGAGCCTTTATTTGGAAGGAGCCACCAAGTCTATCCCTCAGCTCAATGCAGGAACTCCACAGCTGGGACGCTGCCAACAGATGGATGTCCAGTCTCCTTATGAAGACCTCCAATGAGTCCATGGCTAGCTAATCAGTTCCATTGCTCTCACCCCTACGAAGTTTGTCCTAGAGCTTCAAGCCGAATCTTCCTTCCTTATAACTGCAGTCCATTCCATCTAGTCTCGCCCTCTGGAGCAGCAGAGATCACATCTTTGCCCTCTTTAAATGTCAACAGCCCCTTCAGGTATTTGAAGAGTGCTTCTCCTCAGTCCTCCCCAGGCTAAGCATACCCAGTTCTTTCAGCCTTTTCCACACAGGAACTGTTTTCTAGGCTTCTGAACATCTTTGCTTGCCCTCCCTCTGAAAGCAATTCCAATTTGTCTACATCTTAAAAGTACAGCACACAGGTCTAGATATAGAGATCTCACTATCACAGAGCAGAGCGGAAGTATCACTTCCTGTGTGGGGGGGACTGTGCGGTGGCACTATGAAACCCCTCAGCATCTAGAAAATCAAGACTCCATATTGTAATATAACTTCAGAAACAAACGGTTATCCTTAGAATCTAGATGCACCCCTAAAATTCAGCCAGAGAGCCCGTCTGGTGCAGTGGTTAGGTGTGTGGACTCTAATCTGAGATAACCAGGTTTGATTCCTCACACCTCCACATGAAGCTGCTGTGTGACCTTGGGTAAGCCACAGGTTCTCAGCAGAGCTTCTGTCTCAACAGCAGTGCTCTGAGCTCTCTCAGCTCCACCTGCCTCACAAGGTATCTCTTGCGGGGAGGGGAAGGGAAAGGAGATTGTAAGCTGCTCTCTTCTTCTTCAATGAACGAGGAAAGACATTTTTGTCATTCAGAATCCCTTTAAATCCGACAAAGGTGAAGTGCATATGGTGAAAGCCAGCAGTTGAATATACGATAGGGAAATCGGGGAAGAATTTATCTACATGACAATATTTGTGTGTGTGTACGGTGTTGTCAAATCTCAGACGACTTATGGTGACCCCAGCAAGGGGCTTTCAAGGCCAGTGAGAAGCAGAGGTGGTTGGCCATTTTGGTGTAGTGGTTAAGAAGAAGAATTGTAGATTTATACCCCGCCCTCCTCTCTGAATCAGAGACTCAGAGCGGCTTACAATCTCCTAAGTCTTCTCCCCCCACAACAGACACCCTGTGAGGTGGGTGAGGCTGAGAGGGCTCTCACAGCAGCTGCCGTTTCAAGGACAACCTCTGCCAAAGCTATGGCTGACCCAAGGCCATTCCAGCAGCTGCACGTGGAGGAGTGGGGAATCAAACCTGGTTCTCCCAGATAAAGAGTCCACGCACTTAACCACTACACCAAACTGGCTCAGTGTGTTTGGTGTAGTGGTTAAGTGTGTGGACTCTTATCTGGGAGAACCGGGTTTGATTCCCCACTCCTCCACCTGCACCTGATGGAATGGCCTTGGGTCAGCCATAGCTCTGGCAGAGGTTGTCCTTGAAAGTGCAGCTGCTGTAAGAGTCCTCTCAGCTCTACCCATCTCACAGGGTGTCTGTTGTGGGGGAGGAAGTTAAAGGAGATTGTGAGCCGCTCTGAGACTCTGAGATTCAGAGTGGAGGGCAGGATATAAATCTAATATCTTCTTTTCTTCCTCTGCAGAGCCTTCCTTGGTGATCTCCCATCCAAGACTTACGGTGACCCCAGCAAGGGGCTTTCGAGGCCAGTGAGAAGCAGAGGTGGTTGGCCAGTGTCTTTCTCTGCAGTCTTCCTTGGAGATCTTCTTTCCAAATTCTAACCATGCTTAACATCTGAGATCTGACCACATCGGGCAATACCTTCCCTCCCCATCACAAAATTTACAGGACTTATATTTCAATCAAGTTGCCAATCCAAAACCTAGCAATTCCACAGTAATTTGTGGAAGTCAACGGTGTTGTTCTGGAGAAACTGAAGATTGGGCCTTAGTGAATCAATCAAAAGATCTAGCCTGGAATATCCTTTTGCTGTCTGATTAATATTGTGTTCTAAATCCTTTTATAGAGCAATCTATGTAAGCAAGTGGAGAGTCTATATAAAGTATCTGAGAAATTAAATATAAATGAGATTATGGAGTCTGTGAGCATATTAAATGGATTCAAAATTACTCATGCAGGAAAAAAAAGGACAGGGGGGCAAAAGTATTTGTTCATATAGGCTGATTAAACCAGTAAATAAATTTAATAAAACAAGTGAGAAGCAGGATCCCAAATGATTGTCTCTTAGAATACATGTGAGGATTCTCCTCCCACAACCCCAGCAAAAAATGTTATAGGGAAATTTTTAAAGGGAAAAATAGTTTCAGAGGCTAGCTGTGTTCGTTTGCAGTAGATGAGCTGGATTTGAGCCCACTACCACCTTAAGAAACCAACAAGATTTTGGGGGTATAAACTTTTTGAGAGTCAAAACTCTCTGAGGAAGGGAGCATTGACTCCTGAAAGCTTATACCCCAGAAGTCCTGTTCTCTAAGGCCCCAACCTTTTTGGCACCAGGGCCTGGTTTCGTGGAAGAGAATTTTTCCACGGATCGGGGCAGGGTTTTGGGATGATACAATTCTGCACTTTATTTCTATTATTATATTGTAATATATATTGCAATAATTATACATGTCATGGCCCGGTTGCTAACAAGCCACAGACTGGTACTGGTCCGTGGCCCGGGGGTTGGGGACCCCTGGTCTAAGGAGCCACTGGATTCGAATTTAGGAAAATAAAACCTTTTTGCTTACAAGAGACCTGAAACACCAGTTCCAGATGAAACACCAGTTCCAGTTTGAAAAAGAAATGCCTCTTGATGCCCCATGCGGTTAAAATTGACCAGGTAGTGGGTGATGTGAAATACATCTGCTTGAGACCCCAGATAGCTGCTGCCAGTCTGATTAGACAATACTGAATTTGATGGGCCGTTGGTCTGATTCAGTATAAGGCAGCTTCATGTGTGTGAGCAAGCCACTGGCAGTAGCCATCCTAGAGAAGATATATATCAATGGCCACCCTGGAAGTGAAGCAAGAGGTGGCTGAAGTTGGTGCTCCTAGCCATCATCACATACCTGCTCAGAAGCTGGAGAAAGCAACTGGCTAGCTGCGGTGAGCAGCACATGTCATGGCCCATCCTGGTTGGGGAGGACAAACTGCCAAACAGAGACTGCTTTTTCACTAGTGTTGCTCCATCCCCAGGCTTCTGTTTTCCCCAGTGCAAGTGACTGATTTCCCACCAGTTGCTCTGTGGGTGCATTTTGATGCGCTGCTCCCTCCAGTTCCCCTCGCGGCTTTGTGATGCTGTCTTTTAAGGATTAAGAAGATTTTAGATTTATATCCCGCCCTATACTTTGAATCTCAGAGCGGTCACAATTTCCTCTACCTTCCCCCCCCACCCCACAACAAACACCCTGTGAGGTAGGTGGGGCTGAGAGTGCTTTTACAGCAGCTGCCCTTTCAAGGACAGCTTCTATGAAAGCTATGGCTGACCCAAGGCCATCTCAGCAGGTGCAAGTGGAGGAGTGGGGAATCAAACCCAGTTCTCCCAGATAAGAGTCCGCGCATTTAACCACTACACCAAACTGGCTCTCTAAGAAATTGCGAGGGGAACTGGAGGGAGCCCTGATTTAAAATGCACCTGCAGAGTAGGGTTGCCAAGTCCAATTCAAGAAATATCTGGGGACTTTGGGGGTGGAGCCAGGAGACATTGGGGCGGAGCCAGGAACAAGAGTGTGACAAGCATAATTGAACTCCAAGAGAGTTCTGGCCATCACATTTAAAGGGACAGCACACCTTTTAAAATGTCTTCCTTCCATAGGAAATAATGAAGGATAAGGGCACCTTCTTTTGGGGCTCATAGAATTGGACCCCCTGGTCCAATCGTTTTGAAATTTGGGGGATACTTTGGGGAGAGGCACTAGATACTATATTGAAAATTTGGTGCCTCTACCTCAAAAAACAGCTCCCCCAGAGCCCCCGAAACCTCCAGATCAATTCCCCATTATACCCTATGAGAAGACGTTTCCCTCTCCACCCCCCTCCCCCCCGCCCCCCCCCCTTTTTGGGAAATCTGATGCAGGAGACAGAACTCACTCACCTCCGGAGGTGCAAAGGCACATGGTCCTTTGGGGGCATGGCTGGGCTCCCCTCCCTTCACCGGCCAGCTGACTGGGGGCGGGAAGCAGCCTGAGAAAACGGAAGAGCTCTGGCTGCTGCGGGCTGGGTGGGAAGGGCTGCCGTTCTCCCCCTCCCCCCCCGCTTTCCCTTTTATGGCCAGCGGGAGGAGGAGGCTCCAAATCGGGGGTCTCCAGGCCTAGCGGAGGATTTGGGACCCCTACTGCAGAGCAACTGGTAGGAAATCAGTCTATTGCACTGAAGGAAAACAGAAGCCTGGGGGCGGAGAAACGATAGTGAGAAATCGGCAAGAGAGTGAGCAAAGGGGAGGGTGGTGGGTGTTGACGCCTGCTTAAAATCTCCAACAATGTTTTATTAGTTATATCCCTTCGAGGGGGAACAGGATCTCATACTGGTGCATGCACGCCTGGCTACTGTACTATGCTCACTATAGGACTGGCTGGCTGTTTCTGTATTTTTAAACATACTTTGTTCAGTTTTTATTAATTACTTCATGTAGCTCTTATTTGCTGCTTTCTAAGTGTTGGGAAAGCTGAACATAAAGGCTGAAAATGAATTCATAATACATAAACAAAGCCATAATTTGCTTCACTGGGGATTCTCATTACGGTTTCTCTTTGAAATGTTACACTTGTTATATAATATAATTATTTTGGTTTTCTAATTATATAAAATGGTGGTGCTTGCTTAGGCTGTACTGACTGTATCCTCAGAGGCAATGTGACCCAAAGAGGATTCTAGGATGAAACTTCTGCACATTTACTGATTTACCATTCAATGGACATGATAAAGTGGGTTGGTTGCAAAAGTATTCCTGCACATCACAGTCTTGTAAAAGAACCAGTTTCTCCATTCTGTTCCAGGAGTAGCAAAAGCAAACCCACTGGTAGTCAAAGGTTGTTCATTGCTACAATGTGTGTGGTAGACTTGCCAGCTAACTGCTGATGAAAAAAACCAAAAAGGTGCCGTGTCTAGATCAGTTTTCAAATATCTTTCAACAATAAAGTCCACTTGAACTGTATCAACAAACAAACTCCAATTTATTTAAGGGAGCCATAAGCTTTAGAATAGTGTGGATGTTACCGAGTCTATATGTAACTTTTCCACAAACAAAAATTTCTTTATTCTTCCTCTTCAGCCGTATGCATTTATTATTTACGGCAGATTAATCATACATGTGACAGGATTAATCGATTTAATTTTCCTGTTTTGCTTCCGTGCTTTTCCCCAGCCAAAGCTTATTTCCTGGGTAAAAAAGCTCTCTTGATTCAGTCAGCTTTGCCGAGTTTCCTGACCTCCTCAGGCAGTCCACTCCCTAACAGGTGTGCGGTGATTGTCGATGTTGCCCATTTGCTCATGTTGCTCATTTGGTTGTTTATAGCTAACTGCTGATGGCAGCCAAACACCTGTCATTATGCTGCCTCAATGGAGTCATGGGGGGATGGCATCAATGTGGCCAACTCACTTCTGGGCAAAGACCTGGAAGTGACATCATTGTGTTGATTGTCTAGGAATTCTCCAAATCTCTGTGTTGCTTGATGTGTGATGTCACTTCCAGGCCTTCACCCAGAAGTGATGTCACAATGTTGCGTGACCTTCTCCATGCCCTGCCCCACAAAGCTTCCATGATTGACAGGCACAGGGCTGACAGCCTTGGTGTCAGGTCCTCTTATCTGACACAATCACCTTCCCTCTTTGTTCCATGTACAGCAAAGTATTGTCAAGGATGTTTTTAACTAGAATGTTTTTTACAAGGGCCTGCTTTTGCAAATGGTCCAGAAATGTGATCTTGTCCAAAATGTAGCAGCCAGGCTATTGCGAGGGGTGTCATCCCAGCTGTGTAAGATTTGTGCTGGCTGCCTGCCTGTTTCTGAGCACAATTGAAAGGTCCTGGCTCTTACCTCCAGTGCTCTTAGTGGCATGATCCATCTTCTCTCATACTGTCCGGTCCACTTAAGATCTACCTGACACAACCTCTGCTTTCTGTGCCCCTGCCTTCAGAGCTGAGGTGGGGGGCAACCAGAGGCAGGACTTTCTCTGTAGTGGCACCTCATTTGTATAATCCTCTACCCCTTGAGGCTCTCCTGGCACCAACACTGATTTTATTCATTCATTCATTTCTATTTGTATCCTGCCCTCCCTGCAAACAGGCTCAAAACATTTCCGTCCATCCAGGTGCTTTGATCTTTTAACACTAGGTTATTCTGGAAACTATTATTATAAACTGTCAGTGTTCTGATAGTGGGCTGGGTTTCTAATCCTGGACTTTAATTAATATCTTTCAATGTATTGTTTTTATTATTTTCATTTTTTAAGATGCTTCAGAGAGGTTCCTGGAGAGAGGGCATTAAAAAATCTCAATAAATGATAAAATAAAATTGAAATATATAAATTAGTATGTAAACTGACAAATACCACTTGTTTTTAGGATGCTAACATTTTCTTCTTGACAGATCTCTCTAATGAAACTGATTAACTCTTTTTAAAAAGTTAACATTCTGTAATCAAATGCTTCAGATGTATTTCTAGTTGCAAATGCCCTTCTGATCAAACTGTACTAGGAAAGGTTCATTTGATCTACCACATTTTTATCTATCATATCCTCAGTATTTGTAAAGATGAAATCCAACGTTCTTGTGGACTAAATGGCAGCTTACTGAGCATTTATCTCCCTGTCTATAAACAGGAAATTCCCTCCTATTGATATAATAAATGGCAATTTTTTCTCATGTAGTATATTAATCCTTTGCATATTTTTAAAATATTTTTTTCTGCGAGCCAACATGACCATTATTCTACAGTCTTTGCCTCTTGCACCTGTGTACTCCTGGAAGTGTAGTATGAAACAATGACCGATGGAACTGGTAAATAGATCTTTGTAAGGACTTTGACAAGGGAAAGATTTTTACTCTATTGAGTAGAGGACCTCCCCTACCCTTGGACTGAGATATTCTTGACAACTGCCTGTCTGGAAAAGCATTTTGTAGCAGGGCACAAATACAGATTATCTACTCAAAAATAACCATCCCAGAGTGGCTGGTTTCTGAAGTCCCAAAGCCTACCAAACAAACCATTTACTTAACAAAAATATAAAAACTTGGTCTTTGAAAGAGTTAACTTCAGTTGTCAACCACAAACGTTTGTGGACAAATCTGCAAGAAGCCGGGGCTGTACTCAAAGTTTGTTTTTAAAGGAGAAATTCAAAAAATAACATGGGTCAATGTAAATTATGTAACATATTTTGTTTTTTAGAAGTCTGCTTTGGAGACTCTTTTGTGAATTGAAATACTCCCTGGAGAAAGAGTCCTGAGAAAACCGCTCTAGATGCTCTACTTGGATCAAAACGTAAGAACATTTTTTTTTAATTAAACATGTCTGGCAATTCACATGCATCAATAAATTATTGTTTTCTTCAAGTACCAGTTTGAGGTTTTTGCCTCTAGTCTGTTTTTTCTCTCTCCATGGTCTGTGAACTTTCTGAAAATGTTCCCTCAGGGGGGACATGCTCCAGGAAGGAGAAATCCCAAGGAAAGAAGCCAGAGCTAAAACCTACAGGATACTCGGCTGAAGGGTGGGGAAGCGAAGACGAAAGATATGCACAAACCGAAAAAAAGAGGTTCGTTTCAGTTTGTGGCACCGTACGAACCACGGACCTTCATGGACATTCCCGTTTATCAAACTGATTTGTTTTGTGAAGTTTTGTGATGTGGAAGAATGCCACCCCCCAATCATGATCTAGAGACGCCATAGGAGGAGAACTGCATGCAGATGCAAATCCTGGAGTCACCGTCTCTTCCTGCAGCACACTTTAAAGTACACCCATGGAAGACAGGATCTACCTGTGTCTGGGAGAGCTGTCTCCGCCACATGCACATAATGCGGTCCCCTTTCTCCTGGCTGTGGTGAGATGTGGCGAGAAAGTGGGGAGAAAATCTCCCTTCCTCCTGGCTGTGGTGAGCCTTGGCCAGGAGAAAGGGTGTGGGGGGGGGATCTCCTGGGAAGGGACTCCCTTCCACCGTTCTCCTGGCTGTGTCTAGCTACAGACAGAAGAAAGTGGGGACGGCAGGGCTCTTTTTTGTAGCAGGAACTCCTTTGCATATTAGGCCACACACCCCTGATGTAGCCTATCCTCCAAGAGCTTACAGGGCTCTTTGTGCAGGGCCTACTGTAAGCTCCAGAAGGACTGGCTGCATCAGGGGTGAGTGGCCTAATATGCAAAGGAGTTTCTGCTACAAAGAAAGCTCTGGAAGAGGGTATCTCCTAGGAAGGGTCTCCCTTTCTCCTGGCTTTGGCAAGCCTTGGCCAGGAGAAAGTGTGTGTGTGGCAGGGAATCTCTTGGGAAGGAGTTTATACCAAATGATTTAAAGGGCTCTGCCATGGCAGCCAGTATCTGCCTGTGGCTGGGAGAGTCCTCCCTGCAGCACACAGATCCAGGGATCAGCTTCTCTTCCTACTGTGTGGTTTAAAGTGCACTGTGGGAGGAGAAACCATGGCAGTCAGGATCAGCCTGTGGCCAGGAGGGCCCTCCCTGCTGAATGCAGACCCATTTCAGCCTAACGGTGGGGCTGGTGTGCCTGTCACCCATTAGATTTAAGTGGCTGTCAGTCATTAAAGTCCACCGTTTTACTCCACCCCTTGCATGGAAGAGGGGGAGGGGAGCGAGAGGATTGCTGGAACGGCCTGCATCTATTTCAGTCTTACAGCTGATGGGCGCACCAGCCCCACTGTTAGATTGAAATGGATGGAAGCCATTTTAATGAACCCTCTTGCTCCTGCCCGCTTCCCACCCCAAGGCGCAAGAACCTCCTAAAAAGGCCTGTAGCTACAGGGGGGGCTTTGGGGGGCCTTGCCCTCTGACTTCCTGTCGGGTGCCCCAACTCAGCTGCCCTGACCTCCCCTCCCACCCCCTCCAGGGGTGAAAGCTGAGAGGCAGGGGGTCGTCCCCTCCCCCAAGTTAAATTGCACAGGAGGTGTACCCAGGAGCAGCCACTGACCCTCCCACACCATTTAAAGGGCCCTTAAGTGGTGGTGGATGCGGGAGGGAAAGTCAGGCCTCCTGAGTTGTGTGCCCTGAGTTATGGCAGCAGCGGCCGGGGAGGGGAGCTGCTAAGTGCCCCTGATTTTTTACATGCCCCCTCAACTTTTAAAATCCTGGCTAAGGGCCTGCTCATAAAAAAATGTGGAGGGTCATAGGAGGGTTCTTGATAGGATGGGCGCAAACCTTGGTTCGCAAAAAACGACCCAGTGATTTTTGTGAGAAATTTAGGTTTGTAACAGGTTCGTGCATATCCCTAGCAGGAGAACCTGAAAGCGAGACTCAGAAACAGCCGAGATTATAGGGTTGTCAACTGTGGGTTGGGAAATACCTGGAGCCTGGAGAAAGTGGGGTTTGAGGATGGACCTCAGCAGCTATCTTCCAAAGCAGCCATTTTTACCAAAGGAACTGATTTTTGTTTCCTAGAAAGCAGGTATGATTCTAAGAAGTCTCCAGCCACTGCCTGGAGGTTATCAAAAACACAACCACAAGGTTATAGTGACAATTAACTAACAATTGCATTATTGACCATAAACACAAAGAAACGTATGTCCTTAATAAAGTCCTTAACGTACATACATATGGAAAAAGTCCAACATGAGAACGTCTTCTTCATCTAGTGATTTCTTCAGTGAAATTTCCACCAATGAAATATGAATTTCCAAATGTTGCTTGAAAATCCCTGGACAGGCTGTCAACTTTTGCCCCACCTGTTTCCAATTCTTTTTCAACAGGAGATATTCCACAAATTTTAATAACAAATATAAGATTCTTGCATAACACTAATAGAGACCATAGTTTCCACAAAACCATCACTTATGGCAAATGCTCAAAAAGGCTCTAAACGGCCAAAATGTTTCATTGTATTTATGGTTACTAATACAATTGTGAGTTAATTGTCACTATAACCTTGTGGTTGTGTTTTTGATTATCTCCACAGGACTTCTCTCTTGGTTCTACTACCTGGAGGTTGGCAACCCTACATGAATCCATTGTAGTCACTTGCAAACGTTTATGGTTATTTCTTTATCCTTTTGGAAGCAGCTGTGTGGGGCAGTGCAAGCCACATAGCTGAAGATAAAGTTACATGCACAGAACTTCTGACACTCAAAACAATTAAGAACCGTGATCCTGAGGGGGAAAGTGGTCTTATTAAATTGTTTTCAAGCTGCAATTTTGTCTTATTTTCTTTCCATCATTGATCTCACACACACACACACACAAGCACACTTCCTCTCTCATACACACACACAGAGAGAAGAAAAAGAAGCAATGAAAGGCTCTGTTTGCTTTCTAGAGCCTGGATTCTCTTAAAAGTGCGGTTATTCAATTATCTGCCTATTCACTGGCTCAGAGGTCCAGTGAAAGGAAACATGAGCTCGCATTTAACGTGTCTAAATGTTCTGCTGACCACTTCTGTGCCGCAATAAAACTTTATTGAATTCTGATCCCTTAACATCCCTCACGTTTATTGATACGTGAGCCAATCCCCCCTTCTGTCGGCAATAGAAAGAATATTGGGAGCAACAAAATTCCCTTTTTGCCACAGCGGCGGTGCGTGTGAGCAACATAAATCTAGCCAGTCGGGTACACAAAGTTGTAAAGGAGATGACTGTTGGCAGTGAACAAAAGTTCAACACCTCCAAACATTTCAAAATGTGACAAATATTATTGGCAGAGTCAGGGACTGGTGCCCTGGTCCTCTGAACTGATGGGCAATATCAAGGGAGCTGAGGGTCAACAACAACAAGAAGACTGCAGGTTTATACCCCGCCCTTCTCTCTGAATCAGAAACTCAGAGCGGCTTACAATCTCCTATATCCTCTTCCCCCCACAACAGACACCCTGTGAGGTGGGTGGGGCTGGAGAGGGCTCTCACAGCAGCTGCCCTTTCAAGGACAGAGTCTCAGAGCGGCTCACAATCTTCTTTACCTTCCCCCCCACAACAGACACCCTGTGAGGTGGGTGGAGCTGAGAGGGCTCTCACAGCAGCTGCCCTTTCAAGGACAACCTCTGCCAGAGTTACGGCTAACTCAAGGCCATTCCAGCAGCTGCAAGTGGAGGAGTGGGGAATCAAACCTGGTTCTCCCAGATAAGAGTCTGTGCACTTAACCACTACACCAAACAAGGCATGTGCAAGGTCGGAGTCATTGGGAATTTGCCCTCTTGCCCTAGAAAATCGTTTGCTTCTTGCTGTCAGGTTGTAACAGCCTTATGGTAATTTAATAGCGTTTTCAGGGCAAGAGACGTTCAAATTGTCTCTCTTTGCAATTGCCTCTCTATGCATAGGAACTCTGGATTTCCTTGGTGGTCTCCCATCCAAGTAGAAACTCGAGCCGATTCTGTTTAGCTACCCAGTTCCAACGATATCTGGTTAGCCTGGACCAGCCAGGTCAGGGTAGAGACTTCAGAAGTGGTTTGCCATTGCCTGCCTCTGCACAGCGACCCTGGACTTCCTTGGTGGTCTCCCATCTGAGGACTAACCAGGGCTGCCCCTGCTGAGTTTCCAAGATTGGGCTAGCCTGGGCCAGCCAGGCGATGGGATGGTTAGCTCACTGTAAAAGGTAATTGTTCCTCTTGACAGGTTTATGCATACTCTTCACCCTACTGTCAATGCTTGGGTATGGTCCATGCTGACTCCTGGCGGACATTCAGTTCACCTGCCTCCACCATGTAATGTAACACACGTTTATCCTGGGAAAAGGGGGCTCTGTGTTACTCCTTCCTCCTCTTCTGCTGTTTGAGCTTTTCCGAGTATAAGCCTGCCAGCAAACCAAACGCAACATCTCATGGACCTAACAGGCACCTGAAAGCTTATGATGCGTTAAATGCATCAGACTTCATTATGCTAAAGTTGGGTTGGAGTCTGAAGATCCTCTATTAGAGGAACTTTGGTCTCATGGAAGGAGCTTTCCCCTTACACAATATTTGAAAGTGCCTCTGCTAGAAGAACGGATCCACAGGACCCAACCAGTGTTTCTGTTTCCCTCTCTTCCCCTGTCCATATAAACTGGATATACATGCAAGTAGCCTGGAACTGGTCTGTTCTTTTTGGATACGCATGCTTACTTTCCAGAGTGGCCTTGTAGAATGTAACTACTACTGCTACTACCACCACCACCACCACTACCGCTACTGTTGCTAATAACAAATAAATAAATTTAAGTGCAAGAAGGGATAGCAGTCTTGCTCCAAGGGCTGGAAATGTTCAGTAAGACCTCAGATTCCATGGTACACAACCTGGACTTTTATATTAGGCCACACATCCCTGATGTAGCCAATCCTCCAAGAGCTCATAGTGCTCTTCTTACATGGCCTACTGTAAGCGCTTGGAGGATTGGCTACATCAGGGGTGTGTGGTCTAATATGCAAAGGAGTTCCTGCTACAAAAAAAGCACTGTACACGACTGACTCTTCCCTGATCAATATTTACATTTATGCCTACGAGGCATGAAAGCAGGGACATGGAGTAGTGACATGGTGTGATGAGTGCAATCGCAAAATGGCTGCTGCAGGATGTGGAGCCACCACCCACAAGAGGACGCCCAAATGCAAGGGAGAAGAGGGGTAATGTTAAAAAATACACTGGGTGGGTGGGAATGAATGGAAAAGAATAAAACCCAAACTGGTGGCAGCTGTTGCCGAAGCAACATTGCTTTACTCTACACAGCCAAGCAGAACGTCATTGCTCTGTTGGGTAAGAGACGCACCCGGCCTCACCCACTTTCTGAAAATACTTGGTGGGTGTCAGGTAAGTTGGTAGCAGGTGTCACAGCACTCACAGGCACCACATTGTGGATGCTAGGCTTAGAGGATGAGGAGGCACCAGCAGACCTTTGGGTGGGAAAGAAAAGTGTACCTTTCGAGCACAGTTATAGCAAAGTAGCTTAACTTCCTGGTCTGAGTTTGCTAAGCAAGCCAACTTCTTTCAGTCTTATCACTCTGTGGTAACTGTCACCTACCTTCAGGGCTATTTTTGTAGTAGGAACTCCTTTGCATACTAGGCTACACACTCTTGATGTAGCCAATCCTCCAAGAGCTTACAGTAGGCCCTGTAAGAACAGCCCTGTAAGCTTCTGGAGGATTGGCTACAGCAGGGAGTGTGGCCTAATATGCAAAGGAGTTCCCGCAACAACAAAAAGCTCTGCGTACCTTGTAGCATGCTATTGTAAGGACAGACAATGAGAGTTAAGCATTTGAACATTTACATATGCAAAGGATTACTGTTGTTTTCTTTTTGTCAAACAATGCCCATGAAATCAAGTTTGTGGCCTTTCTTGTCCAGGGGTGGCTGACTTTGAGGATCAATGCCTGATAGGATTAGGTAGGATTTATACAGATACTTCTGAAAAGGTTGAACGATCTTGCAGTGCCTTCCAGTGTTAGTTAAAGCTGATTTAAGTCTTAGTGCCATTCTAGGAAGACAGAAGGGAAAGGGACCCTACCTCAAAAGACTCTTTGTCTAAGCTGAAGAGCTGAGACATATCCTGAAGTGAAGCCACTCTGAGGTGGTATTTTGGGCCTGGGGGGCAATTTATGATAATTCTCTGACACAACTCAGACACATGTGGAAAGACCGATGTTCACCCCCTTTCTTCTCATCCTGATTTCAAGATAATTCCAAGCAGGTGGTGACCTACAATTTCAACACTTATCTTTCAAATGTCAGAAAGTTATGCTAGCCTAATACTCCGGTTGCCGGGTAGGGGGAGGGAACAATTCAGGTTAGAATGAAATGAGGGACTAGCAAAAACATAGAAGAATAAATGACAAGTAAGTACAGGCAAGGGAAGAGCCTGGAGCAGGTCACAGGTGTTGGCGATAAATGAAATCTGTCTACTTGGCATCAGCTGGCATGGGGGAAGGGGAAAAGAGAGAGAAAATGCAATGCCAGGGGAAACAGTCCAGTAGCGCCTTAAAAACTAACAAAATTTGTGGCAGGGTATGAGTTTCATGAGTCACTGCTCGCTTCTTCAGATACCTGAAGACTATATGAAGAAGTGGGCATCACCTGTTGAAAGCTGTCATAAATTTTGTCAAGACCGGATCTACATTTTTTTTGGGGGGGGGGCGCAAAATTAAAAAATGATGCCCCCTTATGGGTCAATTCTAACTTATGGGCCCACAGAATAGAATGGGCTTCATACCCAATTTGGCGCCCTCCCTCCGTCAGCGCCTGGGGTAAGCGCCCACTCTGCCCCCCCCATCAGATCCAGCCTTATATTTTGTTAGTCTAAGGGGTTACAGGACTCTTGCTCTTTTCAACTGCTACATATGGCTACCCATTTTGATTTATCTCAAGAGAAAATAAGTTATTTCCAACAACTGGGTAACAGAACAAGCTACTTATAAAGGATATGGGATCTCCTTCTTTGAAGTTTGGAAAGCTACCATGAATGGACCCATTTGGTAAGTCTTGGCCAACTCAATAGGTAGTCCAACCATATGGCTCCAGCTGGATTCATATACTGGCAACCATCAACTCAATACTTCTGTCACTACCACCAGTGACTCCAAAATGTCCTCTAATTGATCACAGCCTCCTTCTGGACTGCCTTTCCAGGCTGGGATTGGGAGGCACCATTCTTCAGTGGTTCCGGTTCTACCTGGAAGATAGGTTCCAGATGGTGGTGCAGGGGCAGGACTCCTGCTCAGCCCTCTTGGCCTCTCGGCTGTCCCATCTTGTACCCTATGCTCTTTCAAATCTATGCGAAACCACTGGGTGGGCTAATAACTGAATCCTGACAAGATGGAAGCGCTACTAGTGAAAGCAGAGTGTCTGCTCCTATACAAAAAGAAAGGACTGTGCATGCCAGAATTCTTTTAACCCAAGAACAACCTATGATTTGTGGTAATTTCTTAAACAATCCCATGTGCAAGGCAGTTTTACCCAAAGATCTGAAACCACAGGGATCTCTCAGCTTATTTGGTGTTGGCGGAGAGATTTTTCATAGACCAATTTCGCACTAGAGCTTTAATCCTGGTTTAACTCTGTCCCCAAACTGACTTTCTAAACTAAAACCATAGAATCATAGAGTCATAAAGTTGGTTTCTCTGATTCTCTGATTCTAGTGTAGAAAGTCAGTTTGGGGATAGAGTTAAACCAGGATTAAAGCTCTAGTGAGAAACTGGCCATAGCATCCTTACACATTCAATAATTCTCTAAGGAAAAGCTGAAGATCGGTTGGGAACGTTTCAAATGCTCCTTGAACGTGACCCTGCAGTGGCCTGAATCTTGCAATAACAATTGACCGAAAATAGAGATATCAAGAGAACAACGTTTGAGTCCAGTGGCACCTTTAAGACCAACAAAGTTTAACGCTGGATATAAGCTACCATGTTGCACACACATTTCTTCAGATACTTTAAAAAAAACCTATGCTTGCACATGAAAGCTCATACCTTGAATAAAACTGTGTTGGCCTTAAAGGTGTCCCTGGACTCAAACTTGGTTCTTTTGCTTCAGGCCAACGTGGCTACCCACCTGAATTTAACTTCTATCAACAGTGCTACTATTATTACCCTCTTTCTTGATGGATCGCATTGATAGAGGTGATTGTGGGAATTAGTGATTATCTCTGGAATTATCTTTCATGAGTCGTTTTGGATGTATTGCCTTCACTGGATACTCTATTAATTGGGTTATGCTTTCTCCCTGATTTATAGACCTGACAGTAAGACTCGAGTGTGTGGGTATAGGATGATAGGTGCTAATATTATCTTAATTACTTGTTAGGAAAATAACTTTACTTGACATTGATTGGCAGCAATTAAAATTTTATGAGAATAGTGGAATAATCTCGTAAAGTTTAATTCTGAATCCAAAGCTCACGTCACAAAATATATTGGCTATATTTTGGAGGGTATTTTATAGAACATTCTTTTGAAATTATCTGTTAATCTTGCATGACATAAATACACTGCTTTGAGTATATGACAGAAAAGCTACATGTATTTTAAATAGAATACATACACACATACACTCACTCAGCTTTTTAGAAATAAAAGTAGGGCTGATTCTGAATTCCCTCTCAACAGGAATATCTTGTTTTGATCCAAGTAGTCCATGTTACAGAACTGAATTCACACATGCATATTCTTTTGCCATTTAGATACCCCATATTCTGACAGCAGGAGTATAAATTGGAAACACATTTGAATTGGTATCCAAGTGTGCATTGCATGCTCAAAGTTCAGAGAAATTCTCACGGGCTCTCTGAAAAGAAGTTGAAGGAAAAACATTCACTCTCGTATTTTGTTTATTTATAAGCATCCTCTTTGATGGGGACTCAAAGTGGCTTACGCTATATTCCTCTCTGCGCCTTTATCCTCACCACAACTCCACGAGGTAGGTTAGGCTTAGAGCATATGACTGGGGGGTAAAGGTCACCCAGCACACTTCCATGGCATAATGAGGGGGTTAAAATCTGAGTTTCCCAGATTCTCATATGGCACTTCAACCACTGCAACCCACTGGCTGTTTCTCACATTAGTGCTAAAGAAAGCCAGTATGGTGTCATGGTTAAGAGCGGTGGAGTCTAATCTGGAGAACTGGCTTTGATTTCCCATTCCTCCTCCACGTGAAACCTGCTGGAAGACCTTGGGCCAGTCACAGTTCTGTCAGAACTCTCTCAGCCTCACTGACTTCACAAGGTGACTGTTGTGGGAAGAAAGAGGGGAGTCCATTATCAGCTGCTTTGGGATTCCTTGAGAAAAATGAGGCATAAAAACCCACTCTTCTTCTAGCTAGCACTGCCCTCCTCCTCAGATTCAGAACCCATCACCCTAGAACAGGGCCGGATCTAGGGGGGGGGCAGAGGGGGTGCTTGCCCCGGGCGCCAATGGAGGAGGGGTGCCAAATTGGGTATGGAGTCCATTGTATTCTATGAGACCATAAGACAGAATGGCCCATAAGGGGGCATCATTTTTTAATTTTGCCCCCCCCCTCAAAAAACATGTAGATCCGGTCCTGCCCTAGAATTAGCTGCAGTTCCAAAGACCTGTACTCAACTACCATGTCAAGCCCCAAGTGGTTAAGAAACCCCACCCCGCAGCGCAGCCAGAGCGCGGGTGTTCATAATCAAGAGCGGTCCCTGTTGACTGAGGTGCAGAAACACATTTAGGTATAAACTAGGTATGGTGCCACCTTAGGGCCTTGGGCAAGGATTAAAAATAAAATAAGCTACATCATAATTTTTCCATGTAGCTAGCCAAAGAAAATGCCGTCATATTTATTTTTGTCAAGCATCCTTTTCTGGAATAAGAATAATAATAATAAAAATAATAAAATACTATTTGTACCAGGTCATTTAAGCCGACATAGCTTAGAGAGCCTCATTCCATTATAAAGCAGCCCTGACAGGCTTTGAAAATACTCCTCACCGCAGGACTTCTGAAGTCTCTCAGTTAGCCTACCAGTGTTTGCATTTATATATTTACAGTACATACTTGGTCATATAAAAACACCATTCGCCTTGTTTGATCAGAAATATGTTATTTTATGGGCATTTACCTCAGACAAAGGGTAATAACTTGTTTTATGATTCAATTCCTGCGACGCCAATATTCTGACTGGGAAATGTAGCAGTCCCAGCCATTTTGTTGGTAGAGTTAACACCGTCCTCCACAGATAGCTGTGACCAAGACTTTTTTGAGCAGGAATGCATAGGAAGGCAGTTCTGGTTGGCTGGGCATCAGGGGATAAGGCCTAATATGCAAATGAGCTGCCGCTGGGCCTTTTCTACAAAAAAAAGCCCTGTCTGTGACCATTGTTCCCTCTAAGCTGCAGTCTTGTGAGCAAAAATTCTACTTGGTGAGCTACTGGCATTAAAGTTGTGAGCTCCTGCATAAATTAGTTAGCTCTGGGGGCAGCCTTCCTGAGCTAAGACAAAAATGTGTGAGCGGGAGGCTAAAAATCTGTGAGCCAGCTCACACTAACTCAGCTTAGAGGGAACACTGGCTGTGACCAATGTTCCCTCTAATCCCTGCCCCCAACGAATGGAGCAGATTACATCTTGAGCAGAATATAACTGCTGTAATCTTAAAACGCAAGACCGTACACAACTCCAGACTGCCGCTGAATGGGGCTTTCTCTGTTCGTGAGCAGGCCGCTGGCATGCACAGCTTAGAGGGGAATGCTGGCTTTGACTGATTCTCCTCTGCGTGGTTAACCTGTGCCAGGGAAGTTCCACTTCAGACTTCAGGTGGGGCTACACAGTATATATTCTTGACATAACGACAGCAAAACATCATGTTGGAACAAAGGCGCTTTTCACTGGCATGCTATTTTTTTTTTTTAGTGCGCCATATTTTGTATGGAGGAGCACTCCATCATACCAGTCTCCACCTGCGGTCTGAAGCGGAACAGCCTGGCCTCAGGTTTACTGCTTCAGTGATTACTGGGCCAAAGACAGACACCTCTGTTTTACGGGAAAGATGCATATGCCTCGAACAACCAGAGGATATTTCCACTTGACATAAAAACGGCCCACCAGATATCTTTGCGGTGATTTGTGACCCGTAAGAGTGCTTTCCTTAGAATAAATATGAGACCTAAACTACCCAGAACCCTATCATCTCTCTCCAGGGGCAGTCGGTTTCATAGGGCACAAAATCAGTCCAGAAACGCTCGACGCCTTTCGCAGTGCAAGGAAATACGGGAAGCGAGATTAAACGGCTCATCGCTTTCCCTCTGGAACTGTCACTTCCGAGATAACATCCATTTATTCTCCTATGGCCTGAACATCCAACACAACCACAATGGGTTTCAGGGAAGAAAACTTCTCAAAAACGAGAAGAGTCAAAAGGGAAGCCGAAAGGGGGAGGGGAGAAGGTCAAATCTCTTCCAGGTGCTTGGAAATCATTTAAATTTATAAAAAGGTATGCAAAACCCTTGCCAGAGTCTGAGAGGCAATACTGAGTTAAAGAGAATAATAATTTCAGTGAGGCGACACACAGCTTAGAGTCAGAACATGTACTTTGCATAAAGAAGTCGAGGGCTCAGTTTGGCATCTCCACCAGTGACCAGGCATGGACAGGGCATTAAAATTGATGGGAAAAGTCAGGGGTCGAAGCTCCAGGGGAGAGGGTGCACCTCCTGGGTCACTCTGGCCTCATGCGAGGTGAGATTCAATTTACACATGTTAGACTGGCATGAGGCAGGAAGAAGCTTGTGGCCCTTGTCATGTGACATGGGCACAAGTCTTCGCAGCAACCCAAAGGCACCAGCACCACAAGGTGCTGCCACTGCCACAAGCCAGCAACCCTTATTGGTCTGACTTGATCAAAGATGGCTTCCCATGTAGATGTTCTTCCTCTGCAAACAAGGAGTCCTAGTGACAACATGAACCATAGCCCCTGACCCCAATCCTATCCCTGCAATCCAGATTGTACCAGTTAAAGTGCTTCAGAAAAGTGCTGCTACTGCCAAAACCTGGCAAACTTTATCCTGTGTAAGATAAAAGGCCTGCTTTTCCTGTCTTCCCTACTCGTCCATTGAAGTGGCAGGGTTGTCATGGGTTGGGCCCTTTGCCATGCCTGTTCTTGACATCCAATCCACTTCTGATCTCCACTAGAAGAATCACAAAGCCATCTGTTACATTTTTATCCTAACCTTCCTCTGAGACACTCAGGACAGAAGACATAGTTCTCCCCTCCTGTGACAGGAAAATGTCTTTTTCTTCTTGAAACTCAGGAGATGCACCATTGGTTAGTGTTGCCACGTTCCACCTGGAGATCTTCCACCACTACAATTGATCTCCAGGTGAACAAGATCATTTCCCCTGGAGGAAATGGTCGCTTTGGAAGGTGTACCCTGCTGAGGTCTCTCCCGTCCCCTCCCCAATCTCCACCTCCAAAATCTCCAGGTATTTCCCAACCTAGAGCTGGCAATCCTACTAGAAGGTGGAACAGTCAACTGGATGGTTGGCCTGGCTAGATCAATGGTCTAACTTGATCAAAGATGGCTTCCCATGTAGATATTCTTTCTCTGCGTACAAGGAGTTCTAGTGACAACATGAATCACAGCTTCTGAGCCCAATCCTGTCTCTGCAATCCAGATTGTACAAGTAGAAGTGCTTCAGAAAAAAACAAACACCAACAACCCAAAACTATTACTTGATTTGTTGTCACACATTTCATTTTTTTTTTTGCTTCAGAGCATTTGTCATCAAGAGTGTAAAGAGCACTGCCTGTTGTTATGAAAATGGGAGACTGACATGTTTGTTTCCTACAATCTGACACTCTTCTATTAAATACGCGGCGATAGGGAAAAGGTTTTTTTTAACCCCTAAATTTTATAAGACCTTAAAGGAATGCCATCCATTTAGAGCCTTCAGAAGGAAATGTCACAGGCTGATTTCTTATCATTTCAGTGCAGTCTGAAAATGCACAGAATGCTTAAAACTAGGGATGGACCAAATGCAGGGCTATTTTTCTAGCAGGAGCTCCTCTGCATATTAGGCCACACACCCCTGATGTAGCCAATCCTCCTGGAGCTTACAGTAGGCCCTGTACTACGAGCCCTCTAAATTCTTGTAGGATTGGCTACATCAGGGGGGCATGGCCTAATATGCTGAGGAGCTCTTGCTAGAAAAAGGGCCCTGACCACATGGATCCATTGCACCTGAGGAAGCACTTTCCTCCAGGTGTATGCTGAGCAGAAGAAAATGCCTCCACTAGTGGAATGCATCTGTGGGATCCAACCTATTCTGAAATCCCACCGAGGCTTGACAACACATAAAATAAAATGATAATACCACTCAGCACTTACATGTGTGTAATACGTTGTCAAGTTGCAGCCACCTTATGGAGAGCACACCGGCAAGTGTTTAACCAGAGGTGGTTTGCCACCACCTTCCTTGGCAAAGTCCTTCTTGGTGGTCTCCCAACCAATAACTGAACCTGCCTAGCTACAAAGATCTGATGAGAACAGGTTATATGATATGTAGAACTGTTTAATGTTCTCCTCGACCAGGGCTTTTTTTTTGTAGCAGGAACTCCTTTGCATATTAGGCTACACCCCACTGATGCGGCCAATCCTGCAAGAGCTTACAGTAGGCTCTGTAAGAAGAGCCCTGTAAGCTCTTGGAGGATTGGCCGCATCAGGGGTGTGTGGCCTAATATGCAAAGGAGTTCTTGCTACATATAAAGCCCTGTGACCTCGATACTTTGTGAGAATATAGCCCAAATGGATCTACCTAATTCAGCATTTCTTTCCCACTGCAGCCATCTAGATACTTCCTGGAAGACCATAAACAAAGCCTTAACACAACAGCCATCCTCTGTTATATAACTATTCCCAAAGCAAGGTGTGTTCATTGCTAGAAGTCCCATTTAGCTAATAGCCAATCTTTTTATACCATCTATGCCACTGGCCACTGCCATACCTTCTAGCAACTTATCATGGTTACAAACACTGTATAATTTGGGCATGTATGTAATACAGAAAATAAGCTAAGAGAACAGGAGAGTATCCTAAGCCTTTTTCTCTGCAGTAAAGTGGCCTCCAGCTTTTCCACTTTGGGGATCCATCTTTAAACCCATGTGGTTGCATGCAGCCCACTGGGTTTATACTATGTGACAAGAAGTCATGTGACAAGACAGCCAAACAAGAGGGAGAGAACTAGAGTCATGGTCTCAATGGCATCACCGGAACCCTTGGTGGCAGGCCAGTTCAGCCAGGAACAAGGAAACACAACCCAAACACCAGGAGGTGTTCCACAATGAAGGACAAGTCAAGGGTCAGGGTCATGGAGGAACACTCTTTCACACTGAGATGGTTCTACAGCTCTTCTCAGTGAGAGGCAGGAAGCATGACACCCTTGATTTAACCGTAGTAGAAGGTCCTACTTTAAAAAAAAAAAATCCGAAAAAGGGAGGGGTATTCTGCTGTGGCTTGCAGCTCAGCAAGTGGAGCTTCACAACCTATCATGGGGTCCTAAACCAAGGGTTAAAGCCCACCGTCTCAGTGAACTCCCAACTAAGGGAGATTCAGGTAAGGGATTTCCCGATCGATTTCTCACATTCTTCATTCGCATTCAAACTCTGGGCACTTTCACACCTGCCAAATAATGCAATTTCAATCCACTTCAGGGAACATTGGCAAGTGGATTTTTCCATTTAATACAGTAAAATTCAGTCGCAAAATGCATTGAAAGTGGATTGGAAGTGCACTGCTCAGTGTGTGTGAAAGCACACTCTGCCATACTGCACCATTTCTCAAATACTTACAGGAAAACCGAGTGTTCTTTCAAGCAGAACTATTAAGCACAAGCTCCATCATAACTGAAGCCACAGTTTCAAAAGAAAAAAGCAAAAGTGAGAAAAGCAAAGAATACTATACGTACTGTAAGGGACACATTCATACTGTACTTCCAGGTACTTGTATGTTCCCGGGCAAGGGTCAGGAAAGACGTCTGGGCCAGCGACCACTGCACACTGAGTCCGGTTGCTGCACCTGAAAGTCAAAGGAGAAGCCGAGTCAAAACGGAAACACTGGGAAGAGGAAGAGCAAGACTGTGGATTCAAGTTCAAATAAACACTTGAAGGAAATCGCTTCTGTCTACAGAGCCATGCATCCATATTCAAAGGCTAAAAACCTCCCTCAAGGGCACCGATAAGTCAGAAGGTTAGGCCAACACGAACTTCGAGAAGCAAAAAAATTAACAAGCCGTGCCTCTGGAGGCCAGCATTGTGACCTTCCCACTTTTCTGAGAATGGTGTGACTATTTAAGGAGACTCTCCTTAACCCACAGATCCATCACATGTGTCAAACACATTTTCAAATGAAAAACAAACGCTGTTAAAATGTGATGCCTTGCATTTCAAGGAACACGAGACCACACAAAGCTGCCTTATACTGAATCAGACTATCAGGCCATCAAGGTCAGTATCATCTGCTCAAACTGGCAGAGGCTCTCTGGGGTCTCAGGTAGAGATTTTCCATATCACCTGCTATCTGGTCCTTTTAACTGGAGATGCCGAAGAAGGTGGAGGAGGAGGAGGCGACTGTAGATTTATACCCCGCACTTCTCTCTGAACCAGAGTCTCAGAATGGCTTACAGTCTCCTTTATCTTCTTCCCCCACAACAGACACCCTGTGAGGTGGGTGGGGCTGAGAGAGCTCTGAGAAGCTGCCCTTTCAAGGACAACTCTTGCAAGAGCTATGGCTGACCCAAGGCCATTCCAGCAGCTGCAAGCGGAGGAATGGGGAATCAAACCTAGTTCTCCCAGATAAGAGTTCACGCACTTAACCACTACACCAAATGCAAGGCCCAGTGTGTCCATAAAGCAGCCTTAGGCAGCTGCCTAGGGGTGCGGGCTTGGAGAAGGGCACCGGTTTGGGCCCTCCGTCCCTCAGTTGCCTCCATGGTGAGGGAAATATGCTGTGTGGTGGCGTGTCCCAGGCCTGTGTGCCAGCTGGCCAGTTCCTCCCGCATCTGCGCTCACTTGGGGGTGGTGGGGGTGCCTTGCCAGAAGCGCTGGCACAGCTGAACCCACAGGGCTTTCCTTATGCCAAGCAGGTGCTCTACCACTGAACCATGGCCAGTCCCTCAACACACAAGCCGGGGCCAATTCGCAAAGGTTAGTTCAGGATGCGGGACAAGCTGCAGATATCATGAATATATGAATCTGCAAGTTCAAGATGGGTAGCCGTGTTTGCAGTAGAAAAGAGCAAGAGTCCAGTAGCACCTTAAACATTAACAAAATTTGTGGCTGGGTATAAGCATCTGTGAGTCACTGATCACTTTTTCAGGATCTGAAGAAAAAATGCTATAGGACTCCTGCTCATTTCTTCCTTATACTGAACCTGATAATTGCTCCACAAAATAAGTCCTGCAAAACTGACCCTCAAGCTTTCTACAAAGGCTGACAATAGTATGTTGCGGTATAATGACTTGAACATTCCACAGTCTTAATCAGGGGTGGAATTCTAGCAGGAGTTGTTTTGCATATTAGGCCATACCCCTCTGCTGTAGCCAGTCCTCCAAAAGCTTACAAGACTCTTTTTGAAAGCTCTTGCAGGATTGGCTACATCAGGGCTTGTGGCCTAATATGCAAAGGAGCTTCTGCTAGAATTCCACCCCTGCTCTTAATTCATGACAACACAGTGCTCATAAGACCAAAAATGAAAGCCCTTTGGAGGCTGCACAACACAGAAGTGTGACAGAATCAAGTAAAGACATTTCTGCCTGAAACATTTTGTACCCGTGATTTCCATTCCTCATTTCTGACTCTGGGATTAGTCTCAGCACAAACAGCCCTACCATGAACTCATTTCACTGTGTGGTGGAAATATTTCATGTATACCTGAGGCTACACTGTGTCTGCCTTAATGAGGGATAATTTTGAGTCTGGACTGTAATATTAATTAATTAATTGAGTCTGGACTATAATATTAATTAACTAATGAGAACCACTGCCTAATTATTTTTTTTATTTTACTGAATTACTCATAACGACCAATGCTCCTGTCTTTACTAGGTAAAGACTCAGTATAAAAATATCTGATAAATTTATCAGATAAATTGATGGATTTATCAGGTATTTTTTCAGCTGGTTACTGAGCAGACTACTGATATCTATCTAATCTATCTATCTATCTATCTATCTATCTATCTATCTATCTATCTATCTATCTATCTATCTATCTATCTATCTATCTATCTATCTAAAAATGGGCATCCCCACCAAAAAAATCTCAAAAATATTCAGGAATTTTTGGGACTGACAGATAGCTACAATTAAAGGCCAATTAAAGGGTTCTTAGTCACTCTAAATGCCTTCAGAGTGAACTCTTAGCTTGGAAAAAGCATTTAAGGGACTTCAGAATTCACTTGTGGCTTGCAAAAAGCATTTAAAGGGACCACAATCCCTTTAAATGCCTTTCCCCCTCCACTGGAAACAATGGAGGACAGAGGTGGCTCTGTTGGGCAGTCTGGTTTAGACCAGGCTGTACCAAATACAGCCAGGCCAAATCCAAATACCACACCCATACTGGGATTTGGAAATATCAGGAAATACTAATATTTTTCAGGTTCAGTATACATGAATCTGAAAAAAATACTGTTGTTTTTTTTTTGCACACCTCTACTCCTTACATGAATAACCAATCATGCTAAGGCCCAGAAAGTGTTCATTTAAAAAAAAATGATGGAAGATGTAGGTTACATCATGGCCATCACAGGTAAGAAGCTGAGACAAGAACTATTACCTTGACAAAAATAGTTACAAAGTTCTAGTTTAATCACTAGAAGATCTGCTCCAAATCTATGCGTGTATGTGTGTGTAAAGTACTGTCCAATGTTCCCTCTAAGCTGCAGATTCTTGTGAGCAAAAATTCTACTTTGTGAGCTACTGCATTAAAGTTGTGAGCTACTGCATAAATTACTGTGCTCTGGGGTCATCCTTCCTGATCTAAGACAAAAATGTGTGAGCTGGAGGCTAAAAATCTGTGAGCTAGCTCACCCTAACTCAGCTTAGAGGCAACACTGGCACCTTCCAGTACCTTTTTATGCCACTCTTCCTCTACAGAGCATAATGTGTCATGCAGAGCATAATGTGTCATGCAACCCTTGGGGAAGCTTGGAGACTATTTAAAACTATAATCCTAGAAGCTCAGATAAAATACATACCACAAGTTAGGAAAGGCACAAACAGGTATAAGAAGAGGCCAGCATGGTTAACAAACAAAGTAATGGAAGCTGTAAAAGGTAAGAAGGACTCCTTTAAGCGGTGGAAAACCAGTCCAAGTGAGATTAATAAAAGGGAACACAGGCAGTGGCAAATCAAATGCAAGACTGTGATCAGGCAGGCAAAAAGGGACTATGAGGAGCATATTGCAAAAAACATAAAGACCAACAATAAAAATTTCTTCAAATATATTAGAAGTAGGAAACCAGCCAGGGAAGCAGTGGGGCCCTTGGATGACCATGGGGTAAAAGGATTACTGAAGGAGGATGGGGAAATGGCTGAGAAGCTGAATGCATTTTTTGCCTTCACCGTGGAAAATGAGAAGTGTTTGCCCGCCCCAGAACCACTAATATTGGAAGGGGTGTTGAAAGACCTGAGTCAGATTGAGGTGACAAAAGAGGAGGTCCTACAACTGATAGACAAATTAAAAACTAATAAGTCACCGGGTCCGGATGGCATACATCCGAGAGTTCTGAAAGAACTCAAAGTTGAACTTGTGGATCTTCTAACAAAAATCTGTAATCTTTCATTGAAATCTGCCTCTGTTCCTGAGGACTGGAAGGTAGCAAATGTCACCCGCATCTTTAAAAAGGGTTCCAGAGGAGATCCAGGAAATTACAGGCCAGTCAGTCTGACTTCAATACCGGGAAAGTTGGTAGAAACCATTATCAAGGACAAGAATGAGTAGGCACATTGATGAACACAGGTTATTGAGGAAGACTCAGCATGGGTTCTGTAAGGGAAGATCTTGCCTCACTAACCTGTTACATTTCTTTGAGGGGGTAAACAAACTTGTGGACAAAGGAGACCCGATAGATGTTGTTTACCTTGACTTCCAGAAAGCTTTTGATAAAGTTCCTCATCAAAGGCTCCTTAGAAAGCTTGAGAGTCATGGAGTAAAAGGACAGGTCCTCTTGTGGATCAAAAACCGGCTGAGTAATAGGAAGCAGAGAGTGAGTATAAATGGGCAGTCTTCGCAGTGGAGGACGGTAAGCAGTGGGGTGCCGCAGGGCTCGGTACTGGGTCCCATGCTCTTTAACTTGTTCATAAATGATTTAGAGTTGGGAGTGAGCAGTGAAGTGGCCAAATTTGCGGATGACACTAAATTGTTCAGGGTGGTGAGAACCAGAGAGGATTGTGAGGAACTCCAAAGGGATCTGTTGAGGCTGGGTGAGTGGGCGTCAACATGGCAGATGCGGTTCAATGTGGCCAAGTGCAAAGTAATGCACATTGGGGCCAAGAATCCCAGCTACAAATACAAGTTGATGGGGTGTGAACTGGCAGAGACTGACCAAGAGAGAGATCTTGGGGTTGTGGTAGATAATTCACTGAAAATGTCAAGACAGTGTGCGTTTGCAATAAAAAAGGCCAACGCCATGCTGGGAATTATTAGGAAGGGAATTGAAAACAAGTCAGCCAGTATCATAATGCCCCTGTATAAATCGATGGTGCGGTCTCAATTGGAGTACTGTGTGCAGTTCTGGTCGCCGCACCTCAAAAAGGATATTATAGCATTGGAGAAAGTTCAGAAAAGGGCAACTAGAATGATTAAAGGGCTGGAACACCTTCCCTATGAAGAAAGGTTGAAACGCTTAGGGCTCTTTAGCTTGGAGAAATGTCGACTGAGGGGTGACATGATAGAGGTTTACAAGATAATGCATGGGATGGAGAAAGTAGAGAAAGAAGTACTTTTCTCCCTTTCTCACAATACAAGAACTCGTGGGCATTCGATGAAATTGCTGAGCAGACAGGTTAAAACGGATAAAAGGAAGTACTTCTTCACCCAAAGGGTGATTAACATGTGGAATTCACTGCCACAGGAGGTGGTGGCGGCCACAAGCATGGCCACCTTCAAGAGGGGGTTAGATAAAAATATGGAGCAGAGGTCCATCAGTGGCTATTAGCCACAGTGTGTATGTGTGTGTATATATATATATATATTTGGCCGCTGTGTGACACAGAATGTTGGACTGGATGGGCCATTGGCCTGATCTAACATGGCTTCTCTTATGTTCTTATGTTCTTAAGATTCTCCTTTTCCTGTTTTGATTGTATTTATGGGGGGGAGGGGCTGTGGCTCTGTGGCAGAGTTCTTACTTTGCATATAGAAGGTCGCAGGTTCAAATCCCAGGCCACAACTCCAGTTAAAAGGGATCAGGTAGGAGGCGACACTGAAAGACTTAAACTTGTGACCAATGCTCCCGCTAAGCTGCAGAGTCCTGTGAGCAAAAATTTGACTTTGTGAGCAACTAGCATTAAAGTTGTGAGCTCCTGCATAAATTCTTGTGCTCTGGGGTCATCCTTCCTGAGCTAAGACAAAAATGTGTGAGCTGGAGGCTAAAAATCTGTGAGCCGGCTCACGCTAACTCAGCTTAGAAGGAACGCTGCTTGTGATCCCGCTCAGAGTAGAGAAGACCAACACTCTGCCTTGGCGTAAGGCAGTTTCACATGCTCACTGCACTTCTGGAAAAAAAATTAATTATGAAATTCGTGAGTTTACAAGCTTTAACAAAGTTACGAATAATAAAATAAGAGGAGTGTATACATTTCTAAGAGCAGATGGCATTTCACAGCAAACAGTCCATGCATATTGATTTCATATTTGCTGCTCTGTAAAGTGAATAAATGGAAGCTTTTCTGGAAAAAAAAAAGTTGGTGAATCTATAGTTAACAATGCAACATAATTAACTTCCGTGATTTTATGAATATTGCCTTACAGCACATTAAAAACAGAGTGAGAGTGAACATAACCGTTCCTAGTCTGTTAGGCTCCAGGCCTCGGCCTGCTCACTCCTAAATGGCAGTTGTCCTTCCTGCCTGGCCTCTCAGGAGGAAAGAACAGCGTCTGTCCCCTGAAAGAGCTTTTAAACAATTCCCCTCAGAGCCGACTTGGACGCTGATTGGCCGAAGCCAGCGCCAAGCATTCTGGGGATTGTAGGCTGTCTCTTCCTACTGATACACAGGTTTCACAGGCTCCCTGGGTCCACTAGGCCTCTGTCTCACAACACAGCACAGATCGAGACATGAGTGGTGAAGAACATGCAGTACTTGACAAGAGGGCCTTCGGAGGGGTACAATGCCATAGAAACTATCCATTTTCTCCAGGGGAACTAATTAGGGTTGCCGAGTCCAATTCAAGAAATATCTAGGGACTTTGGGGGTGGAGCCAGGAGACTTTGGGGGTGGAGCCAGACGATATTAGGGGTGGAGCCAAGATCAAGCATAATTGAACTCCAAAGGGAGTTCTGGCCATTATATTTAAAGGGACTGTACACCTTTTCAATTCCTTCGTTTCATAGGAAATAATGAAGGATAGGGGCACCTTATTTTGGGGCTCATAGAATTGGACCCCCTGGTCCAATCTTTTTGAATCTTGGGGGATATTTTGGGGAGAGGTACTAGATGCTATACTGAAAATTTGGTGCCTCTACCCCAAAAAACAGCCCCCCAGAGCCCCAGATACCCGCGGATCAATTCTCCAAGATTTTCTATGGGGATAAATCTCCATAGGGAATAATAAGAGTTCCCAGCAGACACTTCCCTCCCCTCCCCCCGCTTTCTGACGACCCTGAAGCAGGGGGAGGGCCTCTAAACCAGGGGATCCCCTGCCCTCACCTGGGGATTGGCAACCCTAGAACTAATCAATGTCACCTGGATCTGAGAGATCTCCAGTCCCCACATGGAAGTTGGTAACCTTAAGGTGGTCTATTAAGTGTTCAACAATGAGGAGAAAGAAGTCAAAGAGGAGTCATTTAGAACAACCGTCTCCAGGTATGACAATTATTTCAACGCTGTAGCACTCTTCTGCCTCTCCCTCCAAGTCGTGGTTTCTGTTGACACCTATTGTAACAGCTATCTTTTGTGACACCAACAAGCTTGTAATTAGCATTAAGTATCAGAAAGTGATGTCTGCCTCTGTGGAGGGGGGGGGGGGGAGATGTGCTTTATGAAATTTTAACCCAGCTTCTAGTGCTGATTCCTAATGCAACGCATGGGGCTGATTGCTGACCTTCTTCACTAAAGTTAACGCAACCTGTTCTGAGAAGCTTTTCTTAATATCCATTGAGATGATGTCATTGAACAATTTTAACACAGACAACAGAAAATAAAGAGCTAAGTTGGCAGGGGATGTTAAATATATGAGTTTCTTCTCTATAGGAGGTGTCTATTGCGACAATGTTTGATAATAGAGCAGGAATTTTGATACAGGAAAAAGGTTTTTTTTTTTTTTTAAATATATATATTGATCTTCAATTGACCTGATGGTGCTTTGTCTCCTCAGCGATCAGACTGACATTTGTGTGTTCTATTCTCAGCCATGGGCCTATTATGCACGGGTGCTTTCCCTCACTTTCATCATGCATGTCTGTTGGGTTTTCTTTGTCATTCTGCATTGATTTCCCTCCCTTCAGCGCTCAAGTCACTTTCTGGTTGCTGTCTCCCCGGGTTTTCTAAGAGTGCTTTTGCGCCGATTTCTCTCTTCTTTTGCTCCCAAGCTGAAGGTAATGCAAAAGCATAACGATTCCCACAGATGTCCCCCCCTCCCCGTCCTTTTGCTGCTCCCCCAAACATCACTCCCTGCCCGTAGTAAGGTTGTTCAACCCGCTCTGCACCTTCTGCTATTCTCCCCCTCCCCTTCATTGGTGTACACAAACTCTATCTTCCCCTTGCTTAATTTTTTAAACTATTTTTATTTTACAAGCAGCAGGACTCTAGCAATGTGAGATTATTGCTAGTCTTGGATCGCTGAATTAAAAAAAAACAAAACACTGGAGGGAAAGCTTTTAAGGAGCTATGTGAGGTTTAGTCCCCCTTACTGGCAATGACTTGAAAGGGGGATTGGAGAGGAAGCAGATGACAGCATTCCCAGTGGGAGGGGGGAGGATTTCAGTACTGCATGCAAACAAAATAAAGAGGAAAATCATCACGTGGAATGAAATTGACACGCTGTAGAGGGGAAAGGGCTGCTTTGGAGGGTCGACTCCATGGCATTATCCCCTGCTGAAGACCCCTCCCCTTCCTTAGGCTCCACCCCCTAATCTCCAGGAGTTTCACAATCTGAGGCTGGGAAAGCAACGTGTGAAAGCCAAAGGAAGCTGTGTGTGGGCAAAACAATTGCATGCCTGTCCATCAGGGAGCGACAGGGGCAGATTCTTCATAAGACGTGCATGGGCGTATAACGGGAGCAATCCTAAATAGATCTAGCTCAGAAGTGTGCCGCATTTTAGTCAGTCGGACTTACTTCCAGGAAACTGTTTTTCGGCCTGCAGTCGGGATCACTGTAACCCTTAGAGAACACATCATGGTTTAACAAAGGAAATGTACCCGGTAAGAACAAACAGGTGTTTAAACAAGTGATCACAAACTATGATTTGTCTGATTAACCTGGAAGGATTTTGTAGCTCTAAGCTTGACAGTAGAGTGAACAATATGTGACACAATTTTTAATGGCAATATTTACACGGATTAGAAATATTTTTTTAATTACAGCAGAAATTGTGTGGCCGTTCTGTTTTGTTTATAGTATTCTTTGAAAAATGGGTTTTGCTCAGTTAAAACAGTTATTGCCTATTCTATCTCATCTTCAAAACAACCAAAGCAAGAAACACAGTGTCATCAAACACTATTGGAATTCATGCCATTAAAACAAAGAACAGTCAACACAGGCAGAAGCCAAATAAATGACAATGCCAACTCCTAAATAAACAGGAGGGGGGAGGAATGACAGAAGTTCCCGGCCCTTCATAAAGATAGATATTAGAACATGCTGTGGGGAAGTAAGGTCTGTGGCACATTTGTAGAGCATCTGCTTGGCACGCAAAAGTTCCTGGGTTCCATCCCTGGCATCTCTAATTTCAAGACTTAGACAGGAAGGGATGTGAAAGACCTCTGCTGCAACCTTGGAGAGCCACTACTAGGGTCCTGCAACTGGCAGGGGATGGAGGGACTTATTTGGAGAAAGAGAAAAGCCAGGCCTTCTCACCAACAGTGCACAGGAAATGATATCATTACATGCTGCCTCCCAGGATACTCTCTGGTATTTGGGGGAAAACTCTACTGTAAAAATGACTTCTGCCATAGAGTTTTTGCCCAAACACCAGAGTGTCACCTGGGTGTCATCAGTGTTATGACATTACTTCCTGTGTAACACTAACAATGAGGCCTGGGCCTTTCACTTTCTCCAAATAAATCCCCTTGCTGGCCAGCTGACTGACGGCTGGGGGGTGCAGCCTGGCATTGTGGGACCCCCCCCCCCCCTGCACCAGGGGGGTCTGGCAACTCTAGTCATCGCCAATCTGTGTAGATAATAATGATCTTGGTAAACTGAAGGTCTCATTCAGTATAACGCAGCTTCATGTACAGAGCTGTTTCTGAGGGAAGGGGGAAAAAAAAGACGTGATCTCTGGAGTTAAAACTCTTTCAGCACTCACTGCTCTGTATCATCTTGGCCATGACTCTAGAAAGCAGGGTGGATTAAATTGAATCACGGTCATTTAAATAATAACTAAAGCCACCTAGCAAAAAGGCCACTTTAATTATTGATTTAAATCCATTATTTTCCCATTTATTATTTAGACACTTCCTAAATAAAACTGCATACTAATTGGCTGTTTTAAGTATAGCAAAAATATTGATTTAAAACTGAACGGAACCTTTATACAACCTCAGACAGTATGCAGTAAGTTTTCTTAATACTGAGGGGAACCAGACTAAATTCAGCAGAATAGCACTTTCTTGTATCCAGTTAGGGTTGTCTGAGTTAGAACTGATCTTCAGATCATCCCCCTTGGAGAAAATGGCTGTATTGGAGGCTGGACTCTATGGCATTATCCCCCATTGAAGTCTTTCTTCTCCTCAAACCCTGCTCTCCCCCCCCCCCCGCCCCATCTCCAACCATTTCCCAGTCTATAGTCAGCAACTCTAATACCAATTGCAGCCCAATGATCTCCCCAAAATACTGCCCCTGGGGGACAGACAAACCTAAGTATTTACATCAGATAGGTCTACAATAGGAAGGGTTAGGCTTCCCAACCCTCCCGCCCTGGCAGGGGACCCCCATTTTTCCAGCCTCTTCCCCCGCTCCCCCCAAAAAACGGAAGCGGGGGAGGGGGGAAAACGGCGCCAAGGAGCGGGCGACGTCGCTGCGCAGCTGCCGCCTCTTCTCCGTAGCTGCTCCTCCGAGATGGACTCAGTCTGAGGAGCAGCTACGGAGAAGCGTGGCGAGCCCCGAATCTGGGTCCTTCTAGGACCCCGAGCAGCAACGCTGGAGGAGCAAGGGGGGCGCGCTTTGCTTCTCCGCCTGGCCCCTCTGCTGGGCCTATGGCTGCGCGTGCGGCAAGGGGCATGCTGGGCCGGCCTCGCGGAGGGGGCCTTACCGGACCAAAGGAGAAGCTTGTCGTGCGCCTCGGCCTGGGAGTCGTCGGCCAAGAGGGTGGAGGTGGCGGCATAGGGCAGCGGTGAGCCCAGGCAGGCGCTCCGGCGGAGGGCTTCGCAGGGTGCGGCGTGCTTGCAGCGCCGCTCCACTGCGTGGCTCCCGTTGGCCGCCCCCTGCGCCAGCCCCCCGGGCCCGAGCAGCAGCCGCCACCAGCCCCCCATCCCACCCGCCTAGGGGGCCTCCGACGCCGCCTCCAGCCCGGCCCCCCCAGGGCTCGCCATCGCCAGCAGGGAAAAGTGGAGCGTAAAAAGTTTTGCGTAAAGTTGGGCAGGGGCACGCCGCGCCTCTCCCTCGCCCGTGCCTCCTTTGTTGCCGAGCACGGCAGGCAAGCAGGCAGGGGGCGAAGGAAGGAGGGAGCGCGCCTTGGCCCGGAGCCCCGGAAAGTTGCTCGGGCCAGAGGAGGAGCCCGTCCGGGAACCGCCCTCTCCAAAAAACACCCCCACCTTCTCCAAGCCACGGGCCCAGGGGGCGGGAGCACTCAGCCCCAAAGGCTTAAGGAAGAGAGGGAAGGAGAAAGGAGAGAGGGGCCAGCGCGGGGAAAGGGGTGAGCCCCACCCCTTTCCCCGAGGCGTGCAAGAGATCCGACCCTCTTTCTCTGCCTCTCGCTCTCTCTCCTGCGCAGGAATGTTTGCTCGCTGGGGGAGAGGGAGAGGACCCGATCCGGAGTTGCAGTTGCAGCTGGAGTAGGGTTGCCAACCCCCAGGTGGGAGCAGGGGATCCCCCGGTTTGGAGGCCCTCCCCCCCTTCAGGGTCATCACAGCCTTGATCTTGGCTCCACCCCTAATGTCTCCTGGCTCCACCCCCAAAGTCTCCTGGCTCCACCCCCAAAGTCCCCAGATATTTCTTGAATTGGACTTGGCAACCTTAGGAAGGGTGAATCAGTGGAAGCTGCCAGTTTAGTCTAGATTTAACCTAACACTGTCAATAATTTAGAAAAATTATATACAATATCATCATAACAAACCTGTGAGGTAGTGTCATGATCCTAGGCCTAGTGAGGCCTACAGGCTCCAGAGAAGCCTGTGTAGGAGTAGCTACAGGGACTACATCTCCCAGGATCCCTTCTTTCCCTCTGATTGGGTGGGCAGCAGTTTTGGAGGGAAAACTGGCCCTGAGGGGTGGGACCTGGGAGGAAAAAATAAAAAGGCCAAGCTATAGAGAGGGTTGTGCTCTCTGGAAAGGGCTAAGCTGAAGGCAGGTTGCAGCCAGAAAGGGATCCCTCATTCAAGGAGGGTGGGTTGGTTTGAAGTTAGTTGTGTCACGGTTTTTATGTCTTTATATCAACCTTTACTGGTTCTATATTCACTGTGGCACTAAAAAAGTTTTACAATCCACTCATTGTTTTTTAGCACTTAATAATAAACCTGTTATTTTTAAACTGCCTGGGTCCTCAGGTCTCTTCAGTCAAAGATACAAGTTTTTGCTAATAAGAAGATGGGTTGGGTGGGAGCTCTGGACCCTCCCATACAGACTCTTACCAGAGTGGTGGCAGCCAGTAGAAGGCCCTTCCTGGTCCCCTGCTGAGTGAGGACTTGAACCTGGTTCTCCGATTTCCTAGTTTGACACTATACCAGAGGTCCCCAACTGATAGCAACCAGGCCGCACCTGCCCCTTTCGTCCACCTGGGACCTGGGCGGACAAAAGAGGTGGTGCGGCCTCACTCCAAAGCTGCCACCCCTAGCAGGGGAGCCAGCCTCGGAGCAAGGCAGAGTAGCCCCGCTGCTCCATTCGCCCACCCAGGACCCAGGCAGATGAAAGACTCCGAAGTTGTCTCTCCTTGCAGGGGAGGCAGCCTCAGAGCGAGGCCACGCCACCTCTTTCATCCACCTGGGTCCCGGGCGGGCAGAAGAGGCAGCATGCCAAAGACCTTCCCCTACCCCTCATTTTAAGACCCCCCCACATCATCTGCAGGTCTTTAAATGGGAGGGGGAGGCAGATCGACTTCTTATGCCCTTCACCAGCGAGCAGGAAGGCAGCAGAGGCAGCCCCAAGCTCTCCCCCCATTTACAGACCTTCATGGGGGAGCAGGGGCATGGACAGGGGCCAGCCAAAACCCCAGCACTGCCTCCTCCCCCCCCCCCCGGTCACTGGAAAAAATTGTTTTCCAGGAAACCGGTCCCTGATGCCAAAAAGGCGGTGCTATACCACACTGGCTTTCTTCTGCAACCGGCTGCCATGATAGGTTTTATAGACAGGTACCAGATGAAGGCAGCACAAAAAAGTGCCCTATGGTCTGCTTTGAACTTATAAATGACAAAATAATAGCAGAAGGGGCCATAATAACAGTTCAGAATTTAGATGAATAAGTAACAGTTGGTTTAGGTCAAGAGGTTTCCCTAGTATCTGACTGATTTCCCAGTTTTAAAAACTTTTCAACGTTTTAAGTTTTATTCTCTTTTCTTCTCGTTGCCCTATTTTGCTTTAATTATTCTATTTTGTTTGCTGAGATTAATTTGTGTGGATTAATTTATTAATTTCAGTCCTGGCAGTTTATACATGAATGGTGATGATGTCCTACTAAGTGATATACGGCCAATTTAGCACAGTCTATTCCCTATAAGGGTTTAGTTAATGTTTGGAAGCCTCATTCTGTTATACCTTTGGCCTGAAATATATTGCCAAACAGATCCAGCTGAGTACAGATTTTGAGTAGACCACGTTAAATATAATTGTCTTGATAGCCTGGAGAGGAGGCAGCTGAGAGGTGATACGATCACCATCTTCAAATACTTGAAGGGCTGTCATATAGAGGATGGTGTGGAATTGTTTTCTGTGGCCCCGGAAGGTAAGAACATAAGAGAAGCCATGTTGGATCAGGCCAATGGCCCATCCAGTCCAACACTCTGTGTCACACAGTGGCCAAAATTTTTATATACACACACACACACACACACACACACATTGTGGTGGCTAATAGCCACTGATGGACCTCTGCTCCATATTTTTATCTAACCCCCTCTTGAAGCTGGGTATGCTTGTAGCTGCTACCACCTCCTGTGGCAGTGAATTCCACATGTTAATCACCAGAATCACAGGTAGGACCAGAACCAATGGGTTGAAATTAAATCAGAAGAGTTTCCGGCTCAACATTAGGAAGAACTTCCTGACCATTAGAGCGATTCCTCAGTGGAACAGGCTTCCTCGGGAGGTGGTGGGTTCTCGTTCCTTGGAGGTTTTTAAACAGAGGCTAGATGGCCATCTGACAGCAATGAAGATCTTGTGAATTTAGAGGGAGGTGTTTGTGAGTTTCCTGCATTGTGCAGGGGGTTGGACTAGATGAACCTAGAGGTCCCTTCAACTCTATGAGTCTATGATTTTTTTTTATAACCCGTGGCACAGACTGGTAAAGCTGCAGTACTGCAGTCTCAGCTCTCTGCTCACAACCTAAGTTCAATCCCGGAGGAAGCTGGGTTCAGGTAGCCGGCTCAAGGTTGACTCAGCCTTCCATCCTTCCGAGGTCGGTCAAATGAGTACCCAGCTTGCTGGTGGGAAAGTGTAGATGACTGGGGAAGACAATGGCAAACCACCCTGTAAAAAAGCATGCAGTGAAAACGTCACGATGTGACGTCACCCCAGAGTCGGAAATGACTGGTGCTTGCACAAGGGACTACCTTTACTCTTTATTTTATAACCTTATGTTAACTTAATAATTGGAAAGTTTGAAGTAACAACATATGAATTAGATTGTATAGATTGATTAGTTCTATGTACTGTAACTGTTTCCTTGTCTATTAAAGATATATATAGAGTGACTGCGGGGAGAAAAAGTGCTGTATGGTTTTCAGCATTCCTTTCTCGTTTAATTTGTTCCTGCTGCTTCACCATATAAATTTATTACCTTTCCCTATCCCACCAGAAAGTTAACAACTAGAGGCAAGGGCGAGAGGTAATTATCGGGCAGATCATGGTTACCCTTGATACTGAAACTTCACCTTCTTTGATTAACATTTATAACTGGAGTTCGGAACTTATTGCAGAGATCAAGTAGTTCTTAAGCATAGAGTGGGAGTAAAGGGTCACAAGGGTGGATTGGTAGATGACCTCGTGTGTGTGTGTGTGTGTGAATTGCCAGTCCCTGCTCCCCAGAACCAAAACCATGATAAAAGTGCAGGAGACAATGGGTTGTGTGAGGACTGATCAAGTTTTCCCACAGTTCCCTCATTACAAATAAAAGCAGCCTTTCATATACTCATTAGTTGTGTTCATTTTAATAGAGCCTATCTTAGTGACAGACTTCACATTTCTGGGATCCAAGATCACTGCAGATGGTGACTGCAGCCATGAAATTAAAAGACATTTGCTGCTTGAGAGGACAGCTATGGCGAACCTGGGCAGTATAATAAAAAGTAGAGACATCAACCTGCCAACAAAAGTCTGTATAGTCAAAGTGATGGTATTCCCAGTAGTAATGTGTGGCCGTGAGACCTGGACCATAAGGAAGGCCAAGCGCAGAAGAATAGATGCTTTTGAGATGTGGTGCTGGAGAAGACTCTTGAGAGTCCCTTGGACTGCAAGAAGATCAAATCCTAAGGGGAATCAACCCTGACTGTTCCCTGGAAGGTCAGATGCTGAAGCTGAAGCTCAAATACTTTGGCCACCAAATGAGAAGGGAGCACTCACTGGAGAAGACCCTGATGCTAGGAAAGACAGAAGGCAAAAGAAGGGGGGGGCGGCAAAAGATGAGATGGCTGGACAGTGTTACTGATGTAACAAACACAAATTTAAGCAGACTTCGGAGGATGGTGGAAGACAGGAGGGCCTGGCGTCACTTTGTCCATGGGGTCGCAAAGAGTCGGACTCGACTGTGCGACTCAACAACAACAAATCTTTGCAGTAGTAATGTATGGCTGTAAGAGTTGCTCTATAAGGAAGGCCGAGCGCAGAAGAATAGATGCTTTCGAGCTGTGGTGCTGGAGAAGACTCTTGAGAGTCCCTTGGACTGCAAGAAGATCAAATCAGTCAGTCCTAAGGGAAATCAACCCTGACTATTCCCTGGAAGGTCAGATGCTGAAGCTGAAGCTCAAATACTTTGGCCACCAAATGAGAAGGGAGCACTCACTGGAGAAGATCCTGATGCTGGGAAAGACAGGAGGCAAAAGAAGAACAGGACGGCAGAAGATGAGATGGCTGGACAGTGTTACTGATGTAACTAACACAAACTTGAGCAGACTTTGAAGGATGGTGGAAGATAGGAGGGCCTGGTGTGACTTGGTCCATGGGGTTGCAAAGAGCTGGACTCGACTGTGCGACTGAACAACAATCTTTGCATTGAGTTTAGATTCCACGTCAAATTCAGTTATTTTTAAAGAGAAACAAGTTCATTTTTTTAAAAAAATCTGACTTACATTTTTTTTAAAATCATTGATAAGAACATCAGACGAGCCATGGTGGACCATCAATGCCAATATTTTCTTCACACAGTGGCCAACCAACAACCTCTAGGAAGCCCATAAGGAGGATGAGAGCAACAGCACCTTCCTCCCTGTGCTCCCCAGCAACTGATACAAAGAGGAAGACTGCCTCTGGTACTAGAGCGAGTCAACTTCCATCATGACTAGTAGCCAGCTGTAGCCCTGTCCTCCATGAATCTGCCCACTTCTCTTTTGAAGCCTTACAAGTTGACGGCCTTCACCACATGCTGTAGCAGCCAGCCCTATAATTGAACTAAGCAGTAGTCAAGTGCACCTTTAAGACCAACTAAGTTTTATTCAGAATGTATGTTATTACATATACTAACCCCTCGTCCACTATATTTTAATGTATTCTTTTTTTCTAATGGCAAACTAGAATGATGTTTAAATTTCTTGAGAAACTAATATCCTCTATTTAAACCCAGAACTAACAACAAACTCTTATTTAGGCACTTTACACCTATGCCATTGATCTGCGTTTTATTACCCTCCATTGTTGCTTCAGCCCAGTTAACAACACTAACAAAAAAAACACAGAGCCCAATTTGTGATTCTTTTAAACTGCTAAAAACATTTCCATGACTCTACATACCAGCTCACTGCCCACTTTCTCAATATTTAGGACTGCTTGCCATTCCATTTTTGTCTGATGAAGCCTGCTTAGAGCACACGAAAGCTTACATTCTGAATAAAACTTAGTTGGTCTTAAAGGTACAACTCGACTACTGCTTTGTTCTGTTGCTTCAGACCAACATGGCTGCTCACTTGGATCCATAACTGAACTATATGCTGTGTGAAGAAGTACTGTCCTCACGTCTGTCCTGAATCTCCTACCCTTCAGCTTCCGTGAATGATCCCGGATTCTAGTACTTTGTTTGAAAAACAAAAAAATTTAGAGGGAACAAAAGAGTGATAAAGTCTTTCAGGAGCAAGGATTTTTTCCTGCTTAAAGCAACATTTTCAAACAACTTCTGTGCAATGGCAGCATTCACCATGGTGCCGGCAAGGTAGCCCCCCGCCCATTCACAATTTACTGGCTTGCTTGGATTACGCATGTCCCAGGATCATGACAGGCAAGTCAATCATCATTTAATATCAACATTAGCGCATATGTGCCTGTGCAGTTGAAAGCATTCATCCATCAGTGGCATTCACTGTGTTGACAACAAGCTCTGAACTGACTGGATTGAACTACAATTCCCAGGTGGCAGCGGGAGAGCACATCGCTTCCACTAACGCAAGCAAGGATGCTTGACACAATGGCTAGACTGACACATCAAAGAGACAAGTTGTGCAGCTTCTCCCCACCCCAACACCACTGACACAAGTGATAAAATCACTTCTGAGATTGTTCTTCCTGTTGGGCTTGCTGAGTGAACCCACAGCGGGGAAGGCGATAGCCATGTCGAAGTATCTGGACCTGTTATATTCGTGTTAGCCACAAAACCTGCAAAGAACATTTTCAGTCTCTACCACTGGACCCTGGCTCAACCAGGCAAACCAGAAAGGCTAGAATCAAGAAACAACGCCCCCCCCCCCAATTGAATGGGATAGAACAAGCTTCTTTAAAATAAGATTTTTTAAAAATACATAACAACAATAATAGATGAGGGGTAAGGACAGGAAATGTAGAATGTTTTCCATCCAATTCTGGATGTTCCAAGAAACGCCTATTTTTTCACGTTTTAAGACGACTTCTCGCAGCTGGTGAACCGATTGTGATCCAAACAGAAGGGTTACTGTACATTATTGGTTGAAAGTGAACCTCTCCCCCTTAGCGTTTATCAGTATCACCGAAGAGTATCACACATCTTAAGGACCATGTCTTTGCATGTCCCTGTGCACCAACTACAGTTATCAGCACAACTATCCGTTGGGTATCCCATCTCTCAGGGTAGCTGGACTGGGACTGACCTCTTTCTCAAAGCCCCCACCACCCCATCGGCCAGCGTGGAGAAGGTGTTTGTTTCTTTAAGACACTTCTCCAAGCCAAGCCAGCTGGTGGCTTGGAGAATACATTTAATGTTGCTTTATTTTCACCTCTCTATCCCTCCCCCATCTAGTTGCCTTCCTGCCTTCCGTCCCTCCCTCCCTCCAACATCTGGTGTTTGTGCCTTGTGGCTCTCAAACATCTGACATTTATTCTGTGTGGCTCGCAGGTTAAGCGAGTTTGGCTACCCCTGGTATTCCCCTACCCATGCACTCACTGAGATTCGCAAAGTTAAGGTGGGCCAACCAAACTGAGGGGCGTAGGAGAGAGAAGGGGACATGGAAGCAACACATGATTTAAATTATGGATCTTTACTTCGCACCAGCTTTCCCTGCGTCTTCCTCTTTCAGTTGCTGCTGTATGCTTAAAATTGTTCTGATCTCTCCTTGTCCTCCTCTGTCTCACAAAGCGAGTCATCGGATATAGAAATTGTGCACATCAGGGTACCAGTGCCCGCTCTGCTCTCCCAAATATCCACCTAAGCACCCATGCTGGCAATCCCGTCCTCCCTTGTTCATCTGATCTCCATATCATGATCCCTGAGGTAAACAAATTGGGATAACCCATAGAGATGTCACAACAGGCAATGTTCTTCTTTAACTTTTTTTTTTTTAGTGCTTTCAATGTTTCAGAACTCCTGGAGCACAGTTTATCAGACTGTTTCCTTTGGTGTTTTTCTTCCAGTTAATTTGCAGTCATTTTTTTTTCCCACACAGGGGGTCTTTTGAATACAGAGAGAAATACATTCACTGTCTGTCTGCAGCCCCCCCTTGCTCTGCTTCTGTGATTGGCACAGGGATCGGTATTATTAAAGGCAGAGATAGTTCACTCTTCCAGAGAATCACTGCTGGTCACCTGTGGTGTAGTGAGGCTTGCCAAGTACCTCCTGGCAACCAATAGGGTTGAGTGGGGACTTGCTGGCAACCAAATAAGGTGTAGGTGTGCATCGTGACATCCTTGTGTTGCCAGCACTGTGGGGACACTCTGGTACTTGGACAAAAACCTCTATAGTAGAAGCTGGTTTTACCATAGAGTCTTTGACTAAATACCAGCGTGTCCACATCCAGAATGCACTGAAAGTGACGTTGCTGCATTGGCAGAAACACAGGCCTAGGCCTCAGTTAGACCCCCGCCCCCCACCAGCTGGCCAGAGGGAGAGGCTGCAAAGCAGGGCATCTTCTGCCTCTGGCGGGGATCTGGGAACCCCAGACATGGTAGATGGACCACAGAACTGCTGTTATGAGGAAATAGAAGAGGGTACAATAATGTTCTAAGCTAGGGGTGTCAAACTCATTTGTCATGAGGGTCAAATCTGACATAAATGAGACTTTGCCGGACCGGACCATGTGTGTACCTATTTAAGATTAGGTAACAGAGATATAAACTTTATAAAGGACACAGACAAACACAATTAAAGATTTTTTTAAAAACTTAAAACAAGTTTAAAACATTACCACTCATTAGTCTTAAAGGGTCTTTCTTTGTACCTCTCCCATGGGATCCAGGAGACTGGGCAAAGGAAGCTCTGGCTCTTTCCTTCCCCAGGGGATGAGGAGGGGGGGACCCTCAGCCAATAGAAGGAAGAGAGGCTTGGCTCAGTAGTTCTGCTGTGTGATTGTGATAACCTGGCGATGCAAGCTGTTCCTTCCCCCCTTCCTCCCCAAGGGAGGCCCCTCAGCCAATGGAGAAAATAGAGGCTTTGCTCTGTAGCTCCTGTGCAATTGAGTAAGCCTGGCAAAGCAAGCTGAGATGCAGAAGGAAGCAAGAGAGAGGGAGAAGAAAGCAAATGACAGCCAGTTGCTTGGGGGCTTGATAGGAGCCCTCTGGGGGCCTGATTCAGCCCCCAGGTCACATGTTTGACACCCCTGCTCTAAGCTGCTTTGAGTCCTAGCTGGGGAGAAAAGCAGGATATCAATAAATACATGAAAAAAAAATGCATATAGGACAGACAGAATGGGGGGGCTGGTCTGACAAAGGCTACATACAGGCCTTATGCCAGTTAAAAATCACATAATGCTGAGAACAGCTGTTCAGTGAATGAATTAAAAAAGGGCACAGGATCTGCATTAATGCACTACACACACTTAAATGTATGGAATTTGGTTTTCAAAATCAAGGCCTGACAAGACAGGAAGCTGGGCAGGGAAGGCTCCTCTCGAGCGGAATGTAAAAAAAACAAACACAAACCCAATCTTCTGTCAAAATCGGAGCCGACTGATTATTTTAATGAGAGCGGGATTTATATGCTGGTGAATAGAGAGCCTTCAATATTCCTTAGCTTCATCAATGAAATGCAATCCGACCCAAAAGCTGTAGGGAGCCGGAGATATAATTAAAAGCTGTCAATAAACCAACTGCATTCAGCATGTGGCAGGACTTTCCAATGGAAGGGCTGCACAATTCAGATAATTACTTCACAGCGTCAGCCAGAAAGCCATTAGCTTCATAATCCAAAAGATCAGGGAAGTACAATAAATAAGGGAGCTTTCCTGATGAAGAAAACCACAGATAATCTGGATTTTCATCTCTGATTAGAACTTGAGCCTTTGCCTCCGCAGAAACATGACGGCTCTCCTTAAGCAAGGCCTTGTTTTGGAGCATTAGCAGAGAATTAGATCAGCTTCATGCAGCACGTCCACGGAAGCAAATGGGAGGAATGAACTAAAATGCACACATCGAATTTTGTGACTTCTCCTGTTTATCGGGCCACTGCAGATCCATGCAGGGCTTTTAAATGAACACTGTCCTTTGTTTCTAGCGATGCTCCTGTAAGGCATTTACTTTTTCTTTAAGGTTAATTTTGAAGTATTGACCAGAAAGAATAAATACCTTGCTGATTCATTTACAATGACAATGTTTTGCTGAAGGCGTTCAACCAAACTGACTTCTTGTTCAATTCTCCAGGCTATGCGTGTGTGTGTGTGTTAGGGTTCCCATTTGCCTGCCAATGTCAAAAGACGTCTAAGGCGGTGTTAGACCCTTGCCCATCAATGCTCACAGAATCAGCAAGTGGAAACTGGGGCTGAATGTACAGGAAGTTCTACTTGTAGGAAGGTCTGACTGTAGAGTTCCTGACAATTCCTAGAGTTGCCTAAAACAAGGGTACCTCTAGGAATCTCCAGAAACTCTACGGTAAGCTTACTCTATTAAACTCTCGTTTTAATTTTTCTCCCAGGATACTGCTTGCCTACAACCTTCCCACTGGTTGTCAGGTACTGCCTGACAACTCTAGTGTGTGCATTTGTATGTATACTCCTATGCACACACATAGTCTTAAATATTCTTCAGCTTCATCAATGAAAAGTTGTGTGTGTGTGTCTGGGTACAAAGACTGTGTGTGTGATGGAGTGAGACTTCTTTTACTCTACCGTCATTATGGAGAGAGATCACGTTTTACAAATCAGACTTCAACATTAATGAATTTGCTGTGTTGTTTGCATGAATTAGTTACACCAGATGCTGCTTCCGCCTCAAATTCTATGACTGTTTTCCCATTCCGGCTAATGAAAACTGCACATGTAAGCAGGCCTCAGCATGTACATTAGTCAGGGGTTGTGAGCATCAACAATCTGATCCACATTTCAAGGAGCGTGTGAACATGGATGTCAGTTAACCTGCACAACACAGCATAGATTCGTGGGCATCTGAATGTGTATCCCGTCACATCCTGGTGCAACAAATCCGGTTAAAATACCTGTGAAAACTGTGCAAAGAACCGAACTGCGATATGTGAGTTTTTCCCGTTTCAGTGATGTGTTGGATGTGACATCTACCGATGAGGAGCTTGGGACTTGGAGAGATAATGTCAGGAAGACTCAAGCTCACAATGAGGGGAGGTTGCCAAGGGACATTTAGAGCAAGGAAAGGCCGTTCTCGAGGCATGTCTGAAGTAAGAGGTGGAGGGGGAAAACAGTCCGCCCCGCTGCTCAGGGAGTATTGTGAAATCTTAAAAAGGCGACAAAGGGAATGTGGAACTGCTCAGCTCCTCTTTTGCCCTGGTCTTCTCTCAAAGGCAGAACTGTGTACAACTCAACCAAGACAGTGTGAATGATGAGGGGGATAGGATTGTAGCTCAAGCCCGTTAAACTGGTCAGGGAATATTCAGCTACCGAATAATGCTGCTGAGGACCATTATATGGGGACCGTCATATGGACCACTCTCAGAAAAAGAAGAAATTTTAACACCATTAATTGGACTGCTGATTGAAGAAAACTAGAATTCCACCTATATTAAAACTCTGAAGTATCACCATCAATGTAATTTTAATTGCTAAGTTTTTTTTATTATTTTAATTCTGTAATTTAAAATTGTTGTTTTAATGATTGTTAGCCGCCCTGAGTCGGCTTGCGGAGAGGACGGGATAGAAATCTGAAGCAAGTAAGTAAATAAATAAAAATGTGTTCAAGTCTTCCAGATCAGATGATCTGCTTCTCGGGATACTTAAAAGACCTTGGTGACGCACTCTTCAGAACCTCTGTCTATCATCCTGGAGAAATACTACAATCCTGGAGATAGATAAACGTATTGACTTTTCAGACATTTACTTCGTCTATATCCTGCCTTTCTCCGCAGTGAGGAACCAAGGCTGCTTATATTGCTCTCCTCTCCTCTGTTTTATCCTCACAGCAACTCTGTGAGGTAGGTAAGGGCTGAGAGCACATGCCTAGTCCAATGTCATCCAGAAACGTTCCATGACAGGATGCATGTTTGAATCTGACCTCTCACACCTGACCTCAGCACTCAGATCTCCAAGCCTTTCTCGGGTAGAAAAAACTCAGCAGGAGCTCATTTGCATATTAAGTCATATCCCCTGGCATCACCATTGTTTCACACAAGCCTTTTTTTGTAGAAAAAGCCCAGAAACTCATTTGGATATTAGGCCACACCCCCTGACACCAAGACAGCCGGAGCAGCGTTCCTGCGCAAAAAAAGCCCTGCAGATCTCCATTCCTGCTTGGGTCTGATGAAGGCAGTTTGACTCTTGAAAGCTGATAACGTGAAATTCTTGCTGTTCTCTAAGGCGCTATTGGACTCTTAACTATTCTAAAAGCTACATCACTCTGCTCTGATCCTCAAAAGGCAGGAGGAGAACTTCAAGCTGTCAGTCTGACTCTGATGTCAGGGGTTAGTACAAGAGCAGATTAAAAAGTGGTTGATCTGTAAGCATCTTAAAACAATACTGCAACCCATTAGCAGAAGCCATCCTGGACGGTCTAGAAGAAATCCTTTCAGATGAGTCTTATCACACTGTCATATTGAGTTAGTACATATGAACATATGAAGCTGCCTTATACTGAATCAGACCCTCGGTCCATCAAAGCCAGTATTGTCTTCTCAGACTGGCAGCGGCTCTCCAGGGTCTCCAGCTGAGGTTTTTCACACCTATTTGCCTGGACCCTTTTTTGGAGATGCCAGGGATTGAACCTGGGACCTTCTGCTTCCCAAGCAGATGCTCTACCACTGAGCCACCATCCCTCCCCAGGAAGCAGTAGCCAGGAAGGTGACGGGAATGCTGTCGTCATCGTTTACCTTAATTTCAACAAGGCATTGGACCAAGTTAACACTAAAACCCAGTTGCTTCTTAGAGACTTAGAACATTTATTAACATCTAAAGATAAGTTGGAAATACTGACACGTGGAGGACTTAAGCCCAGATCTGTTCACTGATCACCGATTTCCAAAACCTTTGGATTCATGGTCACACTTACTCCACATCAAAGAGTATCACATTTTCTGGGATACAAAACCTACACTTTCCTACAGTTCTTTAATATACCCTGCAAGTCCTTTACCTCCTCCTTGGAAGAGATTTTCAAAACTGGATATTTCTCTCCTAATCTTGCCCCTCCTCATTCTTGCTAATAGACTTCTCACTTCTAGAGTCAGTCCCTACGCTAAAGAATAAATGGCCATAGATCTGATTATTTATTTACTTTAGATTTTTAATCCTACCCTGCCCGCAAACGGGCTCAGGGAGGATTACAAGTCACGGAATAATAGTAGAAGGATAAATCATTAACAACCTTATTTCAGTAAAAATAGAAAGCGCATACAGAGTGATTTCTCACCAACATTTGCTCTGCCCCCCCCCCTTCTCCCTGCACCGGCTCAAGCGATGGATTCCCCACTAGTTGCTCTGCAGGTGTCTCTTACATCGTTGGCTTCTTTTTGGAGTTCCAGTTGCCGCGATGGGAATCAGAAGCAGCCCCAAAGCAAGAGGCACTGCAGAGCGACTGGTGGGGGATTGACGGCTTGTGCCAATGCAAGGAGAAGCATGGGGGTGGAGCAAATGCCGGTGCGGAATCACTCACAGTCAGGATGGGTTTGGCTCAACAGTGATGTTCAGTTTGGCCGGTTCCATTTGGCCAGCACTGTCAGCAGGGGGAGGCTGAGATGGATTTGGATGTCCCCCGCCTCATCCGAAAGCCCATCAGAACAGCTGTCTTGCAGGCAATGCACAATTGTGACAGATCCCACAGTCCTAATCTCAAGAGGGAGCTTGTTCCACCAGGTTGGGACCAGGACAGAGAAAGCCAGACATCCTTGGGTCTGGGGATAACCAGAAGATGCTGATTGACTGAGCACAATGCTCTGCACAGGACATATGGGGAGAGGTGGTCCTGAACATATGCAGCTCCCCGGCCACATAGGGCCTTAAAGATTATCACCAGAACCTTGAACTGGATCTGCTACTCTGTTGACACACGTGCTGCAGCATTCTGTGTTAGCTGCAATTTCTGGGTCAAGTTCGAGGGCAGCCTCGCATAGAATGAGTTACAACAATCCAGCCTGGAAGTGACCATTGCATGGATCACTGTAGCTAAGTCCTGGGAAGTGAGCTATGGGACTAGTTGCTTGACCACGTGCAGATGGCAAAGGGCTGATCAAGCAACAGTGGCAACCTGGGCCTCCATTGAAAGGAAGGCATCCGGGAGCACCCCCCCCCCCCAAGCTCTTCACTCTCAGCATCGACTTCACTGGTACCCCGATGAGGGTTGGGAGCTAGATGCCTGAATTAAATTGAACGAAATAAATAAATTTGTGTAAAAAGAAAAAGCCATGAAAAGTCTGAAGGAAAAGACTTTGCACAATTTGAACTATAAGCAAGGCTTATATGGATGACAATTCAGGCTTCGGGTGCCTGCTCTGGGTTGAGAAATTCCTGGAGATTTGGAGGTGAAGCTTGAGGAGGGATCTCAGCAGGGTATAATGCCACGGAGTCCACCCTCCAAGGTGCCACTTCCTCCACAGAGCCAGTTTGGTGTAGTGGTTAAGTATGTGGACTCTTATCTGGGAGAACCAGGTTTGATTCCCCACTCCTCCACTTGCACCTGCTGGAATGGCCTTGGGCTAGCCATAGCTCTCACAGAGTTGCCCTTGAAAGGGCAGCTTCTGGGAGAGCTCTCTCAGCCCCACCCACCTCACAGGGTGTCTGTTGTGTGTAAGGGGGGGGGGGGAAGGTAAAGGAGATTGTGACTGCTCTGGGACTCTAAGATTCAGAGTATAGGGCGGGACATAAATCCAATATCATCATCTTCTTCCCTGTTATCTGGAAATCAGCTGTTATTCCGGGAGATCTCCCGCTCTTTCCTGGAGGTCTGGCAACCCTATGTGGGATACCCTTAACCAATCCTCTGCATTATCTGCCTCATAATCTCCAGTTGCCCATCTCAGTAAATGAAAAGGAGTTCGCTTTGCAATTAATGCCAAGTAATCACAGGGTTGAAGCACATGGTCCTGTGATTGACACACCGCTCAGCCCCTCTGCAGCTGCTGCCCCGGGGCTTGTCTGTTTGGCCTGGAAATGAGCACGGGGTCTCCTCCCTCCCCCTTCTGCCAAAATCCCAGACAGATCATCGCTGCGGCTCCGTGTGCAGGCTTCCATGCAAAAAGTCTCCTTAATCTGACTCAAATGAAATGCAAGCAGCCGAGGGAAGAAAATGAAACCAGCGAAATCATTAAGAAAAATATCTTTCTTGCCTTTAAAGTTCTAACAGCTTGACGGCTGCTTCAACTGATATCAGGATTGTATAAGGGGACTTTTTTTTTTTTAAAGACCCCTGTCTTTTTGTGTGCATGTTTGGGAGAGTCAACATCTGGACATTTAATGACAATGTGGTTTCTTTTAAAGCACATGTAAAAAAACATGTATTTCCCCCCCTAAATGAATGGATGGATGCCAACAGGCTAGAAATTACTGGTACTTCTTGCCAGGGCCAGCATCAACGGACACCGAAGCGGGGGGGGGGGGGTGGCAGCTGCCAGGGCCCATGGTTTCTGGTGGCATCCACCGTTGCCAGCACCCTGCACCCACCCACTTGCCAGCGCTCCACCACTCCCGGTGCATGCATGCACTAGGGAAAGGGTCTTAGGCAGCTATGGGCCCAGTCGGTGGGAGTGAGCACACAAGGGAAGAACATGAAAGCAGGTTAGGCCTCCTCCACCCTCTGCCAGTTGCTGGGAGGATCTGTATAGGCACCACAACGCATACAAAATGTTTCATAAGAGGAAAGGACGGAGACGAGCAGCTGTTGTGCCTGACCTTCGACAGCCACACTCCACAGGGTGGCTTAAGAGCTGGCATGGGAACAATCAGGCACAAGTTTTGAAGCTATTTATCAGATCGATTAACTTACTGACAGTTGAGTTTTCTTTGTTCTTGTTACAGCCAAAGTGTTGGAGCTTAGAGGCAAAGGGGGCTGCAAGCCACTTTGGCTGGTCCTTTTAATAAGATAACTACCCGTAGACTGACACCATTCCTGATGGAGAAGTTTCACTAGTCCCCTATCACATTGCAGTCCCATTCTAGAGGGACATAGGTGAGGTTTCCTGAGCAAGACCTCTATGCCCCATCCAAGTGAAACAGGCAAGCACAGATGGAGTTCTGTTCCAGGCACCCACTTGCTTTGGCTTTTTTTTTTTTGCTTTGCTTCACATGCAATTACAGTTAATTGCCTTTTCTATATAAGAACATTGGAAGAGTCCTGCTGGATCAGACCAGCGGTCCATCTAGTCCAGCATCCTGTCTCACACAGAGGCCAACCAGTTCCTCTGGATGTCCACCAACTGGGAATAGAAGCCTTCCCCTGATGTCGCCTTCTGCCTCTGAGATTCAGAGGATCAGTGCCTCTGAATGTGGAGCTTCCCTTCATCCACCCTGGCCATTAGCCACTGATAGACTTATCCTTCATGAGTCCATCCACTCTCATTTTAAAGGTGTTTATTCCTGTGGCCATCCTCTGGCAGTGAATTCTACATTTTGATCCCTTCGCTGTGTAAAGTACCATCTCCTTTTGTTCATCCTGAACCTACTGCCAATCGGATGTCAATGAATTCTAGTATTTGGGGAGAGGGAGAAAGATTTCTCTTGGTCCGTTCTCTTTACCCCATGCATAGTTTTATAAACCCCTCTCATGTCCCTCTTTAGCCATCTTTTTTTTCTAAACTGAAAAGCCCCAGACTCTTCAGCCTTTCCTCACAGGGAAGGTGCTCCAGTCCCCTAATCATCTTGGTTGCCCTGCTCTGTACTTGCTCCAACTCTGCAATGTCCTATTTGAGATATGGTTTAAGCCCTGGCAAACAGGCAGGCTTTGCAGCGCCTCCTGAAGATCACCAAGGAAGATGCCCCCTCACCTCATCAGGGATTCCATGCCACAGAGCTGAAGAGATGATGGGGAAAAAACCCAGACTCTGATTGATGGCAGATGGGTCACCCTAAGCATTGAGTTAGCCAAGAGATACCTTTCTGACGGCCACAGTTGGATCACAGGGACATATGGAAGGAGCCGGTCCTTAAAATGTGTGGGTCCCAAGTCATTAAGGGCTCTATGTCATGAGTCAGCCAGGGCTCAGCGATAGCTAGGACTCCTCAGAAGAAGAGGAGCCCCATGTAGCCAGCTGTTAGTCAGCAGAAGCTAGCAAGCAGGAAGATGAGCTGCAGGCTTGTCAAGATTCACAACCAGCAGCTGGTGCAGAGCCACCAATACCCCCCAACTCTGATTCAACAGGTGAAACTCAATTGGTTGTTTCCAACCCTCCAGTATCACCCACACTCTTACAGAGTGCCACAAACAGAGGCTAAGTGTATGCCTCCTTCCCAACACTAGCTGCTTGCTGATAACAAAGATGGGTTATTGCAGGATTAGTCCCATGGAGTCAACTGCGAGCATGGCCCTTAAGTGTATGGCTATAAAAACCAGTCAAGGGAGGCTGTTAGGCATGGACACTGTACGATAGACACTCAGTCATCAACTCTGCCTTGCCTGACATTATGGAACCTTGATCTTTGGACTGAACAACTTTGCCTGGCCTGACTTCTGGAATATTGACCTCCAAGCCTGCTATTCAGTATACTCTAGTTGAGCCAAGCCAGAGCATAATGGGACATTGTTTTGGAACCCAGAGCAATGACATCAACTGGAGCTCCTTCTACCCCTACCTTCAGAAACTCTCAGCAGCCCCAATGCTGCCCAGTGGGATCAGCCTGTGAGGAGGATGCAGGCGGTTGCCAGTGGCATGTCCTGAAGACCAAAAGCTATCACAGCTACCACCCTCCCCTATCAGAGGCAACTGCTGCTGTGATCAGCACCACATTCATCTCCTCCTCCTCACACTTTGCCTGCAGCAACACCAACACCTTTTCAGGCAGAACTCACTTGCCATTAAGTGCATGGACCAAAAACAGTTGCCCACCTCTGAGCTACCTTGTTATTTCCAAACCCCAGCACTTTCACACATTCCCGGAATACACTCTGGGCTCAGCGGAGCTATGTAGGCCATCTGGGAATGGTGGCACAATGCTGCAGGAGATGGTCTCCTAGCACTCAGATAATGAACGTCTCTCTCACAGCTGGACAACTGGAGCTTCAATCACTGGAGGACCAAAGGCTGTAAGGCTTTGTGAGCCAATCCATCTTATATTGAGCCCCCTGACAGCTAAAGCATTTCCTAATGAGTGCAAGCCCTGTCACAAAGGAGCACACCACATTTATCTGTGTCAGAAAACTAGCCTTGCATAGCAATGGGAAGGGAAGGGGAGTGGAGGCTGCAGGGTGGTGGCGGCCAGGCAGATGAGAGGCCGAAATCCAGAGCTTTCAGGCCGAAAGTGATAATTTCGGTATTAATGCTTAGATAAGCATGCCAGGGTCAGAGCTGCGTGATGCCTCGCTGCGCAGAGCCAACGCAAAAGCCTGGGCTTCACCACTCTTCAGTGATTAATTCCAAGGGACAGTTTTTTTCGCTTTGTACGTCACGGTTCAAAAGTACATTCTGTGAAAAGGAAACATTCCCTTGAAGTTCTTCAGATAAAGGCTTCATTAAATGCCTGCCTCGTTGTGTGGGAAAGCACTGACTGAAAATATGCAATATTACGGTTCACTTGTACAACCCTGCTGGTTGCACGAGAGACCTTTATGTAGGAAAGACGCGCCCCCCCCCCCTTTTTGTTGTCAACAGGTGCGTATCTTCCTTCCTCTGGGCTGTCCCGATGAAGGTCCTAGTTCTAAATTGAAATTAAGCCATGGTTTGGAATCCTGGTTGATGAGAAGGAAACCAACTCCCATTTGCACAAGCGTCTGAATGCAGCCACGACCTTTACTCGCCTACATTCAAGGAACAGTCAACGTTTTCCCAATTTCCTTGCTTCAAAAAGAAAGCCTGAAACAGTGGCAAAAGAGGATATTATGTATATTTTGAATGTAAAACTCGTGTTCATGTATTCTTAAGCTTCCATTGTGTGTGTGTGAAGGGCTGTCAAGTCACATTCGACTTGTGGCTGTTGCGCTCTTAGTGCCTGGTATCAAAATAAGAAGGCAGCTTGGTTTCAGATAAAGTTTAATAAATCACAGTTATTTCCTTGTCCTTTTAATAAATCCAGTTCTTTCTTTGTCTGACGCTACGGTCAATACAACTTTCTTTCTCCCTGTTCCTGCCCACAGAAAGTCCTGAAGTGGACTCCAGCAGCCTAATACACAGCCTAATTGAAGGCACAGAGTTGTCACAACACTACAGTGGCAATTCCAGCAAGGGGCTTTCAAGGCAAGTGAGAAGCTGAGGTGGTTTGCCAGTGCCTTCCTCTGCACAGTCTTCCTTGGTGGTCTCCCATCCAAGACTTAGGTAAGGTAAGGTAAGGTAAGGTAAGGTAAAATTTTATTTGTATCCCGCCCTCCCCACCTAAGCAGGCTCAGGGCGGCTATGGCAACCCCAGCAAGGGGCTCTCAAGGCAAGTGAGAAGCAGAGGTGATTGGCTATTGCCTGCTCCTGCAGAGTCTTCCTTGGTGGTCTCCCATCCAAATACCAGCCCTGCTCACCTTCCAAGATCTGACAAGCTCAGTATATGCCATGCTGCCTTCCCTCCCAAGCTTTCACTGTTCAAATTCAAACCATCGGAATGTATTTTGCTTAATTTTATTTTAAATGTTTTCTTGCCACCTTTCCATCCGCCCAGGGTCCCCCCTCAGTGATGAACATAAAAACCACCTAAAAATCTGGCCAATTAAAAAACAACATTTTTAAAATTGTGAACTGCAATCCATGTAATTGGTAAATCAAATGCAGCTTTAATTGCCAAGACTGAAAGACACGCTGAAGTTGGAGAGACGGATCAGTGCCCTTCCTTCCTGCATAGGACTTAAGGACATTTATACTCAAAAGCAGCTGTCAATCTTGCTTTGTGCTTACAACAATAGCAGATATTTTGTATTCTGAAGTGAAACCACTGTGGTTCGCCTTCTAGCAATAAGAACAGCAGGCAATTGAAGCTGACAGCGTTCAGTTAATATCAGCAACTATGACTGCTGCTGTAAGTGGAGTTACTCCCTTCTAAATCCATTGAGATCTATGGACCTAGAAGGATGTAACTCAGTTTAGGACGGCACTGTGTATATCTTTTAAATAGATGCATGATTCCCCAGCTGCTGAAAAAGAAAATTAGGAAGAGGGCCTCATCCTTGCCTTCAGACAATAAGTGTCTGTTTTGGTCTTAAGATTTCATGTCGTATCCCATGAAGGGGGGGATTGTGTCTTTCCTTCACTTTACAACCCAAAGATATCTCTTTGGAATCTGGAGATACACTGTGTATTAAATCTTATTAGAAAGCCTAATGGTCAACCATCTAAAATCTCAAGTTGGTTGGCGGTTTTAACTAGCACAGCTTAATCTTACGTGATGGACAACCCAAACTTATCTAAGTTTACATTACTCAAAGTCAAAAGATCTGTTAAGTAGAGCTGGCACCTTACGTTTGGACAGCTATCTAGTCTCAAGCAGCATCTTGAACATGAACATATGAAGTTTCTTTATAACTAAATCAGACCATTGGTCCGTCAAGATCCGCATTGTCTACTCCAACTAGCTGTGGCTCTCCAGGATATCAGGCAGAAGTCTTTCACCTCCCCAACTACCTGATCACTTTAACTGAAGATGGTGACGACTGGAACTGGAACCTATTTGCATGTGGAGCAGATGCTCTGCCACCATCCCATGACCCCTGCCCTGCCATATATCCCCTTTTTCTGAGGGCTGCTTGTTCCATATTTCCTCTCCCCGCCCCCCCCCCCCCCATGCATCCGGGTCTAGTTTTTGAGACAAGCCTCCAAAATGATTGCTTGGGAAGATAGAGTGAGGAAGGCCCTTACAGCTGATTTTATTATGAAAACAATGTATAGCTCAGGGGTGGCCAAACTTGCTTATGATAAGAGCCACATAGAATAAACGTCTGATGTTTGAGAGCCGGAAGACATGAATGTCAGATGTTTGAGAGCTCCAAGACAGGCAGGCAGGCAGGAAGGAAGGAAGGAAGGAAGGAAGGAAGGAAGGAAGGAAGGAAGGAAGGAAGGAAGGAAGGAAAGAAAGGTGGGGAAAAAGCAAATCGATAGAGAGGGAGGACGAGGTGGAAATAAAGCAACTTTAACTTTAAATGCATTCGTCAAGTCACCAGCTGGCTTGGCTTGGAGAAGTGATTTAAAGAGACAAATGCCTTCTCCAAGCAGGCTGACGGGGTGGTGGGGTTTTTGAGAGCCACGCAATATGTGTGAAAGAGCCACACTTGTGAGCCGCAGTTTGGCCACCCCTGGTATAGCTGATTTTATTATGAAAATAATGTCTACCTTTTAAACAGTGCTTTCAAAGTACAAAGCACACCACACATGTATCGTAACTATTCCGACAGTCTTGTAAAGCCATTATTATTTACATATTGAGAGAGAACAGCTTGCCTGTAGCTAACTAGTAAATTGATGGCAGGGGTGAGATTTGAACTACCGCTCTTCTGAATCCCTCCCCATCAACTGCAACCTCCATGGATGGGGGGGGAATGCAAAGGGAATATGCATCTTGCAATCTGCTCCTCCATCAGGTGAGTCGCTGACAAACCTCCACAGCTTCCAAGCCGGAGGAGCACAATACAGGAGCTTGGGGTGAGAATGCTGGAAAGGACCTTCCGCTGGGGCTCCCAACAGCTTAGAAGGTGCTATGACCAGAAAGCCAGAAAGGAAAGCTGTCAAGATGGCGACCACGGAGTGCTAATACTACAACCAGAGACCTTTATCGCTGCAGAATTTTTAATGCAGCAAAGGTTAAAGAAAACACACGACTCCCGAAGACAGCAATTAAAAGAGCAGTCGACACCCCTGGCTCCCGGAGCCTCCGTGTTGATTAATTAGGTTCAAAGTGGCAATGCGAACCCTGCAGTCTCCAGGGGAAAGACCACTTAGCTTTCAAAAATTCAGCATTTGTGTTTAACACTCGAGTATCAGCTAAACAGATGTGAAAGCGACAAATCTATTACTTGGCACTGACCTATATTAGACAGTACCACTTTTTTCTTTTTTTGCAGAGGGACCGGATTTAATTAAGACTTTTGTTCTTAATAAACTCAAATACCACTAAAACAACAAACTCTCCCCTTTCTTCCTGGAGGGTGAGGCATTATTGCAGTTGTAGAATACAACTGGTGAGGACAAATGTCTTTGATCACAACACAAAGTAACTTACTGAACTGGAGAAACATGATTTTGAATTTGCTGCAACTCACAGAGGATTAAAGTTTTGTGGGGGGAAAGGATAGTACAGTTTGCTATACATGGAGAGACTTAAAAATCTTTATGATTTCCCTAGAACTCCTAGACGCTTCCATGTTGTCTGTGGGGACCTAATTTCTATGCACACTTGAAGAGATGACGCAATTTCTCACACAGCTTAATTTCATCCTCACTGAAGGATGAAGATGCTCCCCCAGAAAGGGTACTATGACTGCATTATCATCATTTCATGTCGCCTACTGCCAGATCCTTTAACTGGACCCTGGGGAGTTGCTGCCACCCTGAAAAGACATTATTGACCTTGATGGACCAATGGTCTCATTCAGTGTAAGGCAGCTTCATGTGCATGCTCGTTCTATCCCATTAACTGTCACGGTTGTTCCTCTATGTGAACAAGGCCAGTGCGTGGGAGTAGGAGAGGTAGGTGGCCACCTAGGGCGCCACGTCACTGCAGGGGCAGGGAGCGGGTGCCCCCCTTCCTGTCCTGTTCGTACTGACCCTGATACTCTGAGAGGCAGCCCCTGCCCAGCTCCCTCCAAAGCCAGGGAAGGCTGCGCAGGGGGCGAACTGAGCATTCTTTCTTAGCCCCAATTGCTCAGAGCCAAGAAAGAACGAGGTGGCCCCTGCCTAGCTCCCTCTGAAGTCGGGGAGGGCTGGGCAGGGGCCGTCCAAGCATGAAAAGTGTGCTGTCATGATGATATCACTTCTGGGGGGGGGGAATGGCAGTGTGGGGTTCTGCCTGGAGCTGCAGAATCCCTAATACGGGGGCTGGATGTGAATTCTGGGAACCTGAGAGGGATCCTTCTGGGGTCCCAAGGGAAGTGCAGTGATGGAAAAGAACATGGAAAAAAAATCTCTTACATATGGACTGTTATGGACAGTATGGACCTAAATAAACCTCAAAGACCATATCTTTAGGGCACATCCTCTTCAGCCAGTGTGTTTCACTTTTTGCAGAGATATGAGAGCCAAGTTTGATTCCCCACTCGTCCACATGCAGCTGCTGAGTGACCTTGGGTCAGCCACAGTTCTCTCAGGGTTGTTCTCTCAAAGAGCAGTTCTCTGAGAGCTCTCTCAGCCCCACCTACCTCACAAGGTGTCTTTTGTGGTGAGAGGAAGGGAAGGAGATGGTAAGCCACTCTGAGATGCCAAGTGGAGGGCAGGGAATAAATCCAATCACCCCCTCCTCCTCATTTGAATACTCGTGCCTAGGAAACAGTCACTCAAATATGATATACGGCAGGTGCAAATAGATGCCTACTAACTAGTGCTTTTGCGACTGTGAAAATGGTGCTGTGTGAACGCCACCCCCCATGTGAAGGCACTTCATACAAAAAGTACCTCTGCATGCTCCCATAGGAGGTCACATGGAAGCTGTGGGCTGGTTGGGGGGGTACAAGGCAGCCCCCAGCCCTGCCCTCTCCAGCCCTGAGATCAGAGTCAGGAAACCTCGGAGTATAAGGGTCAAAAGTAAGCCTCAGGCCGCTATGCCCTGTTGCTGGGCCTCCGGAGGAATTGGTTGGCCACTATGTGAGACAGGATTCTGGACTAGATGGACCACTGGTCTCATCCAGCAGGGCTCTTCTTATGTTCTTATGAAGGCCTCAGCCTCTATGCCTTGTTGTTGGCCCTCCAGAGGACCTGACTGGCCACTGTGTGATTCAGGATTCTGGACTAGATGGACCACTGGTCTCATCCAGCAGGGCTCTTCTTATGTTCTTATGAAGGCCTCAGCCTCTATGCCTTGTTGTTGGCCCTCCAGAGGACCTGACTGGCCACTGTGTGATGCAGGATTCTGGACTAGATGGACCACTGGTCTCATCCAGCAGGGCTCTTCTTATGTTCTTATGAAGGCCTCAGCCTCTATGCCTTGTTGTTGGCCCTCCAGAGGACCTGACTGGCCACTGTGTGATTCAGGATTCTGGACTAGATGGACCACTGGTCTCATCCAGCAGGGCTCTTCTTATGTTCTTATGAAGGCCTCAGCCTCTATGCCTTGTTGTTGGCCCTCCAGAGGACCGGACTGGCCACTGTGTGATGCAGGATTCTGGACTAGATGGACCACTGGTCTCATCCAGCAGGGCTCTTCTTATGTTCTTATGAAGGCCTCAGCCTCTATGCCCTGTTGTTGGCCCTCCAGAGGACCTGACTGGCCACTGTGTGATCCAGGATTCTGGACTAGATGGACCACTGGCCTAGTCTGGCAAGGCTCTTCCGATATTCTTATAATATCAAGGATTTTGCTGTGCGATCCTTGGACTGCTCATTCTCTCCTACCTTCAATACAGACATTCTATGTATATGTAATGTGGTCTCTCAAGCGAGTGGCAGCTGTGGTGGAGGGGTCTCGAGGGGCAAGGCAGAGCTGTCTGTTTCCTTCTGCAGCGTTCCCAGAAGTCTAATTATAGAGACGCGGTTGCGTCAGCTTGAGAGGAAGGTATTCTCCTGACAGCCCACCCTGAGTCTCTCTACAGGAAAGAGTAAAAAGCAGGTAGGGGCCCCAAGTGTGCGGAGATTCGGCACACTTCCTGAACCAGCTCGTGTTTTTGTCAATGCCGCATTTAATGGCTACATAAATAACACGTAAGTACACATGTTGGGCTCATCACATTTTAAAAAAAAACCCTATAAAGTGATCTGTGTAAATAACCAATGTACCTGGTTTTAGCAGAATACTTACAGAAAAGTATATTGCCTAATTTGCACACACACACACCCTTTGACTTGGAGATTCAACTATGACAAGTTGGCGTACACGGCTTAAAATGACATTCATCAAATAGCCCCCAAAAACTTCTACGGCAAATAAAAGACCAGGGTAACATCATAAAGCAATCGACTTTATCAATATATGAATGCATGGCATACTGACTGCATAGGGTTGCCAAGTCCAACCCCTGGGGACTTTGGGGGTGGAGCCAGGAGACACTGGGGTGGAGCTAGGGGGAGGGGGGAAACGGCGCCGGGGAGCGTGGCGAGCCACCCCGCAGCTGCCGCCTCTTCTCCGCTCGCCGTGGCTGCTCCTCCGAGATGGGCTCAGGCTGAGCCCATCTCAGAGGAGCAGCCACGGCAAGCGGAGAAGAGGCAGCATGGCGGCCTCCCCTGCTCCGCCTCTGGGGTGGAAGCGGGGGGGGGTGGTGGAGGCGGGCCAGGGGCGTGGTGAGCCACAATTCCAGGTCCTAGAAGGGCCCGGATTCGCGCCTCGCCATGCTCCTGGCCTGCCTCGCCCTCCCCTTCTCTGGTTTTGGCTGCGTTGCTCTTGGCTGCTCTTCCGAGATGGGCTCAGCCTGGGCCCATCTCGGAGGAGCAGCTGCAGTGGGCGGGGAGGGGGCAGCGCGGCGGCCTCGCCCGCTCCAGGATCGGGCGGCTCGCCATGCTCCCTAGCGCCGTTTCCCCCTCCCCCTGCTTCCGTATTTTTGGGGAGCGGGGGAAGAGGGTGGAAATCCTGGGGTCCCCCGCCAGGGCGGGAGGGTTGGGAAGCCTATGACTGCAGTTGTGTAGGACCCACAGAATAATAGAAGTTTTCTATATCCTGCTTTTTCCTACCATAAGGAGTCTCAACACAGCTTTGACTGCAGAAAGACAACAAATGGAAAGAAGAGAGATGAGTTTTATAGCCCACCCTCCCCCCCCCATCAGGCCCCTTGTGAGGTAGGTGGGGCTGAGAGAGCTCTTAGAGAACTGTGACAGTTCCCAGGTCACCCAAGTAGGCTCCATGTGGAAGAGGAATAGGGAATCGAACCTGGTTCCCCAGATTAGAGTCCACCACTCTTGACCACTACCTCATACAACCTCTTTTGGATATTTAAAAAACCTTTTGTAGAAACTTATGTGCAGATCTCTACCACAGTTGTTATATATTTGTTTCTACTTTAAATGTATCTATTTTAAGAGTTGCTTATTTTGAGTCCCCCCTTGTTCTTTTTTTCCTTTTTTGGGGGGGGGGGGGGGGGGGTTGGAAAGAAATAACATTATTGAAGTCATCAAATGATCAGGCAATTCATCTCCCTCTTCCCTCTCTCAGGTTTTCTAAGTATTATTATTTCTTTCATGTTTATATATCCAGGCCTCAGATTCAGCAGGAGCTCACAGAAGCACAGCTCCTGAACCTTTTTGAGGGTTCCCCCTCCCCACCTTGTCAATTGAATAGGAGGTGCAGCTGCATAACAATCCCTGGATGAGCTCCACCACCTATTTTTTCTACAAAACAATCCCTGTGTATATCTATATCTATTGGATTTTTTTTAATGGTATTATTTATTTTGGGGAAGGCAATGGCAAACCACCCCGTAAAAAGTCTGCCATGAAAACGTGAAAGCAACGTCACCCCAGAGTCGGAAACGATTGGTGCTTGCACAGGGGACTACCTTTACCTTTTTATTATTTATTTAATGTTTTATGTACAAAAGATAGATAGATGGACAGATGGACAGATGGACGGATGGAGGATGGATGGATAGATGGATGGATGGATAGATGGATGGATGGATGGATAGATAGATAGATAGATAGATAGATAGATAGATAGATAGATAGATAATACCACAGAGAACAGCTGATACATTGTGCATACATCCTACATCTGCTGCTTCTCTGTCAGACTCCCAGGCTCCTTCACCCTTTAATCAAGCCATTTAATTTTGTCACAATTGAATGTCAGGCTGTAATCTGTGATTAAAGTTTCACACATCCTTAGCCAATTATTGCTCAAAGTATCAGTTTTTTTAAAAAAAACAACTATACACCTCCTTCAGCAGCCTTCCTTAATTGTGCGCGTGGCCATTTTCACCAATACATCATTAACGCTTTTGTGAATGCACACCATAATTGACTAGAGAACTGCTTTGGAGTTGTGCTGGAATACTTCGTGATAAACAACAGAAATTTCAAACACTGGTTTTGGAATCGTTCTGTTGTGTTTAAAACATATGAATGACATATTTCAGCCTCCTTTCAGCTATTACTCTCCCCATAAATACCTACAAAACTGAATCCTTCATTCTCCTCCACCCTCACACTCCTTAGGGAAAATTCAGTTTGGTCTTTTTTATAGTGACTTGTTTCCAGAAAGATGAACAAAAGAAAAAAGCCAAACAGGCTTTCCTACCTGAATCTTCCTGCCGGCACATTTTCAGAGATATGGCCACTAAAAACTCATATTTGTGTTCAGAATTATAACAAACAAACAAAATAAGGCCTGTTGTGGAGAAAAACACAACGGGCTCTAGAAAGAGGCCCTTGCTATCTTCCCACCCACCCAAGTGAAGGCATTAATCCCCCCCCCCCCACCTCAAGGCAAGCTGATTTCGGCCATCTGAAGAGCAGTTGTAATTCTGTGTGATCTCCAGTCATCACTTGGAAATTGGCAACAGGGGTTCCCCAGGAAGAAATGGCATTGTACCTATCTGAGGTCCCACCCCTCCTTAAACTCCACCGTCTCCAGGCCCCACCCCTTAAATCTCCAGGGATTTCCTAACCTGGAGTTGGCAACCCTATCTCCTTCCCTTTATCTGCCCCTCTGACCTTAATTTCATTCTGTTTTTTAAATGCCCTCCACTGTGGGACAGGGCTCTGAGCAGTGTACATCAAAATACGTAAGTACAATAAAAAAGTTAAAATCACAAAATAATAATACCGGTCAGATGGTGGTAAAATTGCCAGGTAAATCACTGCCTCTGGAGGGGTGGGGAGAGGAAGGAAAAGCAGGAACGCCTGACAGAAAACCCTCACTGTCCTCATCCAAACACCTGGCAGAACATCTCTGCCTTGCAAGCCCTGCAGAGCTGCATGAAGTCCCGCAGGGTGTGGATGTTACTCTGCAGAGAGTTCCACCAGGTTCAGGGTATAATGCTAATAAAACCCTGGCCCTGGTCAAGGACAGCTGGGTGTTCCTCGAGCTGGGGACCTCCAGCAAGTTCTTACCAGCAGAATGTAGCACCGTTCAGGGGGTATATCCGGAGAGACAATCCCAAGGAATGTTTAAGAAGGACCCTGCAAATATGACCAACACATGACATAATCCTTTAACCCCAAAGGAGAAACTCTTACTCCCTGGGTTGACATTTCGGAGTTGGAAAATACCTGGAGATTTTGAGGGTGGAGCCTGGGGAGGGTGGGGTTTGGGGAGGGGAAGACCTCAGCAGGGTATAGCGCCATAGAGTCCACCCTCCAAAGCAGCCATTTTCTCCAGCGGAGACCTGATCTTGGTCATCTGGAGATCAACTGTAATAGCGAGAGGCCTCTTGCTCCCACTTGGAGGCTGGTAACTCTCTTTTGTCATCTGACTCGTACAATTTATTCCAAATCTGTCCTCGTGTTGAACCCAAAATGGCAGCAATAACATCATGCACCTAGTCCTGGAGCAAGACAGCTGCATCCATGTGGGCTGCAACTCCAGCCATGCACAAGAGATCAAATCAAGCTACAATCCCTAGAGGGCAAGGCAATCGTGCACATCTGTATGGCAACATGTGCTGCTATTGTGAGATGAGAGAAATTGCTTAGAAAACAGACAAGCATTTTCTGCATTTTCCCTGAGAAATGCCTGCGAGTGCGGAACTGACACCCAATCAAGCTGAGCTCACCCATCACTAATTTTAACAAGGATTAATCACCTATCAATGTTTAGGCACTTTATCCAAGACCCTTTTCCACAACAAAAGCTATTCAGACTACAAATAGCATGCATAAGATTTTGGACTAACATCTAAAGTCAAACAAACACTGGCTGCTGGTACCTTGATCATTAGCCAACGTTTATCTATTACTTGTTGGGGGGTTTTCCTGCAGAATCACATCCGGTGTTGAAATACGTTTTAGAGAAGGGAGATGGGCAAACAATTTTTTGGTTACTTCGTTTTATGAATTAGGACCATTAATCTTCCTCCCACTCTGTTGGTGCTTTCTCCTGTTATTTATGCAAATAAACAGCCAGGCTATGATCAATGCCCACCAGGCAAACGTGGCAAGAGCACTGCTGGCAACCTTACAATGACTCATTATTAACTTCCTCCTCTGTTATAGCTGGCCAGGGTGCAATATCCTCTTGATTAGGAAATAAAAACAATAATGCAGGGGATTTCTCAGGCTTCATCGAGTGATCATTAGTTATCCCAGCAGATGGACTCAGCGAGGGCTGCAATAATACATTACTTGGGCCATCCCAAGCATCGTTAGCGAGCCCCATGGAGCAGAGTGGTAAGCTGCAGTACTGCAGTCCAAGCTCTGCTCACAACCAGAGTTCGATCCCGCTGGAAACTGGGTTCAGGTAGCCAGCTCAAGGTTGACTGAGTCTTCCATCCTTCCAAGGTCGGTAAAATGAGTACCCAGCTTGCTGGGGGTAAAGTGTGGATGACTGGGGAAGGCAATGGCAAACCACCCCGCAAAAAAGTCCACCGAGAAAACGTCGGGATGTGACGTCGCCCCTTGAGTTGGTAATGACTGGGTGCTTGAACAGGGGACTTTAAGCATAGTTACACTTTTTCTAAGCCCATTGACTTCAATTGACTTAAAAGAGAGTAACGCTGTGTAAGACAAGAGTCCAGAAGTGAAAGACTAATGATCTTTTGGCAGCTCAGGATATTTTGTGCTCACTTCTTCAGAGTTGTGACTCATGAAAATTTATCCCCTGCCAGGCATTTTGTCAGTCTAAGATGCTAGCAGACTTCTGCTCTTTTATACTGCTACAGACAGACTAACATGGCTACCCATCTCGATCTGTTTAGGACAACACTGTAGATTTCTTGCATGATTTTAGCTTCCTGGTCACTTACTTTTTTTTCTTCTCCCCATGCAGCTAGATCTAATTATTTTCTGAAGTCTCTAATCAGAGATCTCCCTTCTCATGCCAGTTTTGTGTCTGGCTGTCCAAGAAAGGTTAATTAACACCTTGTGGACTACTGAGGATCTTTATACTTTACAAGTGTGGCAATGCTGAACAGGCAAGCTGCATATAACCAACAACAAACCCGATTCTAGTATTGAAACGGAAGTGTAAGATCTCTCAGGGTCTCCTCCCCTGGTCCAATAACAGATTTGAAACTGATTTTTTAAATAAAATAAGACACAAAGTCTGCAATCTGCCTTGCTGATACGGCTATCTTTGGATTTCTCCAAAGACCCTCCATCTGTCTCTTCAAATATCACCCCATTGCATATGCCATTTCTAATATTGTTTCTAGCTAATACAGTCTGGAGGTCCGGCTGTCTAGATACCCATTCTATCTATTTCCTGTCATTCTTTAGATACATGAGTCTGTGGGTGGTGGTGATTTCTATGTACACATACATTAAATAAATACATAAATAGCACTATTTTACTATGGCAAAGTCAGAAAGACGGAAGTTACAGACAGAGAATGTAATATAATGACTGAAAGAATGAGCTACGAGTCAGAAAATCTTAAAACTGAAGAATCTCGACCCTGACTAGGGTTTCCAGTCCCTATGTGGGGCCTGGAGATATCCTGGAATTACAAAGGAGCAGAGGCAGAGCTTAAGAACATAAGAGAAGCCATGTTGGATCAGGCCAACGGCCTATCCAGTCCAACACTCCAGGCTCTCTCAATCGCACAAGTGAGCTACTGAGCCAAGCCTCTCTTCCTTCTATTGGCTGAGGCTCCTCCTCTTCATGCCCTGGGGAAGGGAAGAGCCAGAGCTTCCTTTGCCCAGTTCCTTGGATCCCAAGGGAGAAATGCAGACAGCACCTTTAAGAACAATGAGTGCTAATGCTTTAAGCATGTTTTATTTTAAGTTTTTTTTTTTAAATTCTTTAATTGTGTTTGTGTCCTTTATAAAGTGTATCTCTGCTACCTAATCTTAAATAGCTACACACATGGCCTGGCCCAACATGGTCTCATTTATGTCATATCCAGCCCTCATAACAAATGAGTTTGACTCTCCTGCTTTAGGGGGTGGACTCTGTGGCATTATATCCCTCCCTTCCCTGTGCTGAGCTCACCCCAATACAGTTGCCAGCTTTAGGTTGGGAAATACCTGGAGGTTTTGGGGTTGAAGGTGGAGCCTGAGAGAGCAAGTCTTGGAGAAGAGGGGGACTTCAAGGGGCTATAATGCCTCAACTGCCCACCTTCCAAAGCGGCCATTTTCCCCAGTGGAACTGATCTCTGTCACCTGGACATCCGTTGTAATCCCAGGAGTTCTCCAGCCACATACCAGGCATGTGCTTTATTGTGTGTGTGTGTATGTGTGTGTGTGTGGAGATCACTGTTTGTGTGTCTGCTCCTTGTCTCCAAGGCCCTAGGTATGTCCCTGACCTGTCCAGAGGCTTCAGAAGGGGAGGGGGGTTTACATGACCCAGCTCTTCCTCCTTCTGCCAGTCCCCCTTCCAGTGGAGCTAAATTGGGAAATTAAGCTGGTCTCTGACCTCCAGCTCTTGAGAGACATCAGCCAATCCACTTCCTAATGCCGAAGAACTTTCCCCTGGCCTACTATGCCCACCAATCAGCTCGAGAGATGTCAAGGCTTTATAAGTCCCCCCCAACAGGTGGCATCCTCCTCTCTGGACGGATATGCCCACTGGTCGAAGACTAGTTCTACTTTTGACACACATTTGATTGCCTGACTACAAACTTGAGGCAAACTAGATATGGCCACGTCCTTGTGGCCAGCATGAGGACGACACCATTATTAGAGTCGTGTAAATATGCTGCGAGCAGGGCACTCTTGTTCCTCCATCCCAGGTTCCCAAGCAGCTGCAGAAGTGTGCAGCCATTTCAGCATTTAATAAGGCTGGGGAGGAGGGGAAGAACATCTGCTTGCAAAAAAAAATAAATAAATAAAGGGAAGGTCCCCTTTAATTTTTATTTTCTTTCAAGCAGGAGCTGCGTGTTCCTGAATTCCAAGCAGTGAGTTCGCCACTTGCAATTCAGGAATGCACGATGCCTAACCCCACTTGCAAAAACCGTCTGAAGAAAAGGTTCCCCCCTTTATTTTATTTTTTGCAAGCAGCAAATTCACCGCTTGGCATTCAGGCATGGGTGGCACCTAGTCCCACTTTAAATTCCCTTTAAATGGCTTTTTTTGCAAGTGGGGCCCACCTGTGCCTGAATTCCCAGCCATGAATTTGCCGCTTGGAGGTCTGGCTTGTGCAGCACCTGCTTGCAAAACCCATTTAATTCCCTTTAAATGGCTTTTGCAAGCTGGTGCCGCTGGCGCCTTTAGAGGGGCTGCATCCCTGACATGATTATATCACTTCTGCTTGACATCACCGTGCTGGAGATGTCCCCGCCCCCTCAAGGAATGCCCTCCCCAAGCTCCCCACCCTCCTTTATTTATTTATTTATATTTTGACTTATATCCCGCCCTTCCCACCGAAGTGGCTCAGGGCGGCTTACAACATAATAAACTTACATAATTTTAGCTTAAAAAACATTTACATAAGAAGATTAAAACAATAAATTAATAAGACATAAATTATGACATCTCTACCACAGTCAATGCAAACATGTAAAAAAGAGGTTTTACATAAGAACAGGAAGTTTGCTGGATGCCTATGACGTATTTTGCTGCATACCATTTTACAGTGGTTCTGTAGTGACTTTTTTCTTGGTTATTGTCAACACTTTTGTTGCTCTTGTTTTTAAAAGTTGTCCATAAAAGATTACATATGTATGAATTAAGTGTATTGGTTACAGATCTGCTGTTTAAGCATTTGTGGGCCACTGAATTTACAAGCCCTGCTCCTTGTAATTTGGGATTACAATTCCTTTGGAGGCGGGGAAACTTTGCCTGGTCATCTGAAACAGCTCATTTAGCCTCTCCCAATACTCGTTTTCTGCAAGAGGAAACATCTACGGGATCTGGTAACCGCATCTAAAAAACTGATGCATCTGCAATTCTTGGGGTTGATCCTATTACTCCTTTAATGGAATCCGTCACACTAGATGATGATCCTTCTATTAGTATGACTACTGCAGTGTGTGTGTGTGTGTGTGTGTGTGCACTAAGTGCCATCAAGTTGCTTCCGACTCATGGTGACCAGGGCTCTTTTTGTAAGCAGGAGTTCTTTTGCATATTAGGCCACGCCCCCCTGATGTAGCCAATCCTCCAAGAGCTTAGAGGGCTCTTAGTACAGGACTTACTGTAAGCTCCATGAGGATTGCCTACATCAGGGGGTATGGCCTAATATGCAGAGGTGCTCCTGCTAAAAAAAAAAAAGCCCTGATGATGACCCTACAAATTAATGACTTCCCAAAACATCCTACGGTTAACGACCTTGCTCAGGTCTTGCAAACTGAGGAATGTGACTTCCTTGACTGAGTCAATCCATTACCTTTTTTCATGCTGCCTTCTACATTATTTATATTTGTTTATAATTTTGAGCTCAGGGCAGTGAACCAACAACATTAAATTTCCCTACCATTATTGTCTTCTCCTAGCACAGGGGTGGCCACACTTGCTCAACTTAAGAGCCATACAGAATAAACATCAGAAGTTTGACAGTGGCAGGAAGGAAGGAAGGAAGGAAGGAAGGAAGGAAGGAAGGAAGGAAGGAAGGAAGGAAGGAAGGAAGGAAGGAAGGAAGGAAGGAGGGAGGGAAGGAGGGAGGGAGGGAGGGAGGGAGGGAGGAAGGAAGGAAGGAAGGAAGGAAGGAAGGAAGGAAGGAAGGAAGGAAGGAAGGAAGGAAGGAAGGAAGGAAGGAAGGAAGGAAGGAAGGAAGGAAGGAAGGAAGGAAGGAGAGAGGGAGGGAAATAGATAGGGAGGAAGGAGAGAAAGGTGGGAAGAAAGCAACTTCAACTTTAAATGCCTTTTCCAAGCTGCTGGCTGGGTTGGCTTGGATAAGTGATTTAAAGAGAGAAATCCCGTTTCCAAGCCGATTGACGGGGCAGTGGGGGCTTTGAGAGCCACACAATATGTGTGAAATAGTCACATGTAGCTCCCACACTGCAGTTTGGCCAACCCTGTCCTAGCATTACTGTCTTTTCCAGTGACTCTTGTCTTCTCATAATATGACCAGAGCACAATAGCCTCCATTTGGTCATTTTAGATTCTAGGATGAGTTCAGCCTTGATTTGATCTAGAACCCACTGATTTGTCATTTTGGTGTTTACAGTATCTGCACAACTCTCCTCCATTGGCACATAAGAACATAAGAGAAGCCATGTTGGATCAGTGTCACAGAGTGGCCAAAACAAAAAAAACAACAAAAAAACCTCCCCAAACCCCGCAAGTGCCATCAGGAGGTTCACAAGTGGGTCTAGAAGCCCTTCCACTTTGCCCCCCCCCCACAAGCACCAAGAATGCACAGCATCACTGCCCCAGACAGTTCCAACAATATGCTGTGGCTAATAGCGACTGATGGACCTCTGCTCCATATTTTTATCCAATTCCCTCTTGAAGCTGGCTATGCTCGTAGCCGCCACCACCTCCTGTGGCAGTGAATTCCACATGTTAATCACCCTTTGGGTGAAGAAGTACTTCCTTTTATCCGTTTTAACCTGACTGGTCAGCAATTTAATTGAATGCTCACGAGTTCTTGTATTGTGAGAAAGGGAGAAAAGTACTTCTTTCTCTACTTTCTCCATCCCATGCATAATCTTATAAACCTCTATCATGTCACCCCGCAGTCAGTGTTTCTCCAAGCTAAAGAACCTCAAGCGTTTTAACCTTTCTTCATAGGGAAAGTGTTCCAAACCTTTAATCATTCTAGTTGCCCTTTTCTGCACTTTTTCCAATGCTATAATATCCTTTTTGAGGTGCGGTAACCAGAATTGCACACAGTATTTCAGATGAGACCGCACCATCGATTTATACAGGGGCATTATGATACTGGCTGATTTGTTTTCAGTTCCCTTCCTAATAATTCGCAGCATGGCGTTGGCCTTTTTTATTGCAATCGCACACTGTCTTGACATTTTCAGTGAGTTATCTACCACGACCCCAAGATCTCCCTCTTGGTCAGTCTCTGCCAGTTCACAACCCATCAACTTGTATTTGTAGCTGGGATTCTTGGCCTCAATGTGCATTACTTTGCACTTGGCCACATTGAACCTCATCTGCCACGTTGACGCCCACTCACCCAGCCTCAACAGATCCCTTTGGAGTGCCTCACGATCCTCTCTGGTTCTCACCACCCTAAACAATTTAGTGTCACCTGCAAACTTGGCCACTTCACTGCTTACTCCCAACTCCAGAGCATTAATGAACAAGTTAAAGAGCATGGGACCCAGTACTGAGCCCTGCGGCACTCCACTGCTTACCATCCTCCACTGCGAATACTGCCCATTTATACTCACTCACTAGCTCCTATTAATTAGCCAGTTTTTGATCCACAAGAGGACTTGTCCTTTTACTCCATGACTCTCGAGCTTACTAAGGAGTCTTTGACGAGGAACTTTATCAAAAGCTTTCTGGAAGTCAAGGTAAACAACATCTATTGGGTCCCCTTTGTCCACATGTTTGTTCACCCCCTCAAAGAACTGTAACAGGTTAGTGAGACAAGATCTCCCCTTACAGAACCCATGCTGAGTCTTCCTCAATAACTTGTGTTCATCAATGTGCCTACTCATTCTGTCCTTGATAATGGTTTCTACCAATTTTCCCGGTATTGAAGTCAGACTGGCTGGCCTGTAGTTTCCCAGATCTCCTCTGGAACCCTTTTTAAAGATGGGGGTGACATTTGCTACCTTCCAGTCCTCAGAAACGGAGGCAGATTTCAATGAAAGATTACATATTTTTGTCAGAAGATCCACAAGTTCAACTTTGAGTTCTTTCAGAACTCTGGGATGTATGCCATCCGGACCTGGTGACTTATTAGTTTTTAATTCGTCTATCAGTTGTAGGACCTCCTCTCTCGTCACCTCAATGACTCAGGTCTTTCAACACCCCTTCCAAAATAAGTGGTTCTGGAGCAGGCAAACACTTCTCATCTTCCACAGTGAAGATGGAGGCAAAAAATACATTCAGCTTCTCAGCCATTTTCCTATCCTCCTTCAGTAATCCTTTTACCCCTTGGTCATCCAAGGGCCCGACTGTCTCCCTGGCTGGTTTCCTGGTTCTAATATATTTGAAGAAATTTTTATTGTTGGTCTTTATGTTTTTTGCAATATGCTCCTCATTGTCCCTTTTTGCCTGCCTGATCACAGTCTTGCATTTGATTTGCCACAGCCTGTGTTCCCTTTTATTCATCTCACTTGGACTAGCTTTCCACCGCTTAAAGGAGTCCTTCTTACCTTTTACAGCTTCCGTTACTTTGTTTGTTAACCATGCAGGCCTTTTCTTATACCTGTTTGTGTCTTTCCTAACTTGTGCTATATATTTTATCTGAGCTTCTAGGATTGTAGTTTTAAATAGCCTCCAAGCTTCCCCAAGGGTTTCGACTATATTTACCTTTCCTTTCAGTTTCCTCTTCACATGCCTCCTCATCTCAGAGAATTTACCCCTTTTAAAGTTAAAGAGCCACATTCTAAATGAAGCAACTTTCTTTCTGTTGACTTTTTTTCAGTGTCCAACTTTCACACCCAGACATAGCAAAAGGGAATACTGTGGCATGAGTGATCTTGACCTTGGTTTCCAGTGACACATCATCACACTTAAAAATCTTTTCTAGCTCTTTCAAGGTTGCCCTTCCCGGGCTCAATCTGCTTCTAATTTCTTTGGCTGCATTCTCCCTGTTGCACTAATATCCAAAACACTCCACCAATATGGGCACTACACACCTGTTATTAGATTTCAATATATTTGTGTACAGCCTTAGGAAACTTATTTCTCCTCCTTCAGCCCTCCATATCCAGCAACCTTTGCCTTACAGAATTGTGGGTTTGGACCGAAACAAGATAATCCACACAAAATGCTTTTAGAACTTCCAAAGTGCCATCTGTGCTATTCTTATTACATTATTACATAACTATTATTGCTGCAGTTGTAATTTTAGATACCATAAGGGCACTTTCACCTTAAGAGCAAAACCCGCACGACACCCCTCTTCTCTCCTGGACTACGTAAGCATTAGAGTTAACCTAAGGCAGGAACTCACATCGCCTGTAAACAGATGGTCTAAAATTGGCACCAAAATCCTCATGTATATCCTTTCTGACTCACCCAGCAGTGTTTCATAGGAGCCCCTTCGCTGGTGCTGTATGATTATTGTCCTTTTTGTGTGTGTGTGATAGTCAATATTCTGCCTGATTCAGATCATCTGAGTCCGTTTTAACAGGCAGCACCAAAGTACTTGTTTCGAACCAATTACAAAATGTCTGTCTCTTTTGCAAGGATCTATTCTGCCCTCAGTGCTCAGAGAACACTGATGGATCCAGGAGTATTATGATATTGGCCTCCTGGAGTCTACATATGAACAGATTCTCTCATCAAAGTGGTTTTGAGATAACTGGACCAAATTCCATCATTATCTCTCTTCTCTGCAGTCTCTTTTCTTCCCCCTGCCAAAATACCCTTACAAATTTTAGGTCAAGAAATCCAATTTTGATGCTACCCATTTTACTTCTTGAGGGAAATGTTCTATTATGCTTAATTTCCCTTAGGGGGAATTATAAATTAGTAATCTGCTTAATTATTATCCAAATTTCCTCCTTTGTTCATAATTCTATCTTTCAGGTAAGTAATACGGCATAATAGAGGCATACTTACTATTGTACATCTTCTAATGAATAGCATGGAGGCTAACATCCCCAAGTGACATAGTGGACAAGCGATGTTAGATCACAGAGATGAAACGGAAAAGGCAGCCAGAAAAGACACTCGGAACCAATTTGCAACAAAGGTAGAAGGTCAGAACAATATGGGATGTTCAGATGTTGGAGGAGAAACCATGACAATAAGGTGCCAAAAGGTTGCTGAGATAATTAGGGAAGCGGAACACTTTGAGACCAAACAGATGAGCAAATCAGAAGGTCTGATATTCGAATGACAATGTTAAAAGAGGGATATCATCGTCTAATTAAGACAGATAAGAATCAAAGGTGAAAAGTCCCAATTGTCCGGCTAAACGGCAAGTACAGCCACATGACTGATTATTAAAGGAAAGAAAATATGGAAGGGCATAGAGAACTGAACATAGGTTGGTAGGCACTTTCAGAGAAGCAGGTCAGGACACAGGAATTAGTTCACACAATGGGGTGACACAACCAAAACAATAGGGGGAGGAGAAAAAGGAAACTTCAAATAATTGCCAAGTAAATTGTATTTACTTCAAATAATTGCCAAGTAAATTGCTCCAGCTGCAACGCCACTGAGGATGTTCTCCGCAGCTGAGAACGAAACGTCTGGAAGGAAAACTTTCTCCAGTAGAACACGGCACTTGAGCCCGAAAGATTCTACAAACCCTAATGTATTTAATTGCTCAGTCCATCTTGCGCGCCTTGGTGCTGAATATATCTGCAATCTATGTAAGTCCTGAATATTATTCCAATACAAGTGCATTGCTATTTCACCCTGTTCTCAGGATGATATGCGTTTGGGTGGGCGCTGAAAAGCATCTTTCTCTTTGTCAACCTTCCAAGTGCTTGCTGCTGTTGCCATTTATTATTATTTTTTTAATTGGTGCTATTACACCATTAGGCTATTGTGAATTTGGCACCGTTTCTGTTTCCATCATCAGTCGATCTTCCTGGCATCATAAGGTAAGAGCACTAATTGGCTCAAAGTGTGTGTGTGTGGGGGGGGGGGGAATAAATTATGGAGGCGTGTTTCTACCCATGTCAGTGAAAACAGAGAGTGAAGGGGATTCACAATCAGAAAATGTAGGAAGTGAATGACTTCAACCTCAACTGAAGGAATGGTCCCAGTGTGAAACTACCCCTGAATGGTTTGAGGTGCACATGAAAAGAGAAAGTCAACATACACCACTAACTTGCATTTCCTTTCCTTCCGCCTGAGCCAGCACAGGAAAGCAGCAGCTGAATTAGAGGGAAGGAACTGTGCACTGAGAGTTAAGATATAAGATTTCTAAGCATAGAGCATGAAGAAAACACACCTTTGCATTTCAGAGTGGCATTGTAGGAAGACAAGAGTCTCGTGGCGCAGAGTGTTAAAGCTGCGGTACTGCAGTCCTAAGCTCTGCTCACGACTTGAGTTCGATCCCCGGTGGAAGCTGGGTTTTCAGGTAGCCGGCTTGAGGTCGACTCAGCCTTCCGAGGTTGGTAAAATGAGTACCCAGATTGCTGGGGGGAAAGTTTAGATGACTGGGGAAGGCAATGGCAAACCACCCCATAAAAATTCTGACGTGAAAACGTTGTGAAAGCAACGTCACTCCGGAGTTGGAAACGACCGGTGCTTGCACAGGGGACCTAACTGTGGCACTATAGCCTGGCATTTCTAAGCAGGTAGTGAGGGCAAGCAAGGGAAGGAGCTTTCCAATTTCTTTGTTTTACTGTTAAGTCGCAGCTGACTTACAGCGACCTGGTAGAGTTTTCAAGGCAAGAAGATGATGATGATATTGGATTTATATCCCACCCTATACTCTAAATCTCAGAGCGGTCACAATCTCCTTTACCTCCCCCCCGCAACAGACACCTGTGAGGTAGGTGGGGCTGAGAGAGCTCTCCCAGAAGCTGCCCCTTAAAGGACAACTCTTACTAGAGCTATGGCTGACCCAAGGCCATTCCAGCAGATGCAACTGGAGGAGTGGGGAATCAAACCCGGTTTTCCCAGATAAGAGTCCACACACTTAACCACTATACCAAACTGGCTCTAAGAAAGGTTCAAAGGTGGTTTGCTGTTGTCTGGGCTGTCCCAGTTGGGAGCAGGGTGCAGGAGAAGAGAAGGAGCTACATTTCACATACTGATTTGACGTAGCCAGTCAGTTCTCTGGCTGCTAGTCGTATTTATTGGCCAAAAATGCTAACTGACAAATTGGGATCAGGTTTTTTATTTTTTGGGAGGAACAGATGCGAGAATTATTTTAATATAATTTGGATTTTTCCAAACAGCAATGACTCTAGTGTAATTTGTAATAATTTTTGTGGACATCCTTTGAAAACCTTGTGTTTTCTTCACATGCTAATGAACAGCCACAAGGACTGCTGGGAGAGAGCCTCTCAAATCTGCATTTTCATCCCGATGCTAATTTCTACCCCTACATTAACCGATTCTTAAAGTACCTGCTTGATTTACAAAAGGATTACCTTTTGGCTAGCAGTTATGGTAAAGCAGGGAGCTGACTTGCTGTAAGTTTATAATGTCCCCACTTGATGTGACAAGCTGGGGGTTTGCAAAGAATTGTGTGGAGATCTGTGTTAAGATAAAAGTAAGCGGCAAGTGCACCTTTAAGACCAGCTTACGTTCTGAATAAAACTTTGTTAGTCTAAAAGGTAAACTTGACTCCAACTTTGTTCTACTGCTTCAGACCTACACAGCTGCCCACTTGGATCTGTGTTAAGATAAATAATTCCAAAACTTCTACTCCTCTCTATGGGATGGAGTCTCTGGGGTCTGGACAGACTCAGTTCTCCTCCCCTCATTTTAAATGCTTCTCAGCTGAACCTAAGGAGCTTATTTATTTTGAGAAGACACCCTTTCCATCAAACAGCAGCTAGAGCAGGGTTGCAGCAGCTACAAGCAAGGCCAGCTTCAAGAGGGGATTAGATAAACATATGGAGGAGAGGTCCATCAGCCACAGTGTATGGTTGGAACTCTCTGTCTGGGGCAAGTGATGCTCTCTATTCTTGGTGCTGGGGGGAGGGCACAGTGGGAAGGCTTCTAGTGTTCTGGCCCCACTGGTGGACCTCCTGATGGCACCTGGTTTTTTTGGCCACTGTGTGACGCAGTGTTGGACTGGATGGGCCATTGGCCTGATCCAACATGGCTTCTCTTATGTACTTATGCGACACAGAGTGTTGGACTGGATGGGCCATTGGCCTGATCCAATATGGCTTCTCTTATGTTCTTCTGTGACACAGAGTGTTGGACTGGATGGGCCATTGGCCTGATCCAATATGGCTTCTCTTATGTTCTTCTGTGACACAGAGTGTTGGACTGGATGGGCCATTGGCCTGATCCAATATGGCTTCTCTTACGTTCTTATGCCAGCTCCAGGTTTGGAAATAGCTGGGAATTTGGGGGGTAGAGCCTGAAGAGGGTAGGATCTGGGGAGGGAGCGACTTCAAGGGGGTATGATGCCAATGCCATAGAGTCCAACTTCAAAGCATCCATTTTCTCCAGGTGAATTGGCATCTGCCGCATGGAGATCAGACATAATCCTAGGAGATCACTAGTCACAACCAGTTGTTCTTGTACGCTGTCCAGAGCCCAGAACTGGCCAGGATGGGGTGATTAATTAAATCTAACAAATAAATAAACAAACAAACCTGGAGGCTGATAATCCTAGAGGGTTTTTTTTTAACGTTAAGTCAGCTTGCATTGAGTAACCTCCCCCCACCCCTGTGTGTGGAATGAATACCCATCATATGGAATTGCTCAGGAGAAGGACACTGCTGCAAATCTCCACTAAGGGAGGGGACAATTTATGACAGCCCCCCACAGGGTAGAAGCACCTGGTGCATAAAGTTATTAGAGGCTGCAATGAGCCTTGAAGTAAAATCAGAAGAGAGTCTGCATAATAACTTTTCATTTGTTGTTCAGTCGCACGGTCGAGTCCGACTCTTTGCGACCCCATGGACAGAGTCACGCCAGATCCTCCTGTCTTCCACCATCCTCTGAAGTCTTTTCATTAACACGTAGCAGTGTGCAAGGGTTTTGAGTTCTCTCTAAAAATACACTTTGAGAAATTTTACCTAACTCTACCTTGACTTGCTCTCACAACCATATAGCTTTATAGGTTCTCAGCCAAAAATGATTCACTGTCTAACGTTATGACATCATTCTGTTCACTATAAGACACTGATTGACTGTCATCACCCATGTGTCTGTTAAAAAAACAAACAAAGCAACATAGAGTTGCCACTTCCTGGTTGGGAAGTAACTGGAGATGTTGGGGGTGGAGACTGAGGATGGTGGGACTTCAATAGGGTATATGCCATAGACACCACCTTCAAAAGCGGCCATTTTCTCCAGGTGAACTGATCTGCCCCCTGGAGATAAGTTGTAATCTCAGGAGATCCCCAGCTACCACCTGGAAGTTGGCAACCTTTAAGCAACAGCAGCTGGCAGTGGTGAGGATGTCAAAGCAGCAGCAAAAACCAGAGTAATGACCCAAAACAGGACCAGGGGGTGGGGGTGGGTGGATATGAGTATCTAGAGAAATGTTTTTTCAGTAAAGATTTCCACCAAAATTGGTATTTGCTATTCAAAGCTGCCCTACACCCCTTGTCAGCAGGGCCGGTTCGCCCACTAGGCAAACTAGGCGGTTGCCTAGGGCACCAAGAGGCGGCAAATTGGGCTCTGGACCCCCCTCCGGTGCCCCAGGCAAGCGCTTAGCTTGCCTACCTCCCCCCTTGCCACCGCTGCCCACCCCCCGTGCTCCGTCCCACCCGCCCCTGTGCCCCCCTGGCACTCTGCTGGCCTGCCTGACGCAGCTAAAAGTGATGGCGCTCCACTTGCTCGCTCCCTTCCCCCTGTTCGTCGCCGACTAAAAGTAAGCTTTGCCGGCTTCGCAGCTCATGCCTGCGCGTTTTAACAGGCAGGCGCGAGCTGCGAAGCTGGCAAAGTTTACTTTTAGCTGGCGATGAGCCAGGGGGAAGGGAGAGAGTGAGCAGAGCGCTGTCACTTTTAGCTGCATCGAGCAGGCCAGTGGAGCGCCACGGGGGCAGGGGGACGCCACGCGAGGGGTGAGCGGACAGGGAGCAGGAGGCGGGCGGGGTGCCGGAACGCAGCGTTAGAGCCGGTTCTGGCATTGATATATGGGGAAGGGAGGGAGGGGGTGTGGAGGGGAGGGGGTGCGGAGCCAAAAGGGGAGCTGTGAGGGGGGCGCCAGGCAGCAAATCTGCCAAGGGTGCCCCAGGGTGTCGGGCTGGCCCTGCTTGTCAGCAACCCAAGTCTTTTCTGCAAGAACAGTTGGAAATGCAGTTTTCCAATTGCCAGTGGAACAATCTATGGGGCCTTCCTAGGCAGATTACAATAACAGCATTTTCAGTAGCTCAGCTGCACTAAAATCTGCAGAGTCCAATGTGTTTCAACAAGCTATGCCTATGAATGCCACCATCCTCGTTTCTCACTTACAAAAAAGCACCTGACCAATATTCGAGATGCAGTGCAGGAATACAATTAAACAGGCCCAGGACCTACAATTTACCTACCTCTTGAGGGACTGTCCAAAGAAAATAAATTAGTTCAGTGGCTTTCTTTGGGGAAGGGGGAAGGTCAGGAATACAAGAAGGTTTCCTGCTAAAAATAGTCTTGAAAAACATTTCAGAAGATAATGCAAGGACTGAGGCACACCTGCATTCACCAGCCTGAATAAATTTCCTTTTTTTTCGCACCTGGTAATAAGGTCCATAGGAAGACTGGTGCAGGTGGCATGGCATCGTCATCTTGTTTTTGATAGAGACTAGACCTCTCCCATCACCTCAATAGGGCAAAATGTATCAGAAGATGTTTTTCCCTTCACACTACAAGCCGGTTTGGTGTAGTGGTTAAGTACATGGACTCCTGTCTGGGAGAACTGAGTTAGATCCCCCACTCCTCCACATCCACCAGCTGATGCGACCTTGAGTTTGTCACAAGATCTCGCAGAGCTGTTCCTCTCATGAGCAGTTTCAGTCGGAGCTCTCTCAGCCTCCCCTCCCTCACAGGGGGTCTGTTGTGGGGAGGGGAAGGGAAAGGAGACTGTAAGCCACTCTGAGTAGAGGCTGGGGTATAAATCCAGTCTCTTCCTCCTCCTCCTTTTTGTTTCTGAACAGTATCCTTGTGTCTCCCCAGCAATTTGGAGTTTTTCCTAGATTCAAACAAAGCTTCTGTTCCCAAAAATGAATCCCTCCCTGGCACACCAGAACATCAACTGGTGTACGTCTGTGTGGAGCATAGTTACATAAGCATCAGAAATCCCCACTGCTGAGTGCTTTGGACAACTACAGTGACAAGCGACATCAAATGTTTTTTATGCTCAATTTGGGGATGGAGAAACATCTCCTTCTGTGGCCTGTGAAGGGATTTCTGCCTTCATTTCCTCCATGCCTGTTCAAGGCCAGTGTGTCCCCCAATAGGCTGTTACCATTTCGTCTTTAAACTCAGAAGGATACTTGTCTGCTGTTTCAGCACCATTGCTAAGAGCTGATGCTCATGCCAATGCACATTAAAAGACTGCTCCCACCAATCCTATGTGCTGTGTCCTGATGTGTATAAGTGCCTGGCTTAATTTTTTGTTTTAGAAAATCTCATTTTTGTAGGCCATATTCTGTCACATGCAGGCCTCATTTTGGGAAGGGGCTCATAAGAACGGAGGTCTGGAACCTCTAAATGTTATTGTGCTCCTTCTTTCTTATACCCCCCCCCCCCCCCAAATAATAGCTTCTGGGCTCTATTGTTCAAACCCCCTGTGAGAATTTTGCTGAACTCCTAAGATTTGACAAACTTTCTAGTATTTCCCCCCACAAAAAACAGGAAAATAACCAAAACATAGAAAGCAGACAGATGGAAATCTTCATCGTGCCACTGTGGCCACATAGAAGAAAGCAGTTGAAAAAGTATGATAGGAGAAAGGTTTCAATACGACAATTATAATCCGAGAAGCATTTTAAGGTAGATGCTGAGCTGATATAATTGAGGGCACCTTTTTCCAGTCATGGCAGGGGTATGTGGCATATGCAAATCAGTTGTGCTAAGGAGCTCCAGTACCTCTTTTTCTATGAAATGACCCCTGGTCACATGTGACACGGCATGGAAAGTAATCACTTGTGGGACAAAGGGGTGGGAAAGCAGACAGACTGTAAGCTGCTTTGAGACTCTGAGCAAAGGGTGGGGTACAAATCCAATCTCTTCCTCCTCCCCCTCCTTTTTGATTTGAAAGGTATCCTTGTGTCTCCCCAGCAACGTTGCTTTGCGGCCTGTGGTGGCGCTGCCTAGATATGCCTTATTTTATTTTTACTTCTTCGATTTCTATTCCACCCTCCCCACAAGTGAGCTCCGGGCGGCTAACAACAAATCAAAGAGCATTAAAAACCAGTCGGCATATAATTATTAAAAACAATGAAAGATTAAGGTAATTAAAAAGAGACATAAATGATTAGCTATCACTGCATAGGCCCACAGCTGGAGTAGATAAAATGGAGCCAGACAAGATCTATACAACGCCAAGTGCTCCAGATGGGCAAACGGGTGGCTGTGGCAGGGAGACCAGATGGTTGAATGGCCACTGCCTGGTGGAACAGCTTCCATCAACAAGTTCCGCAGGGCCCTGATCTCAGGCGGGAGCATTTTCCACCGGGTAGGGGCCAGGACAGAGAAGGCCCTGCCCTTGCTTGAGGCCAGGGATGACCAGTAGGTGTTGATCAGTGGAATGCAAAGCTCTCCAGGGGGTGTGTGAGGAGAGGCAGTCCCCTAGATATGCTGGCCCCAGGCCGCTCAGGCCTTGGCAGGTTAATACCATCATGGATGGCAGGTGGGAGCAGGCCGCCTCAGGCACCACCTCGCCTACAGGTTGCCTTCAGGCGCCCTCTCCCACCACTCTGCCACACTCGGCTTCCTGGGTCACAGACTCGGGAAGCTGAGAGCGGAGGCACTGCACACCAGTGTGTGATCTCCTGTAAGCCTGGCTTCCTAGCTGGGCTCAGAGGAGAGTGGCCTTGCTCTTGCAGGGGAGGCAGCCGGGAGTGAGGCGATGAAGGAGGCAGTGCGGCCTCGCTCCTGGTTGCCCCCCCTGCAAAGGGATACAGCATCGGAGTGAACCACAGCAGCCCCTTCCATCCACCTGGTGGATTAAAGAGGTGGCACAGCCTCGCTCTGACCCCCATAGGGGGGCGCAGGCATGGGGGCAGCCTGGGTGGCAAAAACCTTCCTGGGAAAGAGTTTGCTTGGGTGATACATGCGTCTCTGGAATTGTGGGAACCAACGACAGTAAGAGGTTAACATTAAATCATCTCAGTGCATGCATGTGAAATGTGCATGGCTTTGGGGTGCTGGGTCTGCTGGATTCTAACTACGCTGCTGTAAGATTTATCTCAAAATATCAAGCCAGAGAAGAACTTGGATGGGAGGGTGGAGGCCAAATATGGGCAAATATGGATAACCAACCAAATAATTACCAAGCTTGGCACCATCACAGTCTTTAAGTAGTATTTTTAACAATAAAAAGTAACACACACACACAAACACACACAAAGGTGCTTTACACTGTATCAGACCATCAGCTGATTGTCCAAACCAGGGGTGGCCAAACTCACTTAACATAAGAGCCACCTCGATAAAACATCAGATGTTTGAGAGAAGGCAGGAAGCAGATGGAGAAGGGAGGACAGAGAGGTGGAAAGAAAGCAACTTTAATGTTAAATACGTTCTCAAGCTGCTGGATGGCTTGGAGAAGTGATTCAAAGAGACAAATGCTTGCCACGGGGACAGTGGGCGCTTCAAGAGCCACACGAAATGTGTGAAAGAGCCACATGTGGCTCTCAAGCCACAGTTTGGCCATCTCTGGTCCAGACTAATAGGCTGCAGCTTCCCAGGATCTCAGGCTGAAGTCTTTCACATCACCTACTACCTGGTACAGATTAACCGGAGATGTTAGCGATTAACCTGGGACCTTCCCCATGCAAAGCAGAGGCTCTTCCACTGTGCCAGAGCCCCTCTCCTAAAGGCTTTCAGAGGAATTCTATGCACTCCTCCTCCAGCCGCCCTGAGCCATCTTTGTGGGAAGGGCGGGATATAAATCTAGATAGATAGATAGATAGATGATAGATAGATAGATAGATAGATAGATAGATAGATAGATAGATAGATAGATAGATAGATAGATAGATAGATAGATAGATAGATAGATAGATAGATAGATAGATAGATAGATAGATGGATGGATGGATGGATGGATGGAATGGGGGCACACCAGCACACAGAAGTTCTGTGTCCTTACTGGGGTTGCACATGGAATTCTAGATCAAAGCAACGGTTTCCTTTTTTCTACAACCATACAATGCATGCCTTTTCCCCATCTATTTAAGCCTGAAAACAGTTATAAGGGCACATTACGCACACACTTTGGAGGCAGGGGAAATCTCATCAGCCCCCCCCCCACCCCTGAATAAGGCTTTGCAAAGGCAGAAAGCTTCCGAATGCAAAGGCAGCTGTGACCGATAAGGGGGACAATGGGGGGAAATCCTTGACTTGATTAACTTACTGACCTCCGAAAATGTAATGCACCGCAATTTTGAGCCCGGCAGAACAGAGAAACACTCATTACGGATTCTGTGCCTCTGAAAAGATTCACAAATCTGACTTCCGCACCCAGAGCGGCTATTCAGAAACTTGGACACGCTGCAGACGGCTTTATGTTCTTGACGGCCAGTGGTCAAACAGACGTACAGAAGCCCATATAAAGAAGCATCTCCCTTTCTGCTGCTTTTCTCTTCCTTCCTCTTCTCCCCCCCACACTTTAGAATATTCGGCTAGACCTTTCCCACATGTGAAAATAATGTTTACTTTAAAAAACAAACACCCACCCTTGTCTTCAGTGTTTCAACATATGCTTGCAAACCAGGCCTCAGATTCAGCAGGAGCTCACAGGAACACAGCTCCTGAACCTATCTGAGCGTTCCCCCTCTTCCTCTCCCCACCTACTTTGTCCATTGAACAGTGGGTGCAGCTGCATAACAATCCCTGGATTAGGAGAGCAGGCAGCCAGTCAGCTCTCAGGGGCTTTGCCACACCCCAACAGCCCTCATTAACCCCTGCAGAAGCCCTCACCACCCTTTCTCCGCTTCTTATGAGACTTCGGGCAGCGGGTGGCTTGCTGGCCTTTTGACTGGGGGGAGGGGGCGGCCCAGGAGAACCCCAGGCAAGCAAGGCCTGCTTGGGCTGGCTGGATCTCTAGCCAGCCCAAGCAGGCCTCGCTCACCCGGGGCTCTCCTTTCTTGCATCGGATTGCTTTTGGCTGGGTGGGGGTGGCATATGCTAATGAGTTATGCTAATGAACTCCACCACCTATTTTTCTACAAAATGACCCCTGTTGCAAACTACATGAAGATACTAATTTCTTTAGGTGGATATCTCAGCATAGACTAGGGGTCCTCAACATGATGCTCTTGAGTGACATGGCAACTGCCAATATGAGGACAAAAATGCTTTTTTAGGAAGTGAAGGGGCCAGGTAGCGCTTTTACCCAGCAAGGCTTCTGATTGACTGTTGAAGATCTGGTTGGCTGTACAGGTTTATTTGTTTTTTTTTAAACTGTTCCTTTGGATCTACACTATGTCGCTAAAGTTAAGCTTGGCAATCATTTTGTGGCTGGCTCCGCCTCCCATGGCAGCCATTTTGTGGCAGCCATGTTGTTGCTAAGCCCACCATGCCTTTGTCAGAATTCCAAATGTGCCCACAGGCTTGAAAAGGTCGGGGGACTCTGGCATAGACCTTTTTGTTGTTGCCATCAAACCAACTTATGGCAACCTCGTAAGGTTTTCCGGACAAGATGAACAGAGGTAGGCTGACATGGCCTACCTCTGCATGCAACCCTAGGCTTCCTTGTGGTCTCCCATCTAAATACTAACCAGGGTCAAGCCTGCTTAGTTTCCAAGACTAGCCTAGGCTAGCTCGGTCAGGGAAGCTTAGACTTACTTGTTTCTAAATGCTAGAGATCTGGGGAACTCCCTTCTCTGCAGACAACTGACACCAAGTTTGCATTCTTTTACATGCCAGGAAAACTACTTTAAAAAAATTCTCCCAAGCTGTTCAGCTTCCCTAGAAGTTTTTTTTAACTGCTATGCTTGCTTTATTATGCCTTTATTGTTGCTCTGTAGAGCTGTTCTCTTTCTTTCTTTCTTTCTTTCTTTCTTTCTTTCTTTCTTTCTTTCTTTCTTTCTTTCTCCTGATTGGTGGAGGTCTATAAATGAGGGATAAGCTAAGAAGGTCACAGCAGCGCTGCCCCTTCTGCTGGCCCGGGACTTGGGTAGACGAAAGAGGCGGTGTGGCTTCGCTCTGAGGCTGCCTCCACTAGCTCCATGGCCCAGTTGCTAGTAGGTCACGGTCAGGTGGCTGGGGAACCCTGATCTAAGAGCTTCCAAAAAAGAGCTGTGTAATATCTTGGAGGACTGACTACATCAGGGGTGTGTGGCCTAATATGCAAAGGAGCTCCTGCTAGAATTCCACCCCCGGCAGTACAGTTTTATTACGACAATTATAATTCAAGAAGCGCCTTTTTAAAGGTATATTCTGAGCTGATATAATTTAGTACACCTTCTGGTAATGTCACGGGTGTATGACATAGGCAAATGAGCTCCAGCACCTCTTCTTCTATGAAATGACCCTTGAATGGGAGACTACCCAGGAAGCTCAGGGTTGCTATGCAGAGGCAGGCAATGGCAAATCCCCTCTTAACGTCTCTTGCATACGGGGCCGCTATAAGCTGGCTGCGACTTGATGGCATTTTCCACCACTACCGCCAATCCTGACCAGTGTGCAGCTAAATACTTGGAAGAAAGGAGGTAATGGCTGGGAGGTTAAAAGTGAATGCTGCTATTTGATCATCACAGTTTGTGCCGCGATTTATTCTCCTAGGGGAATGTGGGCAGATAAAGCAATCCTGGGGTACCTCTGGAGGGTAAGAGCATGTTTATTTATTGCGGGGTTCGGCGGCTCTTAGGGGCAGAGTGGGATTAATTATTCAATGCAAATGGCTAATGTGCCCCGTATAGTTCAACGAAATGTCTTGCAACAAAGCAGAATGCATTGCAGTGTTAAAAATCTGTTTTAAAACTTTCATCTGCAAATGGAGAGTGGAGCTTTATTGAACCCATAGATTACGTTTATTGTTGCTGGATTTGGCACAGTTTTCATGAGTAATTCAACAGCAAAGCCAAGCATAATTCATGCGTTTGAGGAACCTTTGCGATAATAGCCAGCGCACAATGGCTGTGTCAATGGACTGGAGGGGGGTTTTGTTGAGGAGGGAAGACAAATGTGTTCTTTTAGAAACTGGTGTTTTTGGGGTTTTTTTTAACATTTTTCAACCGGGCGGAAAAAAATAAAAATGGCCCCTCTCGTCTTTAAAAAAAACCCCAACCCCTTGCGTATCAGGGGAAACAGTCATTCGTCCCCTCTTTTAAATTTAAGTAATGGAACATCTTCTAAACAAGCAGAAGAGATGGGAGCAGGAAGGGAGAAGACATCATGATCGCAGGACTTCAGCAGGGAATCTTCTGTTCTGGCTGCAAATGAAAAGGGCAGCTTCAAGGCTATGGGTCTGCCCTGATATATTTAGCAGGGATAGTGATTTCCAACCTAAATTCTGGTGTGTGCTTTTCATCACACACACACACCATTTGTCAAATACAGACGTGTAAGTAACCAATATTCTTTCTAAGCTGCAGAGTCTTGTGAGCAAGAATTCTACTTTGTGAGCTACTGGCATTAAAGCAGTACGCTACTGCATAAATTATTGTGCTCTGGGGTGATCCTTCCTGAGCTAAGACAAAAATGTGTGAGCTGGAGGCTAAAAACCTGTGAGGTGGCTCACCCTAACTCAGCTTAGAGGGAACGCGGCTAGTAACAACTCCCCCACCCCTGTGACAATTTCCTGGTTGTGAGCCTGAGAAAGCATCGCCGGGTAAGCGTATCAATCCACACTACGATGTGGATTTCATATTGTAAAGCTTCAAACATAAGCGGCATTTTATTTAATGCTCACATCCAATGTTGCAGTTGTTCTGCTTTGAAAATATCCAGTGTATCGCATTACTAAACAAGCAGCCTGTCTCATCCCCCTGGGTTCTTATCTTTTAAAATTAACATTAAGGAGAAGCTTTCGGCTCCCACAATAATGCCCAGTCGAGCTGCAGAAGAAAGACGCCTGCCAAACACTGCAGAACAGATTTTGAGTCCAGTGGCAGCTTTAAGACTTATTTGGTTCTACTACTTCAGACCAACATGGCAGCGCACCTGGATCTAAACTCTGCAGAAATCTTCAATGATGATCTCCCAGCCACAGAACCAGGGGTGGAATTCTAGCAGCAGCTCCTTTGCATATTAGGCCACACCCTCCTGCTGTAGCCAATCCTCCAAGAGCTTACAAGGCTCTTTTTTGTAAGCTCTCAGAGGGTTGGCTACATCAGGGGTGTGTGGCCTAATATGCAAAGGAGCTCCTGCTAGAATTCCACCCCTGGGCAGAACTAAGATTGGAACGTATCACACTAGTGAGGGACTTCAGCTTTTGATGGTGGTGGAAAGTGCCCTCAAGTCTCAGTTAAGTTTTGGTGACCCCCTACTGAGGTTTTCAAGACAAGAGGCGGTTTGCCATTACCTGACTCTGTGTAGCGACCCTGGACTTCCTTGGTGGTCTCCCATTCAGGGCTTTTTTGTAGCAAAAGCCCACCAGCAACTCATCTGCATATTAGGCCACACCTCCTGACATCACTATCGTTTTGCACTTTTTTCTACAAAAAAGCCGAGCAGGAATTCATTTGCATATGAGGCCACACCCTCTGATGCCAAGCCAGCTGGAACTGTGTTCCTGCTCCCATCCAAATACCAACCAGAGAACCCTGCCCGTTAGTGTAGTGGTTAAGTGTGTGGACTCTTATCTGAGAGAACTGGGTTTGATTCCCCACTCCTCCACTTGCACCTGCTGCTATGGCCTTGGGTCAGCCGTAGCTCTCCTAGGAGTTGTCCTTGAAAGGGCAGCTTCTGGGAGAGCTCTCTCAGCCCCACTCACCTCACAGGGTGTCTGTTGTGGGGAAGAAGATAAGGGAGATTGTAAGCCGCTCTGAGACTCTGATTCAGAGAGAAGGGTGGAGTATAAATCTGCAGTCGTCGTCTTCTGCTGCTGCTGAGCTTTTGAGATCTGACAAGATTGGGCTAGCCTGGGCTTTTAAACTGTGGTCACAGGATATGACTTTACTGTTAACTAACATATTTTTCATTATTATAGGCTGAGTTATGTGGAGGGCGGGGAGCCACAATGCACTGGGATTAGCAGTGATGCATTATCTGCCATTCTTTGGTTTGGATTTCCAGAAGCAACAAATACATGACACATATGCGCATAGTTTCTGTCCCTTCTGTTCACAAATGAAGTTGTATCCACAGGTGAGTCTTGTCAGTAAGTTTATGCTTTAGACCAGTGGACAAATTTTTCTTCGAAGTGTTTTTCTACGTGTCATTGCATCAACATTCCATTCCATCAAGCATCCCAATCAGAATATTGCAGGGACAGCTGCCACAACCACCATGTTGGTTTATGTTTTAGGCAGCATCTGCTACTTCTTCAGTCATCCCCAATCATCCCCTTAAGATACTTCTCGCTTCCTCAGGGCACCGGGTGATAAAAACTGGATTTCTCCATGGTTTCCCTCCTGCCAGAGAATTGCTCTTTTCCCCTTATGCATTCTAATGATAAATGTCAGTTATTTACAATGCAGTATACTACAATGTTTGCAGTTCTGTGTGCAGTTCTGGTCGCCGCACCTCAAAAAGGATATTATAGCATTGGAGAAAGTCCAGAGAAGGGCAACTAGAATGATTAAAGGGCTGGAGCACTTTCCCTATGAAGAAAGGTTGAAACGCTTGGGGCTCTTTAGCTTGGAGAAACGTCGACTGAGGGGTGACATGATAGAGGTTTACAAGATAATGCATGGGATGGAGAAAGTAGAGAAAGAAGTACTTTTCTCCCTTTCTCACAATACAAGAACTCGTGGGCATTCGATGAAATTGCTGAGCAGACAGGTTAAAACGGATAAAAGGAAGTACTTCTTCACCCAAAGGGTGATTAACATGTGGAATTCACTGCCACAGGAGGTGGTGGCGGCCACAAGTATGGCCACCTTCAAGAAGGGTTTAGATAAAAATATGGAGCACAGGTCCATCGGTGGCTATTAGCCACAGTGTATGTGTGTATATAAAATTTTTTGCCACTGTGTGACACAGAGTGTTGGACTGGATGGGCCGTTGGCCTGATCCAGCATGGCTTCTCTTATGTTCTTATGTTTGCATACAGAGCTTTGTGACTTGGTCCCAACAACATAAATAAGTACCTAAGACTGAAATCCTGTGCATACTTGTCTGAGAGTAAGCCCCTGAACGCAATGCAGTCTACTTCCAAGAGGCATTGGACTGGGTTGTTAAAACTGGTGTTCAACAAAGCAGGCAACGTGATGTGCGGATTGGTGCAACGAACTGCATCCTGTTACTTCGTGTATCTCGCAGTTTTTAAAAAGCATTTAATTAGCTATAACGTGCCTGTTTATATGCCGAACATAACATGGAAAATAATTAATCACTTACCGAAACCATCTTAACATCACAAATACTGTGCGGCTCTGAAAATTTCAAAGCAGAAAAAAAACAACACATCTAAAGCTTAAAGAAACCAACACAACTGGAAATTCATTACCTTTTCTTTCAAGTTGCATCAGCCCCATGTCATTATTTTTTTTTTTAAGCAGCAAAAATGGTAGAAGCTTTTGGATTGGATTATGAATGTAACTGTCATCAGAAGTTGATAATTATTATAAGACTTTAAAAATCTGCACATGTACATACCCAGATTAAGTGATTTTTATGGAGGACGAAGAAGAAGAAGAAGAAGATGATGATATTGGATTTATATTCCACCCTATACTCTGAATCTCAGAGTCACAGAGCAGTCACAATCTCCTTTACCTCCCCCCCCCCCCCAACAGACAACCTTGTGAGGTGGGTGAGGCTGAGAGAGCTCTTACAGCAGCTGCCCTTTCAAGGACACCTCCTACGAAAGCTATGGCTGACTCAAGGCCATTCCAGCAGGTGCAAGTGGAGGAGTGGGGAATCAAACCCGGTTCTCCCAGATAAGAGTCCACACGCTTAACCACTACACCAAACTGGAAAGAGTAATCAAGTTGCAGTCGGTTTATGGCAATCCATTATGAGATGGTCAGAGGCTGTTTGCCATTGCCTGCCTCCACAGGGGACCCTTGAATTCCTTGGAGGTCTCCCATCCAAATACTGACCAGAGTCATCCCCTGCTTAGCTTCCAAGATCAGGCTATCCTGGGTCATCCAGGTCAGGGCAGGTGATTTTACAATGAATACCAATGAACTAGTGTTGTGGAGGGGAGGGGCGGGGGGGCTAGGGAATCAGTTTGGCATAGTGGTTAAGTGCACGGACTCTTATCTGGGAGAACTGGGTTTGATTCCCCACTCCTCCAGATGCAGCTGCTGATGTGACCTTGGATCAACCATAAGTTCTCTCAAGACTGTTCTCTCAAGAGAAGTTTCCGTCAGAGCTCTCTCAGCCCCATCTACCTCACAGGGTGTTTGCTGTGGGGAGGGGAAGGAGATGGTAAGCCGCCCTGAGACTCCTTTTGCTAGCAAAGGGTAGGGTATAAATCCAATCTCCTCTTCTTTTCTTCTAGGGGTGTCAGATTCCCAGGACCCTGTTTGCTCTCATTTTGCTTTCATGGGGGAGCAAAGGTGGCATGATGCCTGGTCATTATGTTGGTCAGGAGCAAAAACCAAGATCTTCTCTAGGAATCCTGAATTGCTCATTTTTAGCTCTTTGCTTAATTTGAAACCATAGAAGAAGAAGAAGAAGAAGAAGTAGAAGACTGCAGATTTATACCCTGCTCTTCTCTCTGAGTCCCAGAGCAGCTTATAATCTTCTTTACCTTCCTCCCCCACAACAGACACCCTGTGAGGTGGGTGGGGCTGAGAAGGCTCTCACAACAGCTGCCCTTTCAAGGACAACCTCTGCCAGAGCATTGCAGCAGGTGCAAGTGGAGGAGTGGGAAATCAAACCCAGTTCTACCAGATAAGAGTCTGCACACTTAGCCACTACATCAAACTGGCTCTCACACCAAACTAGCAAGAGAGCACTGCCTATGGTGCCCAGTTACATGAAAGTATAAAGTGAGATAATCTGGATTCCTAAGAAAAGGCTTATTTCCATATGAAAATGTTGGTGAGTTTCTTTGCTCCCTTCCCCAACATATTAGTGTGTTGCTGTTCACAAGTCTCAGTGAATGCATATGCAGTCTGTGTACACTCAGTTGCCCTTTGTGCACACATAACAGTTAATGCCTGTAAAGCTGAATGCGTGACACAAACCTCACACTTATCCAGGGATATTTCCCCAGTTTCATTTGTCACATGTATTTGTGTTGGCCCTTTCTTATGAACAGATGTATACACATGCATGCAGAGCCGGTGCGTCCATTAGGCAACATTCGGCAGCTGCCTAGGGCGCCGGCTATTCGGGGGCGCGTTGTTTCTCCTTCCTGAGGGGTTGGAGAAATCTTATATCCCGTCAGCAAGCAGAAACAACGTGAGGCTTAACTTTCAGTCCTGGGTGCTCGAGAGTGCCACCTCATTCCTGCTTGCTGAGGGGTTAGAGAAATCTTCCAGCCCCTTAGCAAGCAGAAAAAAACACGCCGGGCACCTGGGACTGAAAGTGCTGCCTCGTTTCTGCTTGCTGAGGGGTTGGAGGAATCTTCCAGCCCCTTAGCAAGCAGAAAAAACACGCCGGGCACCTGGGACTGAAAGTGCCGCCTCGTTTCTGCTTGCTGAGGGGTTGGAGGAATCTTCCAGCCCCTTAGGAAGCAGAAAAAACACGCCGGGCACCTGGGACTGAAAGTGCCGCCTCGTTTCTGCTTGCTGAGGGGTTGGAGGAATCTTCCAGCCCCTTAGGAAGCAGAAAAAACATGCCGGGCACCTGGGACTGAAAGTGCCGCCTCGTTTCAGCTTGCTGAGGGGTTGGAGGAATCTTCCAGCCCTTTAGCAAGCAGAAACAACGCACCGGGCGCCCGGAACTGAAAGTGCCGCCTCGTTTCTGCTTGCTGAGGGGTTGGAGGAATCTTCCAGCCCTTTAGCAAGCAGAAAAAACACGCCGGGCACCTGGGACTGAAAGTGCCGCCTCGTTTCTACTTGCTGAGGGGTTGGAGAAATCTTCCAGCCCCTTAGCAAGCAGAAACAATGTGCCAGGCGCTCGAGAACGTGGTGTTTTAAAGGCGGCTGGTTGCCTTTCCATGAAGGAGCCGCTCGGCCGCTTTTAACCCAAAAGCGGCCGGTTGCCTTTTAAAAACTACACTCTTTGGAGGCTTCCAAGGAATCCTCCAAAGAGTGTAGTGCAGGGGGAAAGTGGCGGTGTGGCAGCACTCTCGTGTGCTGCCTGCCGCTCCCTAGTCCTCCTTAAGATGACGTTACTTTTAGTGACGTCATCGTGGCGCGCATGTGAAAAACAAAACAAAAGGGAGCTGGAGGGCAGGGCACAGTGTGGGGGTCTGCCTCCAGTGGCAGATCCCTTAGCATCGGTCCTGTGTGCATGCAGGATGTAGATGCATTTACTGTAACACATAAAGAGAGATTCTGTGTGTGGGAAGAGGTGTGTTCCCTCCTTGATCTGTCATGCTGAAAACAAAGAAAGGAAAATAAATACCACTGGGTTAAGTTAATTTACTTTTCTGTTTGCAGAAAAGTTTCTGTTTTCTTCAAATCCTGCCCCCCCCTTAAAGTTGCATTTCTTTAAATATTCTTTAAAGGAGGGGGGGATGAGTGCAGGAAAACTTTATCCAGAACTGTGATGTCTCTGGGGAGCCCTAGCTATCAAAAAGTGGGGTGCCTTTGTATCCATAAAAAAGAGATCTGAACAGTAGACTTCCAACACTGCGGCTTCTCAACACAGCCAAGAAAGTCTTCTAATTTAAAGAAGCTAAAACTTGGCTGTTTTGTCTGCACTTCTATCTAAAGAGTGCTTAAAAACTTCAGGCACAATCCAACACAAAGGCATCTCTGAGCCCAAATTAAACCTTAAATGGATGGAGCCTTCCGTCCCCTGAGGACTGAACTGCCTTCTACTACACAAATGTGCTAAGTGTGTGAGGCACTCCAAAGGGATCTGTTGAGGCTGGGTGAGTGGGCGTCAACGTGGCAGATGAGGTTCAATGTGGCCAAGTGCAAAGTAATGCACATTGGGGCCAAGAATCCCAGCTACAAATACAAGTCGATGGGGTGTGAACTGGCAGAGACTGACCAAGAGAGAGATCTTGGGGTCGTGGTAGATAACTCACTGAAAATGTCAAGACAGTGTGTGTTTGCAATAAAAAAGGCCAACGACATGCTGGGAATTATTAGGAAGGGAATTGAAAACAAATCAGCCAGTATCATAATGCCCCTGTATAAATCGATGGTGCGGTCTCATTTGGGGTACTGTGTGCAGTTCTGGTCGCCGCACCTCAAAAAGGATATTATAGCATTGGAGAAAGTCCAGAGAAGGGCAACTAGAATGATTAAAGGGCTGGAGCACTTTCCCTATGAAGAAAGGTTGAAACTCATTAGGGTTTGTAGAATCTTTCGGGGTTGAAACGCTTGGGACTCTTTAGCTTGGAGAAATGTCGACTGCGGGGTGACATGATAGATGTTTACAAGATAAATGCATGGGATGGAGAAAGTAGAGAAAGAAGTACTTTTCTCCCTTTCTCACAATACAAGAACTCGTGGGCATTCGATGAAATTGCTGAGCAGACAGGTTAAAACGGATAAAAGGAAGTACTTCTTCACCCAAAGGGTGATTAACATGTGGAATTCACTGCCACGGGAGGTGGTGGCGGCCACAAGTATAGCCACCTTCAAGAGGGGTTTAGATAAAAATATGGAGCACAAGTCCATCAGTGGCTATTAGCCACAGTGTGTGTGTATATATAAAATTTTTTGCCACTGTGTGACACAGAGTGTTGGACTGGATGGGCCGTTGGCCTGATCCAACATGGCTTCTCTTATGTTCTTAAGTATTAAGGTCAGCATTGTGGGTTGCGTGGGTACACGCACAATCTTATACCCAGAATTAAATACCCAGAAGTCATGTGGGCACACAAGCAAGCTTATACCCAGAATTAAACTTTGCTGGTCTTAACACTAGACTCAAACTTTATTCTCTTGCTTCCAATCAACATGGCTGCCCACCTAAACAGGTCTTACTGAAATGAGGCAGGTAGCCGAAATGGATAAGATCACTCTCTGCCTGGCACTGTCTTTGTTGACTTTCAGGCACCCGGCAAAACTATGTGTTTCCTCCCTGCCTTTTAGCGATTCATTTGTATGTGGGCGTGGCAGTTTTGATTCCGTCGTGTTTACTGTTTGGCTTTTAGCGCTGCTACATTAATTTCATGCTATTTATACCCTGCTATGTTTTTTATTGCCGCAAAATTGAAAAGCTCTAAAATTTTAACAGCTATGGGTTGCACTGTTTTAGTGCTGTTATTGCTGGTAGTTTCCTGAGGCTTATTTATTGTGATTTGTTTACCCAAGTTGGACCAGCAAGTGGAAATTAGCAACCAGGGAGAAAGTGATCCACAGATTAAAGTAATTGAGAGCCCATCGAGACGTGAGACGGATCTCTGAGTTCACCCTGGGAATGAGCTGCCATTTTAAAAAATGAGCTCCCAGCTGGGAAGTCCGTTCAGTTCAGTTCAGACCTTTATTGGCATAAATCAATCATGATTCACAATCAAAAGTAGGCGCAAAGGTCTGAAGTATAGTAAGAACAATACATAAAGCAATCAATTAAAACGGCAGCCAATAACACTAATCAAAAGTAGACACCCAGCAATTAAAATACAGAAGTATGCCTAGATTCAATTTTATAGGCTTCTACTAAGAAATTCACAACACATGTAGTAATATGGGGATTAATATCTTCTAAAAAGTAGGTTAGAGTTTTTCTTTTAGTAAATACATTGTGTTGGAGATATTCAGCTAAAAGTTGTCTACGTTGTGAGGCCGGGAAAGCACATTCTAAAATAATATGGGATATAGAATCAAGGACTCCCAATTCACATGGACATAATCTATTTTGGAGCTATTTGTCTAAACCTACCAAAGAGAACTGTTGATGGGAAGGCATTTAAACGCGCCAGAGTAAAAGTCCGATGATGGAATGGGGAATCTAAAGCAAAAAAATTAATGGGGTATCTTCTCATGTCTTTGGAGTATACCTAGATTGGCTGCAGAGCAAACGGGGGGATGTGAGGGGAACACTTTCTGGTATTTGTGATCCATAAGCCTTGGTTGGATTGTTCTTGAAACATACAGTTCGTCACATAAGAAAAGCGTGTCCACCTCAATACCAAGTTTTTGTAGTTTGTGGGTAAATGTAGTGAGCCAAGTAAAGCTGTGCCTGTCTTTCATCAGGTAGTCTAGTAAACTAGCTGGGTAGTTCTTAAATTGTGGTGTGTGTGTGTATGGGGGGGGGGCTGATTCTGGTTGAGACCAATGTAGCATGGGAGGAGGTGGGGATCTTGCCTTCCCCCCATGCCATTTTTCCTCCCCAAAATGGCACCAGAAGACATTATTTTCCCACATGCTCCCAGCACCATTTTGGGGAGGAAGACAATATGGGAAGAAGGCGGGGTCCCTTCCTTCCCCCAACACCGTGGTGATCCAGGTCCAGTTCCAGTGCAAAAAAGACCTGGATAGCCCAGGCAAGCCAGATCTCAGAAGCTAAGCTCTGGATGGGATGGGAGACCGCCTTGGAATACCGGAAATATTTACCTTGCAGAGTTTCCTCAATATGCTGACTTAATTTTTTGCTCATCTATGCCCATTTCTGGGGATGTGAAATGATAGCCTGATCTCATCAGATATTGGAAGCTAATTGGATGGGAAACCACCAAGGAAGACTTCATAGAGGCAGGCAATGGCAAAGTACCTCGGCTTAATCACTTTGCCTTGAAAACCCTACAGGGGGTCACCATAATTTGACTCCAACTTGATGGCTCTTTACATACACACACCCATTTCTCTTGGTCCTAATTCACCTTGGCTATCAAGCTGGGCATTATGATTAATCACAATAATACTATAGTGACATCAAGCCTGCGCCCCAAACTGCACGGAGCGCAGAGAGAGAGAGGGAGAGATGGCCAGTGAGAACAAGAAGGAAGAAGAAGGATTCATTTGTTTAATTAGGGGTTGAGGACTGTTACGGATCCTTAGCAGCCATTTCAGTTGCTTCAAAGCACGAAAAGCTGGCAGTTGAATCGAAAACGACAAGTCATCGGCAGGGATATTTCCAGCAGCCTTCAAAGCGAACAGTCTCCTTCATGGGTGTGATCAAAACGGGGCTGCTACGTCTCATCAAGCTCGGGATATTTTATGCAAGGTTTTCAAAGGAAGTGAAACTGAGCGTTCCACGTCAGTATCGTGTTCCTTGTCACAAGCGTTTCCACTTGGCGAGATCAAAGCCCGGTTACAATCTCGGTCTGCGATTCCCAAACAATTTCCTCACGGTGCCAAGGCGTAGGTATTTTTCCGCTCGCTGATCCAAGGCACGCATTGAGACACTTTGCAGAAAGTGTTGCTTTTTGTGTTGAAACGCTGAAAAACCTGCCCCCCCCCCTCCAGTTCAAGGGCACAGATATCTGTCAGCCAGACTCTTGTGTTTTCCGCTGATTCCTTTCATGAGAAACTCCCCGGCCTAATCTGGTCTGAATGCTGCCTTGCTGGTTGACCAGAGAGCCAAGTCTATCAACGGGCTGTATACTGTTTGCTTGCAAGCGGCGGAGGAGTTTTCTGTCCAGATAAGAGAGTTCTCCTCCCCCTTGCTTGCAGAACACAGCCACAAAATCCTTCCCAAATAAAAATCACGCTGAAACGCCAGCTGTGCTCTGGCGGTTTAGATCCGTTGCTGTGGTTACTGCTCCTCTGTTCTTATTAAGGAGGAGAATGCCCTTATCTTCCGGTCCTAGTCCAAAAAAGGCCCTTTATCCTCTGGTTATTGGAGTTTTTCTTTTTTTAAAATAAAAATAAAAACTAGGCCTACCAAATTGATCTGCAAAGTTTATTACAGTGAAATATTAAATCCGTATCTTTTGGCATGCATCTTCCCCAGAAAATGCCTGTGATTGACGTGCCCACATTAATTCGCGAGTGGCAATGCTTGCACTGGTGTAATTACTTATTGAACGCAAAGTGCAATTGTATTCCAGTGGCTTAATCACGCTGCCCCACTGGGTGTTGCTGACCCTTAGATATGACTTGAAAGCTATCACTGTTCAGGTTCCGCTAACACCCAGGGCACTGAAGGAATAGCAGTGCAGAGTTCACACCTACGGACAGTTCACAGAGGGCAGCAACGTGCCTGAGAATGTGGAAAGGGTGTGTTCAGCCCAGGGAAGACATCAGGACGTGAGCAACAAAAATTTTATCTTTTTTTTTTTAATTTTAATTTTTTTTTAATTAGAATAATAACATAGAAATCATTTAACAAACATCAGCTATAACACTAACAAACATGGAGTCTATCCATGAGCTATCACATTACAGAGCTTGCCAAGCAGAGTGTTGTTCTAATATAAAGCAAAAGTTAAGTACTTGTCTGGTAATTTACACATTGTATTTTGTTCAGATTGTACATAATTAAAAAAATGGAACCATTTTTCCACAAACAAGTTTTTTACCTGGCCTGTATCAGATGTTTCAGAAATTCTTATATTAGTAGCTAATTTGTCCATTACTACTATGTCCCAAATTTTTAAAAACCAAACACGTTTAGCAGGCAATATAGAAGCCTTCCAATGTTGGGCTATTACTAATTTTGCGGCTAAGATAAGTAATGCAACCAATTCACTCTTGTGTCTAGGCACTTCCACGTTTTTCCAAAGGTTGAGCAATATGGAGTCTGGAGTAAAAGGAACTTTATGGGCAATTATGTGTTCAATAGTGGGCAGAATTTTTCTCCAGAATTCCATTACCACAGGACATTCCCACCAGCAATGGATAAAGGAGCCCAAGAGACCACACCCTCTCCAACATTTGGCGTCTTTTGTTCTTTTAGCATAATATGTTTGCAACGGTGTCAGGTACCATCTGGAGAATAATTTAAAGTTTTGTAACCTCAAGTTCAAAATGGGAATATGGAATAAATAAGAAGACCATAATTTATTCCAACATTCTGGAGTAATAGTAATTCCACAATCTCTATTCCATGCCTTCATTTTATCTATCTAATTTATCTATTTTATCTAATTTAAACAAAAATTTTATCTTAAAATGTACTTTTCTTAAAAGAAGCTGTTATCATGGGGGGGGGGGGGGGAAAGAAAGTTTGTTAATCATTTATATCCACTTTGGAACTGTTATTAGGGGACCCAGGGGGCTTCCTATCTAGGGTTGCCAGGTCTGGCTCAAGAAGTATATGGCAACTTTGGGGGTGGAGCCAGGAGACTTTCGGGGTGGAGCCAGGAACAAGGTTGTGACAAGCATACTTGAACTCCAAAGGGAGTTGTGGCAATTGCATTGAAAGGAACCATGTTCCTTTTAAATGTCTTCCTTGCACTGGAAATAATAACAACAATAATATATTGGATTTATATTCCGTCCTCCACTCCGAATCTCAGAGCAGCTCACAATCTCCTTTCCCTTCCTCCCCCACAACAGACACCCTGTGAGGTGGGTGGGGCTCACAGCAGCTGCCCTTTCCAGGACAACCTCTGCCAGAGCTATGGCTGACCCAAGGCCATTCCAGCAGGTGCAAGTGGAGGAGTGGGGAATCAAGCCCGGTTCTCCCAGATAAGAGTCCGCACACTTAAACCACTACACCAAACTGGCTCTCAATGGAGGATGGGGGCACCTTCTTCGGGGGCTCACAGAATTGGTCCAATGTTTTTGAAATTTTGGGGTGGTTTTTTTTTTTTTTTTTTTTTTTTGAGGAGACTTATCGGATGCTATGCTGAAAATTTGGTGCCTCTACCTCAATAAAGCAGCCCTCCCCAGAGCCCCAGAAACCCACAGATTCTCCATTACACTGTATGGGGACAGGACATTCAACACCCCCCCCCCCCCGCTTTCTGATTACCCTGAAGTGGGGAGGAGGGCCTCCATGCCAGAGGATCCCCTGCTCCCAACTGCGGATTGACCCCCAACTGGGGATCTCTATCCAAGCTCTAAACTAAACAGAGATGTGTTTAGGCAGACTGTGAGATGGAGGTCAGAAGGGGATAAACCAGTGCTCAGCTCTCGTGGTCCTTTCTTATATGCCCAGGAGTCATGGGGTCAGGAATTTTCTTCCAGACCAGCTCGTGGAGGGTTTTTTGCTTTCCTCTGGGCATAGAGCATAGATCACTGGGGGAATGAGATGGAAGCTATGAATTTCCTCCACAGTGCAGTGGGTTGAACGAGACCTTTGAGGTCCCTTCCAGCTCTATGTTTGTAGATTTGGCTTCTGCAGGGTTGCTTCTATCTTGTGTCTTCAGACCTCATGCAGGGACCACATTGAGGCTGAACTTGAAAAGAAACTTAAAGTGCTACCAAAAATTTGTACTAGAAAATACATGGGCAACAACAACATGGGCACATTATGGAAGATTAATAATATTTTGCAGTTCTTAGTTCAAGTACAATACAGACTCTCAAGAATCCAAGTGTCCCTCGTATGACATCTACTTGGTCAGAAGAATATAATCTTAGGATGTTATACCTTTCTACCCACAACCGACATGCTGTGCATCCACAGCAGGAACAGGAATAACTCTCAGACTAGATCAGGGCCTTTATTGTAGCAGGAACTCTTTTGCATATTAGGCCACACCCCCGTGATGTAGCCAGTCCTCCAAGAGCCTACAGTAGGCCCTGTAAGCTCTTGGGAGGATTGGCTACATCAGGGATGTGTGGCCTAATATGCAAAGGAGTTCCTGCTACAAAAAAGCCTTGGACTAGATCATGTCATGGGCAGTGTTCCCTCTAAAATCTGTAAGCTAGCTCACAGATTTTTAGCCTCCAGCTCAAACATTTTTGTTTTAGCTCAGGAAAAACGGCCCCAGAGCACACTAATTTATGAAGTAACTCACCACTTTACTGCCAATAGCTAACAACATTAATGACAGTAGCTCACAGCGTAGAATTTTTGCTCACAAGACTCTGCAGCTTAGAGGGAACACCGGTCATGGGATTCTCTACAAAGGTTTCAGCGTGGCACAGTTTCACCTGTTACTACTTAACATCCCAAGGGCAGCCAGGCAGCCGAGGCCGAGGTCTTTCCATAGGCATTATTTTACTCAACTTCCAGGCTAAACAGAACTCCATTTGGAATGTCAGCTCTGAGATACTTAACTTGAGCCAAGACTCACAGGAATTATTATAAAATACCATAAAAAGAAGAGTGTATTTGACCTATATGCAGAAGATTCCCCCTACCCCACACCAATATCAATGGGTAACTCCAATCAGATGGATATTTATGAATTTGCATATTTATGGCTCAGGCTAACCCAATCTCATCAGGTCTCAGAAGCTAAGCAGAGTTGGCCCTGGTTAGTATTTGGATGGGAGACCACCCTGGAAGCCCAGGATTGCAACTGAGAGGCAGACAATTGCAAACACCTTTGAATGTCTCTTGCTTTCAAAATCCTATAGCAGGGGTGTCAAATAAGCAGCCCAGGGGCCAAATCAGGCCCCTGGAGGGCTCCTATCAGGCCCCTGAGCAACTGGCTGCCATCTGATTCCTTCTCTCTCTCTTGCTTCCTTCTGCATCTCAGCTTGCTTTGCAAGGCTTGCTTAATCACACAAGAACTACAGAGCAAAGCCTCAATTTTCTCCATTGGTTGAGGCTCCCCCCCCGACCTTCCTGGTCCTCTGGAGAAGGAAGGAAAAGCCAGAGCTTTCTTTGCCCAGTTCCCTGGATCCCGTGGGAGAAATACAAAGAAAGCACCTTTAAGACCAACAAGCACTAACGTTTTAAAGCATGTTTTATTTTGAGTTAAAAAAAAAAATCTTTAGTCGTGTTTGTCTGTGTCCTTTTAAAAGTGTATATCCCTGCTACCTAATCTTAAATAGGAACACACATGGCCTGGCTTGACATGGCCTGGCCCGACAGGGTCTTATTTAGGTCAGATCCCGCCCTCATAAATGAGTTCAACACCCCTGACCTATAGGGTCCCCATGAGTTGGCTGTTACTTGAAAGAACACAATTATTATGCTCTGACCTAGATGGTCCAGGGCCTAGCCTGATCTTGTAAGATCTCAACAGCCAAGCAGGGTTGTTACAGCGCTTGTATAGACCACCAAGAAAGTCTAGGATTGCTATGCAGAGGCAGGCAATGACAAACTACCTCTGTTCATCTCTTGTCTTGAAGCCCCCTTGCCATAAGTCGTCTCGGACTTAACGCAACTTTCCTTCATTAGCATCACCACCCTTCCCTGCGGTTCAAAAAAATCCAAATTAAAACCCACAAAATACAACAACGTGCCATATAACTCCTCCTACAATCCCTGAAGCCTGCCCCACACTAGCCCCATCAAATAAAATGGACTTGTAGCATGCGCCGAAAGACTGCACTAGAATTGCTTGTGTTAGTAGCTTTCTCCACCTTGTTCTAACATTAAGAAGAAGATGCTATTGGATTTATATCCCGCCCTCCACTCCAAAGAGTCTCAGAGCGCCTCACAATCTCCTTTATCTCCCTCCCCCACAACAGACACACTGTGAGGTGGGTGGGGCTGAGAGGGCTCTCACAGCAGCTGCCCTTTCCAGGACAACCTCTGCCAGAGCTATGGCTGACCCAAGGCCATTCTAACAGCTGCAAGAGGAGGAGTGGGGAATCAAACCTGGTTCTCCCAGATAAGAGTCCGCACACTTAACCACTACACCAAACTGGCTCTCCAGTTAAAAAAAAAAATCACACGGCAACAGATACATATTTAAAATGCAGGCGTATGAACTCGTTGGTTCAGTGTAACACCATGCCATGTGATTAATTTGTTCTAATAATTAGGTTGCTTTCGATATCATGCTGTTGGGTCCTTACAAAGAAGAACGGCAGGCTGTTCCTCTGTGTTGGACACCAGGAGAAAAGAATACAAATTATAGCTTGGTTTCCTTGTAACCTCTGCATGTATATATACATCGTCCAAAGAGGAGTCTCCAGTCTTTTGGAATCCTCCAACCCTTTGGGGCATTCAGAGGATGGTCTTCTGACCTACAACGCTGTCTGTTTTCATACCTGAGCTCCTAGGCAGGGTGAGGGGACAAAAGGAGTCAGGAGACGGATCCTATTGGTGATTAACCCTGGGGGCACAACTTGTACATCTTACCTTTCTCACTGTCAGCGGTGGTGCATAAGCACATGATTCTGCACAAGTAAACCATGATACCACATATTTTATATCATATGCTGTACACTATACTACACTGCACTCTGAGGAGGAGGAGGAGGAAGAGGAGAAAAAAGAAGAAGATTACGATACTGGATTTATACCCTGCCCTTCACTCTGAAACTCAGAGCGGCTTACAATCTCCTTTCCCTTCCTCCCCCTCAACAAACACCCTGTGAGGTAGGTGGGGCTGAGAGAGCTCTCACAGAAAATGTCCTTTCAAGGACAACTCTGTGAGAGCTATGGCTGACCCAAGGCCATTCCAGCAGCTGCAAGTGGAGGAGTGGGAACCAAACTTGGTTCTCCCAGATAAGAGTCCTTGCACTTAACCACTGCACTAAATTGGCTCTACACCAACGGCTACCAATTGCCCCCACATCCTGTGTTTAGTAATCTTCTGGAAGTGTCAGCATTCAATGGAATGTATATGATTTGAACATCTCATCAAGACTAGACCAGCACTGCATTTTCAGTCAGCCTTTCTTCACGAATTCTTGTTTATTGGGAACCAACCTAAATACCAAAGATCAGGACTTCATCAACAAAACATTGAGAACCAATTCCATTCTTTTATTTCCCAGGAGCCCACACCACAGGGAAATATTAAAAGATGAAAAGACTCTTTTAACTATTACCTTAATGACTCCCACAGTTCTAGAAGTGTCCACCGGCTGAGCATGAGCAGAAAGAACTGTCCTCATTGTTTTCCTCTTTCCTAATGGGAACCTTGACGCCAGCGATTCGAACTTCCAAGGGAAAGAGCTGATGAAAGAGCTAATCACAAAGGGACTTCCAGCTGGTCTAGGAAGTTCTAGAGTTCAACAAGCTGCCCCACCTGAGCAGGAAGCTGCTCTCCATGAAATGGTAAAGCCACTCACCTGGTAAGCAGCAGAATGGATTCAGGATGGGACAGTGGCTCAGTGGTAGAGCATCTGCTTGGGAAGCAGAAGGTTCCAGGTTCAATCCCCGGCATCTCCAAAAAAAGGGTCCAGGCAAATAGGTGTGAAAAACCTCAGCTTGAGACCCTGGAGAGCCGCTGCCAGTCTGAGAAGACAATACTGACTTTGATGGACCAAGGGTCTAATTCAGTATAAGGCAGCTTCATATGTTCATCTTCTAAGGGCTCAATTATTAAATCGGTGGCATTTTAAGCGAAGTATGAAGCAGGGCACACGTATGTGCTGTGTGGGATACTCGTTAGAACAAGAGCAGTATAGAGTAAGACACTACTTCTGAGTATCTTAGAACCTTAACAGCCTTGGGCTGTCATGTGCTAAAAAGCACACTTCATCAAACAATAGTATGGGGTGAAATCAGCAGTCCTACATAGAGAGAGAGAGAGCGCACAGTGACTTAGTATACAAAACAGCGAAAATGTTTTAACAGATTAAAGGAATACTGTTTCCACTATTTTGCATATTAATTCACTGCCCACTCTCAGTATATATAGGACCAGGGTTTTTTTTTGTTTTTTTTTTTAGCAGGAACGCACAGGAGCGCAGTTCCTGCTGGTTTGGCGGCAGGAGATGTGGCCTAATATGCAAATGAATTCCTGCTGGGCTTTTCTGACAAAAAAGCCCTTTGTGAAACATGGAGACATCAGGGGGCATGGCCTAAGATGCAAATGAGTTCCTGCTGGGCTTTTTCCTACAAAAAAGCTTTGTGTAGGACTACTAATTCCATTCACACTATTGTCTGATGAAGTGTGCTTTTAGCACATGAAAGCTCACATTTTGAATGAAAATTTTGTTGGTCTTAACGGTACTATAAGGACTCCTACTTTATTTTATTGCTTCGGACCAACACAGCTGCCCACCTGGATCTAGCCTTGGGCTGGGTTGCAAATTATTTTGCACACAATGAAAACATAGATGATGATGATAATGACGATGATTACAGTCAGATATTTGACTGGTAGGTGGTGTTCTGCAATCTGAGATCTAGCCAAGTTCTTGGGCAGTGGGTATTATTATTATTACAAGTGCGGGTCCACAATATCCAAGGGTGGGACTCCATTCCGCTTTCTTGCCAGACCCAGGGACTGCCCTGGATTCAGAGAACGTGCAGCTGGTGGAAGCAGGCCTAGCACGAGTCCTGGGTTGTATCACATGTTGGCAGCATGCCCTGCTAGGCAGTGGCCACCAATGGGCCCAGCGGGGCTTCCAGTGACATGTCCCAACTGAGTCCCAGGCTGCTGGACACAGCAGGGGTTCCTAGTGACTGCGGCCACTAGGCTCTGCACCACTCAGGGACTGCACCAGCCACTGGAGGTAAGTGCATCCTCTGTGATTGCACAGAGAACGCTACTTTCCTTTTCAAGGGATGTTATTTAATCCCCCCCCCCCCGATTTTTCTGGACATCTGGAGTGTGCCTCAAGTCTGAAAGAAGATCTGTTTAGCTTCCATGTGGCCCCAATCTGCAGCTTTAGCTATCCACATATTATTTATTTATTAAAATGGATTTTGAGCCGTCCTCACATGCAAAAAAAGGGCTCAGAGCAGTACACAACATGAAATACATATAACGATACATATTTAAAAACCGTTAAAACCGCAAAAGCACAAAAAGTGACCTAACGGATGCCAAAAATTCCAGTTGTGCCACTGCCTCACAAGGGGGCAGGGAGTAGGAGTGCCAGAAAGATGGAACCATCACTGCCCTCAACCAAACACTTGGCAGAACATTTGTGCCTTTACAGGCCCTGCAGAAATACATTCGGTCCCTCAGGGCACGGATGTTATTTGGCAGGGATTTCCACCAGGTTGGAGCCAGGGCAGAAAAAATGCTCTGGCTCTGGTCAAAAACAGCTGGATGTCTTGAGGGCCAGGGACTGCCAATAAGTTCTTCTCTACTGAGCGTAATGCTGCTCTGGGGATAGATCAGGAGAGGTGGTCCAAGAGACATGTGGGTCCCAGACTGTTAAGGGCCGTGAAGGTTAACACCGAAACCTTGAGCCTGATTCGGTATTCCAATGGAAGCCGGTGCAGCTCACGTAGCACAGGCTGAATAGGTGCTGTTTGCAGGGTCCCTGTGAGCACCCAGGCTGCTGCATTCCGTACCGAAGTTTCTGGATCAGTCTCAAGGGTATCCCTACACAGAGCAAGTTACAGTAGCTTAATCTAGAGGGGACTGTTGCATGGATTACTGTGGCTACACGGGTGGCTAATACGATGCAGATTGTCAGGTCTTCTTTTTGTAGCAGGAACTCCTTTGCGTATTAGGCCACACACCCCTTGATGTAGTCAAACCTCCTGGGACTTACGGTAGGCCCTTTACTAAGAGCCAGGCCTCGGATTCAGTAGGAGCTCACAGCAGCACAGCTCCTGAATCTTTCTGAGGGTTCCCCCTCCTCCTTCACACCTTGCCCATTGCATAGTAAGTGCAGCTGCTTAACAATGCCTGGATGAGCTCCACCACCTATTTTTCTACAAAACGACCCCTGCTAAGAGCCCTGTAAGCTCTTGGAGGATTGGCTACATCAGGGGTGTGTGGCCTAATATGCAAAGGAAGAAGATGAAGAAGAAGATATTGGATTTATATCCCGCCCTCCACTCCGAAGAGTCTCAGAGAGGCTCACAGTCTCCTTTACCTTCCTCCCCCACAACGGACACCCTGTGAGGTAGATGAAGATATTGGATTTATATCCCGCCCTCCACTCCGAAGAGTCTCAGAGAGGCTCACAGTCTCCTTTACCTTCCTCCCCCACAACAGACACCCTGTGAGGTAGATGAAGATATTGGATTTATATCCCGCCCTCCACTCCGAAGAGTCTCAGAGCGGCTCACAATCTCCTTTACCTTCCTCCCCCACAACAGACACCCTGTGAGGTAGATGAAGATATTGGATTTATATCCCGCCCTCCACTCCGAAGAGTCTCAGAGAGGCTCACAGTCTCCTTTCCCTTCCTCCCCCACAACAGACACCCTGTGAGGTAGATGAAGATATTGGATTTATATCCCGCCCTCCACTCCGAAGAGTCTCAGAGAGGCTCACAGTCTCCTTTCCCTTCCTCCCCCACAACAGACACCCTGTGAGGTAGATGAAGATATTGGATTTATATCCCGCCCTCCACTCCGAAGAGTCTCAGAGAGGCTCACAGTCTCCTTTACCTTCCTCCCCCACAACAGACACCCTGTGAGGTAGATGAAGATATTGGATTTATATCCCACCCTCCACTCCGAGGAGTTCTTGCTACAAAAACAAAACAAAAAAGCCCTGTGGATTTTTGTTGTCGTTTAAACTAAGAACATCTGAGGGATTTGGGAAGCCAAGATTATCACTGTACCTTATGGATATCATGTTTAAAGGTCTTTGTCTTCGGGATAATTATGTTTGCTGAACAGATAGCTGGTTATTAGGGGTTAGACTCCACCACTGCAGAGCAATAATACAAGGAGGAAAACTGGGAACATCTGTTTGTCAGCTGAATGAGATCTGGGCTGAGTTTCTGTTCTTCATCTGTTGCAGACATTTAGTCTGGGTGTAGCTTAGGGTTGACAAGGAACAGCTGGCAAACAGAAGCAATTGGAGTGGGGTGGGGACATGGAGGGGGCACTATCAGTGAAACAGTGTGACCTTGTTTCTGAAAAAAAAAACCCTCTTAAGTATAGTCATGCCACTCTAGGAATAGCCAACAGCTCTATGGTAAAACAGTAGACTTCCCAGTGATTCCATGAGTGGCATTACATCACTTTCAGGTGTTTCCTGGAAGTAAGGTAGCTCAATACATTGACAGTGATTATTTTTCCCTGGAGTGGCAGCAGGTAATGGTAGCAAGAGAACTCTTGCCCCAATCTTGTAGCTGGCACCCCTAGAGAGAGCCAGTTTGGTGTAGTGGTTAATTGCATAGACTCTTATCTGGGAGAACGAGATTTGATTCCTCACTCCTTCACTTACAGCTGCTGGAATGGCCTTGAGTCAGTTGTCCCTGAAAGGGCAGCTTCTGTCAGAGCTCTCTCAGCCCCACCTACCTCACAGGGTGTCTGCTGTGGGGGAAGAAGATAAAGGAGATTGTAAGCCACTCTGAGGCACTGATTCAGAGAGAAGTGTGCGGTATAAATTTGTGGTCTTCTTCTTCTAGTGTGGCTAGAGGAGTGAGATGGAGGCCGAAAACCAAGGGTTTTTGTCCCTTAGCCATATCTTGTTGCCAGAAGAGCTGAGAGCGCTCAACCAGCAGATCCAGGACTTCCCTGGATGTACTGAATGATATTATTTGATTATTTATATTGTATTTTGGAAGCCATTTTGGGAGAAAAGCAGGGTGAAAATATATAAGTTAAATAAAGGCACAGTGTTTGCTTGGGTTGCTTGACTCCAAAAACATCCCTCGTCATGACATGGGATGTCTTAGCCGTGCTGTTATTTTACTTCATCTTATGGCTGAGAAACAAGTTAGGCTGCGAGCCATTAAATCACTAAGATCATCACAGCCGAGAAGGGATTTGTTGTCAGTTCTCCAAGTCTAAGAACCAATATTCTGTCCAAAATACCATGCTGCCTATCCCCGTTCTTGAAGTGTGGAGTTGATGCAAAGATTCCTTGTTATACCTGGCAGCGGCTACACCATCGCATCATGTAAGCAATTATTTAATTCAGTTCCTATCGTTGTTGCTGTCAATTACAACTGAAAACAAACCGGCTGATATTGGTGCTACCTGCTGCATTCTCCCATATTTCACGCGCAGGAACTTTCATCATCCCTGATGGCCTTTCCAAAAAAGCACCACCTACCTGGCTAGAAAAGCAGGAGGTTTAATCCCATTTCTGACCCTTCATTGCTACGGAACGGCCACATAAATGCAGCTGTGCCGTGAAAGTATTCCCCGCCCCCCCCCCCCCTGTTGTGAAATCAGTGGCTCTAAAAATCAGGAGATGGACAGGATGCTTTCCCCACCTCCACCCACCTTCTGCCTTTTGCTGATTAAAGAAAGCAGGTTACAGGGGGAAATAAATAAATAAAATGAGGCCTGGCAGCTGAATGGAGCATCATCTTCCTTCAGGGAAAGTGCAAAAAAAATAAAAAAATAAAAAACCCACCAAACCTTGCTGCATGCTCAGACTTTAAATGAGCTCTTGAAAGGGCCCGTTTTCCACTCCGTGTGTTATCAATATGCTACACATTTGGAAAATCTAACAATGCTCACCCAAACATGAGGCTGCCCCCCCCCCCACAAACGGGGGAGGATTAAGAGTCCACCACGGGCCAAAACAGGTGGTATAATCAGGAGTTCCCATGCTGACACGGAGGAAATTCAATTAAAAAAGAGATGCTATTCAAAGACATACATAGGAAAGTGGAACTGAAATAACTTAATGTGATTAAAAAAAAAACCCACCCTTGAATTAATTCCACGCAAGCGCGAGGGCTTCATGAAAAACAGATTTGATGGGCAGACGTTTTTGAGAACACCATTTATTCACTCATATTTGGCAACCGAACTTCACTTCATGAACTCTTAGTTAATTGTTCCTTGTCGAAGGGGAGGGGTGGGGAGGGAGCATCCAATTATTTTAGTGAACTTTAAAAACCGGATGATTAATCAATGGTGGTTCAACTACCAAGGAACTGCATACTATAAAAGAAGTATATGATAAATACATAGAGAGGACACATCTAGAATTGATGTGGGAAGTGGCCTTTATTATGGAGAAATCACAGTTCAGCGAATCTGGTTATATCCAGGGGTTTTTTTGTAGCAAAAACTCCTTTGCATACTAGGCCACACACCCCTGATGCAGCCAATCCTCCAAGAGCTTACAGGGCTCTTAGTACAGGGCCTACTGTAAGCTCCAGGAGGACTGGCTACATCAGAGGGATGTGGCCTAATATGCAAAGAAGTTCCTGCTACAAAAAAAGCCCTGGTTATATCTAGTGTGTTTCCAGCAACGTGGGGAGAAGGATGAACAGACAGTGAATTGTCACACTCTTGTGGGAGCTAACTGGGATTCTGGAATCTACTGGAAGCAAAGGATGGCCATCTGTATTTGGATGTACCAACTGCTTTCAGATGTACAGCCCTCTGAAAGTAATGGCGGCACCACCATCTGGAATCTCATTCTGAGAGACACCCCTCTGAAAGTAATGCAGGCTCCTTTGTTTGGAAGCCCAGTTGGATGAATACCCAATGCTACGGTCACCTTGCTAAATTTAAGGATAACCAAGGCAGTCTGTGGAGTTTTAAAGGCTTTCCAAGATCAAGGGGTGCAAAGCAGAAAAATTGCAAGGAAACAAAAGAGCACGCTTTGCACATTTCTTAATGTGTCAGTCTGAGTGGGGGGTCAGTGGAAAGTCTGGGCTGGACAAGACTTTGCAGAAATACCCCGTCCGTTGAAAAGTGGGGGGTCACCGTGACAATTGTCCAGTGACCCCCCCAAACTATACCTGAAATGGAAAAGCCTGCAGAGAGGGCATGTGAACGAACGCTAGGGTAACCAATGTCCGGGTGGGGTTGGAGTCTCCCGGAATTACAACTGATCTCCAGCCTACAGAAGTCAGTTTCCCTGGAGAAAGTGGCTGCTTTAGAGCAGGGATTCTATGGCATTGTACCGCACAGAGTTCTCTCTTCTCTCCAGACTTTGCCTTCCCCAGGCCCCACCCCGAAATCTCCAAGAATCTCCCAACCTGGAGCTGGCAACTCTAATTAGGGCCAACATATCATTTCTCTGGGAGCAGTTTGTAATTAGCCACACACACACACACGTAAAAGAAGAACAATTTCTAGGAATGAGTGATTTTTTTAGCTCTATCCCAATCCAGACTTGCTCTTCATTTACTCTTGGGTTCCATCTACACATCGCCGGGTAGTTTCAGAGGCTAGCTGTGTTGGCCTGTTGTTGGCTATTAGCCGCAAGGTAGATGGAACACTCTATCTGGGGCAGTGATGCTCCATATTCTTGGTGCTTGAGGGCAGGAGGGCAAAAGTGGGAGGGCTTCTGTAGTTCTGGCTCTGCTGGTGGTCCTCCTGATGGCACCTGGGTTTTGGCCACTGTGTGACACTGAGTGTTGGACTGGATGGGCCACTGGCCTAATCCAACATGGCTTCCCTTGTGTTCTTAAGGTCCATTAGTGGCTCTTAGCCACTTAGAGACTTGACAAATGGAGCTTTGACTCTTGGAAGCTCATATCCTGAAAATGTTTTGGTCTCTAAGGTGCTACTGGATACTATAGTATTGCACTATAATCACCATTCAGTTCCTGGAGTGGCTTGTCCACACAGGGAAAATACAGTTGCGAATGACTGCTTATAGCTCAATGTTAGCATAATACATGGATCCAAGCTGTGGACTTTCAATCTGAGAATCTCCTATCAAATTATCAGAACCTACACAGGAGAGACCCCTCCTCTCTAATTCCTCACTGTTTATAGACACAGGAATAGCTTCTTTAATTTTTTTTTTTTAAAGAAATCCCATGGGTGCCACTTGAGATTCTGGAATCCTGGGGAAAGGTCACCCGTCTCTTGCAACACAGACATCACAAAAGTAATAGACATCCTCCTCCTCTCCCTTCAAAACTACCTCTTTGTGAATCTATTGATAGAGATTAATATATTTCTACACAGATGAATAGTTTTGAAGATACTCCCATTTGCTTTTTGTTTAATGTTGCAACACCTGGGTGCACTTTCCCCAAGATCCTTGAATTTCTTGAAGCAATGTACCCATGGGCAATATTCCCTCTAAATTGGGGAGTCTTGTGAGCAAAAATTCTACTTTGTGAGCTACTGGCATTAAAGTTGTGAACTACTGCATAAATTAGTGTGCTCTGGGGTCATCCTTCCTGAGCTAAGGCAAAAATGTGTGAGCTGGAAGATAAAAATCTGTGAGCTAGCTCACACTAACTCAGCTTAGAGGGAACACTGCCCATGAGACTCTAAAACAAAGAAAAATCCTGGTGCTTGGGGTACTTTTTGAATAAGGTGTCAAGGGGTGAGTGTGGGTGGGAAAAAAATGCTCCAAAAGCACAAATCCTTCTGTAACTGCTCACTGATTGCAATGAGCAAAGTCTTGATCACATAAGCAGTCTGTGGAGGTGAGGGAGTGCAACATGAAATCACAAAATTCACCCCCCCACACATACAGAATTTTATAATATTCTGTACAAAATTGTTTCATTTCTGAAATGACAAACATTTCATTAGGTAAGGTGTTTCAAGCTCAGTCCCTATGTGATGAACCAATTTTTGTTTCCTATGCTTAGACCCTGCACATAAGGCTATTCTGAAACCCGTGCTTTGCTATGGTATTTAACTACTGCAAATTCAGTTACAATAACAATGAAGTGAATTTCAAAATATAACATTCGTTGAAGGAATTTAAAAGGAGTAGTTGGTAGCATTAAAAGTGATATTACAATATGTACAACCTTCCCCCCCCCCTCTACTGAATGATCTCTTTGTAGACCACATTGGTGGTTCTGCCCTCAGGTGCTAGGACCCCCAGGCTGCTAGGTGAGTTAACTCTGGAGCAGCCCACACAGAACTGCCCATGTGAGAAGAAGTCCTCTGTTAAGTCAACTCCTGCCACCTTTAGTGCCTGCCCCTGAGACTTATTGATGGTCATAGCAAAGCAGACTTTGAGGGGAAACTGCAGCCACCTGAACTCGGGGTTATCTGAAGGTATGAGTGGTGAGCATGGTTTGAACATTAACTCTCCCCCAAACACTGCTGGTGTGGCCTTGATGATGTTCCTGTGGAGGCCTTCATTCATGGTGGTGATATGAGGGTATATCCTGGCTGTTTGGTCTGGTAGGGTCCTTACTACTTCAGCTAGGCCTGAAGGGATGGTCAGCTTTCGATTGGACTGGGAATATTCTACATCCCCTAGTTGTGGTAGGAGTTCAGAGAATTCCCCAACCATCTTCAACTGTCTGCAGTCTCCTTTAACTGATTTTTAACTCAGGACACAGAGCTCCACAGCTGACCAATCAGAGAGAGAGGTGTGTGTAAGCAAAGCCTTTCCCCTTTGGGAAAGCACGTTACCCCTTTTCACTCCTTTAGGTGTCAAATTACTAAAAATCCCTTCAGACCGGGTGCTGACATCATAGCAGGAATGAACTCACTGAATTCCATGATGAGTCACTCAGGACACCTGTTTTTATATTGATAGATGTAATGGCTGGAATAAGAACATAAGGACATAAGAGAAGCCATGTTGGATCAGGCCAATGGCCCATCCAGTCCAACACTCTGTGTCACACAGCGGCCAAAAATTTTTTATATATATTTTTTATACCTCCTGTGGCAGTGAATTCCACATGTTAATCACCCTTTGGGTGAAGAAGTACTTCCTTTTATCCATTTTAACCCGACTGCTCAGCAATTTTATCGAATGCCCACAAGTTCTTGTATTGTGAGAAAGGCAGAAAAGGACTTCTTTCTCTACTTTCTCCATTCCATGCATAATCTTGTAAACCTCTATCATGTCACCCCGCAGTCGACGTTTCTCCAAGCTAAAGAGCCTCAAGCGTTTTAACCTTTCTTCATAGGGAAAGTGTTCCAACCCTTTAATCATTCTAGTTGCCCTTTTCTGGACTTGTTCCAATGCTAAAATATCCTTTTTGAGGTGCGGTGACCAGAATTGCACACAGTATTCCAAATGAGACCGCACCATCGATTTATACAGGGGCATTATGATAGTGGCTGATTTGTTTTCAGTTCCCTTCCTAATAATTTGCAGCATGGCGTTGGCCTTTTTTATTGCAATCGCACACTGTCTTGACATTTTCAGTGAGTTATCTACCACGACCCCAAGATCTCCCTCTTGGTCAGTCTCTGCCAGTTCACAACCCATCAACTTGTATTTGTAGCTGGGATTCTTGGCCTCAATGTGTATTACTTTGCACTTGGCCACATTGAACCTCATCTGCCACGTTGACGCCCACTCACCCAGCCTCAACAGATCCCTTTGGAGTGCCTCACAATCCTCTCTGGTTCTCACCACCCTGAACAAATTAGTGTCATCTGCAAACTTGGCCACTTCACTGCTTACTCTCAACTCCAAATCATTTATGAACAAGTTAAAAAGCATGGGACCCAGTACTGAGCCCTGCAACACCCCACTGCTTACCGTCCTCCACTGTGAAGACTGGCCATTTATACTCACTCTCTGCTTCCTATTAATTAGCCAGTTTTTGTTCCACAAGAGGACCTGTCCTTTTACTCCATGACTGTCGAGCTTACTAAGGAGCCTTTGATGAGGAACTTTATCAAAAGCATTCTAGAAGTCAAGGTAAACAACATCTATCGGATCTCCTTTGTCCATATGTTTGTTCACCCCCTCAAAGAAATGTAACAGGTTAGTGAGGCAAGATCTTCCCTTACAGAACCCATGCTGAGTCTTCCTCAATAACTCGTGTTCATCAATGTGCCTACTCATTCTGTCCTTGATAACGGTTTCTACCAATTTTCCCGGTATTGAAGCCAGACTGGTTGGCCTGTAGTTTCCCAGATCTCCTCTGGAACCCTTTTTAAAGATGGGGGTGACATTTGCTACCATCCAGTCCTCAGGAACGGAGGCAGATTTCAATTAAAGATTACATATTTTTGTCAGAAGATCCACAAGTTCAACTTTGAGTTCTTTCAGAACTCTTGGATGTATGCCATCTGGACCTGGTTACTTATTAGTTTTTAATTTGTCTATCAGTTGTAGGACCTCCTCTCTTGTCACCTCAATCTGACTCAGGTCTTTCAACACCCCTTCCAAAATAAGTGGTTCTGGAGCAGGCAAATACTTCTCATCTTCCACAGTGAAGACGGAGGCAAAAAATGCATTCAGCTTCTCAGCCATTTTCCTATCCTCCTTCAGTAATCCTTTTACCCCTTGATCATCCAAGGGCCCCACTGCCTTCCTGGCTGGTTTCCTGCTTCTAATATATTTGAAGAAATTTTTATTGTTGGTCTTTGTGTTTTTTGCAATATGCTCCTCATTGTCCCTTTTTGCCTGCCTAATCACAGTCTTGCATTTGATTTGCCACAGCCTGTGTTCCCTTTTATTAATCTCACTTGGACTAGCTTTCCACCGCTTAAAGGAGTCCTTTTTACCTTTTAAAGCTTCCATTACTTTGTTTGTTAACCATGCAGGTCTTTTCTTATACCTGTTTGTGCCTTTCCTAACTAGTGGTATATATTTTATCTGAGCTTCTAGGACTGTAGTTTTAAATAGCCTCCAAGCTTCCCAAGGGTTTTGACTGTATTTACCTTTCCTTTCAGTTTCCTCTTCACATGCCTCCTCATCTCAGATAATTTACCCCTTTTAAAGTTAAATGTGGTTGTGCTGGTCTTTTGGGGCAACTCCCTATTTATACAAATGGTGAAATCAATAACGTTATGGTCACTGCTCCCAAGCGGTGCGATCACTTTTACATCTCTCACCAAGTCCTGGGCATTACTTAGGACCAATTCCAGGATTGCCCCACCCCTGGTAGCTTCTGTTACCATCTGCTCCATAGCACAGTCATTGAGAGCATCTAGAAACTCAATCTCTTTCTCTTGACCTGAACACATATTGACCCAATCCTATCCTCCTTCAGTAATCCTTTTACCCCTTGATCATCCAAGAGCCCCACTGCCTTCCTGGCTGGTTTCCTGCTTCTAATATATTTGAAGAAATTTTTATTGTTGGTCTTTATGTTTTTTGCAATATGCTCCTCATCGTCCCTTTTTGCCTGCCTAATCACAGTCTTGCATTTAATTTGCCACAGCCTGTGTTCCCTTTTATTAACTCCCTATTTATACAAATGGTGAAATCAATAACATTATGGTCACTGCTCCCAAGCGGTGCGATCGCTTTTACATCTCTCACCAAGTCCTGGGCATTACTTAGGACCAATTCCAGGATTGCCCCACCCCTGGTAGCTTCTGTTACCATCTGCTTCCTAGCACAGTCATTGAGAGCATCTAGAAACTCAATCTCTTTCTCTTTACCTGAACACATATCGACCCAATCAATCTGTGGGTAGTTAAAATCACGTATTATGACACGTTTTTACGTTTAGCCACTATCTTTAATCCTTCCATCATATTATAATCGTCCTCAATCTTTTGATTTGGTGGGCGATAACAAACTCCCATAGTTAAATTTCCTTTTGTGCCCTCTATTTCGACCCAAAGCATTTCTAGAAGGGAATCTAATTCTACAGAGCCACCCCACCTCCAACCCTTCCCTCCCTATCCTTCCGATATAACTTATATCCAGGAATCATCGTGTCCCACTGATTCTCCTCATTCCACCAAGTTTCTGAAATTCCCACAATGTCTATGTTTTCCCCCAACACTAGACATTCCAACTCACCAATTTTACTTCGAACACTTCTAGCATTTGTATACAAACATCTATAATTTCCCAGGCAAGTTAGGCCTGCAACCTTCCTCCTGCCGCCTCGAGACTTTGGCAGACACTCCATACTGTTTGTCACCATCTCAGTGGACAACTTTGATCCATTACCCGGTAGAAATTATGGACTATGGCTGGGGATACCAGAGTTTGAATCCCTTCTCTGCTGTGGCGGCTCACTGGGTGATCTTGGGTCATTCACACTCTCAGCCTAACCAACTTCACAGGGCTTTTGTTACGAGAAAAAATGGAGGAGGGGAGTCCCAGTCATGCCCCTCTGAAGTCCTAGGACAAAGGCCAGGATTAAAACATACAAGACCAGACAGCCTACACAGGTCAGTGATTGGCCAGGAATGTCTAGGCATCTGTTGCCTGAAACTATTAGTCTTCGCCTTGTGTTGAGCTGAGGAGGTGGAAGCTGCCATATACTTTCTGTCAGGCTCTGAGTCAAGCCCTGGGAGAAAAGGTATCAAGTGATAAGAGGGGCTGCCAGGACTTGGGGAGCGGGGGCCGGAAAGGCAGAAGGGGGGCAGTTAATACCAGCCTCTGTATATTACAGGAGATAGCATGGACTTGTTGGGGTCGGTGTGTGTATGTGTGTGCTTGTGAAGCAGGGGCCCAGACAAAACTCTTGATGGCCATGGCATTTAACCCAATCCCAGCTCCTTCAACAGGTGAGGAATTTGTGTCCAAATTAAATTTATTTTATTCAATTTATAGCCTGCTGTCCCTGAAACCAGCTCAGAACGGGTGACAACATATACAATTCAAAGCCTACTAAATACAACATATAATTACTCAAAATCCATAAAAACAGTAAGATCAATAAGACAATTTCTGCAAAAATCAAGATGGCGTAAAAATTCATACAAGGGGTAGTATGCAGAACAATTAAAGGGGAAAAGCGGGGGGAAGCCAGGGGGAAAGAGAAGGAGTGACGAGGGGTACAAACAGGCAACTGGAAAAGCTCACTCTCACATTTCTCTCGTGCCCAGCAATCCTTTGATTTACTACAACATAAAAAACTTCTCCTGAGGCGCAAATGCAAGAGAAGGATTTTATAGTGTTGTAAATCAAAGGACTGCTGGGCCTAGAGGGAAAAACCATTGTTCACCTTGCCCATTCAAATAAGGCTGGATCCTTTGCCTCTTAGTGGCCTTCTTTCTCCTCAGGCACAATCACAGAGGCTGACCTGGCCCTGGGAAGTTCCCTGAGGACATATGGCAGGTCCCAAGGATGGCCAATAGCAAGATGAGCTGATGGGACAGAGGTCCCTGCAGGGCTGGATGTGGCACAGTGTCAGCTGGATTGAGTTTGGGCTGCCATGACAATGACAGTGGGCCCCAGGGGGTTGGCCATTTGACTTCCTGGGAAACTTCCAGGTGGCCTCCCACACTGGAAGTCCACTGGCACTTGGGTGACCCTCAAAACCTGCTGCTGTCATGGCTCCTACAGCAACCCCAGCCCTACACGGGCCACCTAACTCAGCTTCCGGGCTGGTCTGATACCTCAGTCTCCCCCTCTCCTTCCTGTGCTCAATTGCAGCCTCGCAGTTATTCAGGAAAAAAGTGGTCAGGGGAGCTGTCTGTACAAGGCACGTCCTGTGAGAACCAGCATGGAGTAGTGGTTAAGAACGACAGGCTCTAATCTGGAAAATCGGGTTTGATTCCTGGAGAACATGCCCTATGAGGAAAGGCTGAGGGACTTGGGAATGTTCAGTCTGGAGAAGAGGAGGCTGAGGGGGGACATGATTGCTCTCTTGAAGTATCTGAAGGACTGTCACTTAGAGGAGGACAGGGAGCTGTTCCTCTTGGCAGCAGAGGAGAGGACTCACGATAAGAGGTTTAAATTAAGGGTGGAAAGCTACCCCTTTACTTTTTCTACAGTAAGAGTTGTTCAGCAATGGAATCAGCTCTTTACAGAAGTGGTGAGGTCCCCCTCACTGGCAGTCTTGAAGCAGTGACTGAACGAACACTTGTCAGTGATGTTCTTCCTCCGGCTCATCCTGCACTGAGCAGGGGGTTGGACTATGGCCTGCATGGCCCCTTCCAGCTCTATGCTTCTATGATTCCCCACTCCTCCACAATGACACCTGCTGGGTGACCTTGGGCCAGTCACAGTTCTCTCAGAATTCTCTCAGCCCCACCTACCTCACAAGGTGCCTATTGCAGGGAAAGGAAGGGAAGATTTTAAGCCACTTTGAGACTCCTTAGGGTAGAAGAAGATGATATTGGATTTGCACTCCACCCTTCACTATCCAAAGAAGTCCCAGAGTGGCTTACAATCTCCTTTCCCTTCCCCTCCCCACAACAGACACCCCGTGAGGTAGGTGGGGCTGAGAAAACTGACAGAAACTGCTCTTGAGAGAACAGCCCGGACAGAGTTATAACTGACCCAAGGTCACTCCAGACGTTGTATGTGAAGGAGTGGGGAATCAAAACCCAGTTCCCCCAGATAAGAGTCCACTCACTCAACCACTACACCGAACTAGTTCTCAAGAAGAAGAAAGGTGGGATTATAACAACCAACTGTTCTTCATCATCATCACTCGACCTACATACTGAGAACTAGTGAGGTATAGTGGTTAGGGCAGGGGTGTCAAACTCATTTGTTATGAGGGCCGCATCTGACATATATGAGACCTTGTTGGGCCAGGTCATGTCTGGTTGGGCCAAGCCATGTCGGTCTGGGCCATGTGTGTACCTATTCAAGATTAGGTAGCAGAGATATAAATTTTATAAAGAACACAGCCAAATATATATTTTTAAAAACTTTAAAACATGCTTAAAACATTACCACTCATTGTTCTTAAAGATTGCTTTCTTTGTATTTCTCCCATGGGATCCAGGGAACTGGGCAAAGGAAGCTCTGGCTCTTTCCTTCCTTCCCCAGGGGGCTGGGGGGAAGAGCCTCAGCCAAAAGAAGGAATACAGGCTTGGCTCCGTAACTCTGCTGTGCAAATGAAAGAGCCTGGCAAAGTAAACTGTTATGCAGAAGGAAGCAAGATATAGGCAGGAGGAGGCAGATGACAGTAAGTTGCTCGGGGGCCTGATAGGAGCCCTCCAGGGGCCTGATCTGGCCTCTGAACGGCATGTTTGACACCCCTGGGTTAGGGCATCAGATTCGGATGTGGAATCCCCACTCTGCCATGGAAGTTGGCTGGGTGGCCTTGAGCCAGTCCCATCCTCTCATTTCAACTTCCCTCACAGGGTTACTGCTGCGAAGACAAGATGGGGGAGAGCAGAATGACTGGGGATAAAGGCAGGGTAGAAACAAAGAAAAGGAATAATGAAGTAAATAAGTAAAAGGTGTGGAATCACAAAACAGCTGTCTTGGTCCATTAAAATGCAAAAGAAATGTGCTGGAACAAAACCAGCCCTCTGAATGCCTCCTTCACAGAACTGATTCATTCCCATGTCCAGGGGTCATTTCGTAGAAAAAGAGATGCCAGAACTCATTAGCGCAACTCATTTGCATAACTCATTTGCATATGCCACACACCCTGACATCACCGAAGGTGTACTAAATTGCATCAGCTCAGCATCTACCTTCAAATGCTTCTTGAATTATAACTGCCATCATAAAACCTTACTCCCACCATACTTCTAAAAATTTCTTTCTCCTATGTGGCCACAGTGGCACGATGAAGATTTCCACATGTCTGCTTTCTATGTTTTGATTATTTCCCCATTTTTGGTGGGGGAAAATATTAGAAAGTTTGTCAAATCTTAAGAGTTCAGCAGAATTCTCAGAGGGGTTTTGAACAATGGAGCCCAGAAGAAAGTATTTTTGGGGGTGGGTTAGGAAAGAAGAGAGCCCCGTGGCGCAGAGTGGTAAAGCTGAAGTACTACAGTTGGAGCCCTCTGCTCATGACCTGAGTTCGATCCCAGTGGAAGCTGGTTCAGGTAGCCAACTCAAGGTTGACTCAGCCTTCCAAACTTCCGAGGTCAGTAAAATGAGTACCCAGCTTGCTGGGGGGAAAGTGTAATGACTAGGGAAGGCAATGGCAAACCACCCTGTAAAAAGTCTGCCGTGAAAATGTTGTGAAAGCAACGTCACCCCAGAGTCAAAAACAACTGGTGCTTGCACAGGGGACCTTTCCTAGGAAAGAAAGAGCGCAATCAAATTTAGAGGTTCCGGAGCTCTGCTCCTTTGAGCTCCTGCCCAAAATAAGGCCTGCTCGTGTCCCACAAAGAGAGAAATATCTGGACTGATACAAATGTTCTCTAGAGTCAGCGGGGGGTGGGTTGGCTGAAAAGCTGTTCTTCTTTCTTTTAGTTATCTTTATGATGATTAGCAGCCAGTTTTCTTCTGTTTCAATCCTCCTCAAACATTCTCAGCCAATCAAGGATTATGATTAATCTCTGAACATAACTATGCAGGCAGTCGGGCATCACTAGGAGCTAATGAAATCCCTGGAGAGAGAGGATGATTTCTCTGACCCAGGTAACTATCAAGAATTACAGCGAACCAGAGATTAACATGCTCCTTTCCTTACGATTTCCCTAAAAGCAAATCTGATGAAGATTTCACAAAATAGGTCCTCATTTTAAATTAAGCTCTTGGAAAATATACAAGAATTTATGATGGTACTGGCAAAAGCTCTAGGCAAGTTCAGCCCCTCGTTCCATCTGGCCAGGAGAGCGGATCTGAAGTTCGAAAACCATCTGCCGCTCTCTGAAGCTTGACCATCGTAACTGCAGCATGGCATTAATACAAAAGCTGAACGCAGAAATGGTTTAGCGAGTCAACAGGAAAAGAAAGAACGTCCCATTGAGTTGCCAGGGACTGGAAGCAACCCCATCCATAGGATATTCCACACATGAGATGAACAGAGGTGGCTTGTCACTGCCTGCCTCTGCGTAGCAACCCTGGACTTCCTGGGTGGTCTCCCATCCAAGAAGTGACCATGGCCAAACCGGTCCCAAACCGTGATAAGCTTAGGCCAAACTGAGTTAAAAGGCCTCTTAAATTCAAGATTACAGCCAACCGGAAGATGGCTGCACAGAAAGCAGCTGTACTGAAGAGTGCCTTTTTTGTGTATATGAAGCCCCTTTCACACAAAGTTCCAGCAAATGCCCTCCCTTGGGAAAAATGAGATGTGAGAATGGCACAGTGAAAATTCTGGAAGAGGGTGAGGTGGAGCCCCTAAGCACAAACAGCATTGGCTAGCTATCTATCTATCTATCTATCTATCTATCTATCTATCTATCTATCTATCTATCTATCTATCTATCTATCTATCTATCTATCTATCTATCGATCCATCTATCTATCTACCTACCTATCAGATTTATATCCCGCCCTCCCCCGACAGGCTCAGGGCAGCTAACAACAGTTTAAAAACATTAGCAGTTTACAAACATATTAAAATTAAATATATAGAAACATTTCCATACATATTATGGAAATATTTCCATAAAACAATACAATAGTCCACTCCACTCTCTTTTGACTGACACTGCAAGTGGTCTAACTCTGCTACGTCCTCCCCCCCCCCCCCCCCCCCGAGTTTGATCAATTACATCTCTTATGTCGTAGTGGAATATCAGCCCTCTTTCATCCCTGCCTATTTCCCCCTGTCAGAAGTTGTGTTGTGTTGTCATGGATCTGTAAGGTTTTGCCCAGATACTCTAGTGAGAACTATTTTCTAGTATAGGCAGAAGAAGCTTTATTAATAGATCAGGTAGCAACCATTATCCGCTTGCATTCACAAGACTGTGTCTTGCCAGACTGAAGTGGTTTTGGCAGTCCCCTAGCAATTATACCTTACAAAGTAACAGCTCCCCTTTTTATCGCACCCACCAAAGTCATTTGAATTGATTAATATAAAGTTCTTTCTCAGGCCCCAGTGTTACTTCCCGTCAAGGTCACATTCCACGTACTCTTCCCTTTTCAGTTGGTCCTTATCAGCGTTACCCAAAGAGACCAGATTAGAGCTGTCTTCCTGAACTCCTCTTCCACTTGCAGGCCTGGAACATCCCACTACGTACAGAACACTAAATGTCTAAAGAAACCAATGGGTGTTACTATTCGTGAATACAATTACAACCAATGTTCCCTCTAAGCTGTGGAGTCTTGTGAGCAAAAATTCTACTTTGTGAGCTACTGGCTTTAAAGTTGTGAGCTACTGCATAAATTCATTTGCTCTGGGGCCATCCTTCCTGAGCTAAGACAAAAATGTGTGAGTCAGAGGCTGAAAAACTGTGAGCCAGCTCACACTAACTCAGCTTAGAAGGAACAATTACAACATGGGGTTAGTACATCATACAGATACAAATAATCAGTATAATAACCAGTCATTAATGAACAAGGATAATAATACCAGCAAAACAAATAGCAGTGCCATCTCCAGTTATATCTGTCAGGATCTCACAGATCCACACACACACCCTCCATTTGTCTGACATCAAAGGCAGCACATTATAACAGTCACTATAATCCCCAGCAGACATTTTCTCATGAACATAGTTACTGCTTTGGAGCACTTTCTCCTGTCCTGAAATGCCAAGAAGATCCAAAACCTCCATGTTTCACCAGCACATACTTTGCCTGGTGATCATCTCACAAGCCATCACTGGCATATAGATGGATCCAGAATAGATGTCCCTGCAGTTTCAAGGAATTTGGTCCACAGACCTTCCCCTTCCTGAAGCCGAATGACCTTCCCACCTTCCCCTTCCTGAAGCCGCATGAAATGCCCCCCAATCCTGTTGCTGGGGGTCAAGTCACACCACTGTGAGCCCTAGCCCTGGAAGAGAGAAGGAACTCTTCCCTCAGTAAGGCAACAGCAGAGGGAAGAGCGACATAGGTCTTCATGAGAGAGGAGGAAAGACAACCAGTAATGGCGTCCTATGGAGTAAAGGCCTCCTCTGGGCAAAGTCCTCCTTAGGAAAAAGGGAGTGAGCAGGAAAAGGGGAAGGAGATAAAAGGCCCCAGCTGAAGGAAGTGGGAGAGACCAGGAAGGAGAGCAGCTAGTCAGGCTTGGGGGAGTCTCTACACTCTGAAGAGGCCCAAGCCTCTTGGGAAATAGGGAGATGACTTTTCTGGCCAAGTCTGGAGGCAGAACTCAACCCAAACACACACGTCAGCAGACATTCTTCACGCACAGGACATAGCAAAACAGTAGCATCAAGACTGCCGTGCCACAGAGACTGCAAAGGCACATATATAGAGAGGTGGGCTTGTGATATGGGGAAGTCCCATCTCCTCCACCCACCTACCACTCAATCTACGGTGGCTTCCAGCATCCAGCCCGGGTCTACAGCAGATGCTGGCATCCGCAGTTGCTGTAGATGCGGCTGCAGTGACATTGATGCTGAGCTGAAGTGACTTTCTAACTGTGTTGTTCTGTGAATAACACAGACAACACAATTCTGTTTGGGGAGGGGGATATAAACCCCATTATATGTATTTACGGTTGAAGAAAGACCTACTTAGTGTTGGTGTGGCCCTGATCAGCAGGTGGGGGCTGCGTGATGGTATTAGTATACATGTATACCAATAGCAACACATATATGTGCAAACTGCATGTACAAATAATGGCAATCACAATTAACCAAGCTAGCACAAAACCAACATAGGCAAACCGTGGGCCATCTGCCTACCTAGAGAGGTGGTTTTTTAAACACAAATTCTTTCTCTCTCTGAAATCATTGCAAAATCACAGGGCACCTTGTTTAGCCTGTTGCTCAACTATAATAAACAGTTATTCTCCCCAGGAAGAATAGCCAATTGCATGGCTGACCTTAGAAACTTGTCCACTGTGGAGGTTAAGCGACTTCTGCTCGCAGCCCTAGCAAATCCCACCCACCCCCAGGCCTAGTTTCACTGCAGCATCGCCCCCAGCACACGTCCATCCTTTCCCTTGCCCTAAAAAGATGTGGCTGTTCCACATTCCTACACCCATCCATGGCAGACTTGATGATACATGCAGCACACCTCCTTCAGATGGCGGAATAACGTGTCAGCGACATCTCTTTCTCATCTGAAGTGTCCCTCCACAGGTACTAATTAGCAGCTGCTGTGTTCAACAAGCCTCAAACGTTCTGCAGAAGCGAAGACAGAAGCAGCTTCGACATGTCTTCCAACACACAGGAAGAGGGGAAGGATAGAGGTCATGGATTTCATTCCGTAACTAGAGAAATCTCCTTTTCTGGCACTATAAACCTGAAGCCATTTTTCCTAGGGGGGGGGGAGGGAATGAGTGAGGCCATGGGGAAGAGGCAGGAGAGAAGTCCTTCAGAGGGCATCCACAACAATCTCCGAAATCAGCTGCAGTTACTTTCAAACATGTCGGGAGTCATCAGAAACGGTGACAACCTGTCAGGCAGCCCTTTTATTTGTTTAAACCGCAGGGTCGCCGTAATTTTACAGGAACTGAATAAAACAACAGCCACGCTGAGCGTATGAAGCAGCCGCTTGTTATATTAAAACGATGTTCTTCTCCAATTTGAAATATCACCGTATGCAAAAACAATAAATCAGAAAAGAAAGCCACCTTTTTAAATAATGTCCCTGTCACCATATGCTAACAAGACTTGACAGTGTGGCCGGTAGAAACTGCCTGAAAGGGAGTGTTCCAAAAAACTGCTCTCTTATGTCCCTGGAAATGATGCGGCTCAACATGTGATGAGATTAGCTTCAACTTCCCGCCAACAAAATGCTCCAGTTTATAGGGACTGCTTCTAAAGTGCTGGTTCAACACAGCTGACACTGTTCCCTATGTCTCAAGCCTTTACAAAATCACAGGGTTAGGGCTTTTTTTGTAGCAGGAACTCCTTTGCATATTAGGCTACACCCTCCTGATGTAAGAAGAGCCCTGTAAGCTCTTGGAGGATTGGCTGCATCAGGGTGGTGTGGCCTAATATGCAAAGGAGTTCCTGCTGCAAAAAAAAGCCCTGTGCAGGGTGTCTGTTTTCAGATACGTTGTGTATGTACAGACTAACAATGCTTTGCCATGTCTGTTCTCTACATCTCAAACCTGTTCCCTATCCAGACACATTACTGCTGAATTTTTCATTCCAAAACCACATACAGGAGATCCTCCCATGTTTGCCTGCATCCTCCTGGGAGGAGGGAGGTTGAAGCCTGGAGGTGGCAGAAGTTGCCTTGTTTGTCTCTCTGAATCTTCAAACTATCATATTTTGCTGCTGGACCACCAGCCATCATTTAGCCCACTGACATCTGAGCATGTGCAAGCACGGTGAGTGTTCACCAATGGTGGATTATGTGCAATAACGTGTGCAATGAATATGTGTGCAACAGCAGCACACGGACTCCAATGTAGCTGATTTTAAGTAACAACCTGTATCCAATCACTCAAGTTTTCAGAAGAGGGGTGGTGTTTTGCTTAAAATGGTAAAGGTGCAAGCACCGGGTCATTACTGACCCATGGGCTGACGTCACATCATGATGTTTTCTTGGCAGACTGTTTGTTACAGGGTGGTTTGCCATTGCCTTCTACAATTTCACCCCCCCCAGCAAGCTGGGTACTCATTTTACCAACCTCGGAAGTATGGAAGGCTGAGTCAACTTGGAGCTGGCTACCTGAATCCAGCTTCCTCTGGGATCGAACTCAGGTCATGAACAGATCTTGCACTGCAGTATTGCAGCTTACCACTCTGCACCATGGGGCTCCCTGGTGTTTTGTTTACTGATCCCCAAATTCACTGCAGCCCACTGAACACCCCCAGTTTTTCTCCTTGGAGTCAACAGACCCCAGAAAAACACAAAGGGAAATGTGGGGGGGCTACATTAGGAGTCTTCGGAAGATATACATGCTCTTAACTGATCCAGTCAGGGGTCCACAACCTGTAGGCACCTATGGATTTTTTGGGGGGTAGTGGTGAGAGTCATCCCAAAATAGTTGCCGCAGGAGGGAGAGCCTCCCTTCTCAAAAGAATCACAGAAGGAATTGTAAAAAGTGAAGGGAAGCCTGGGAGAAGGAAAGGAAAAGAGAAGGAATAGGAAGGGGGGAGGAAAGCCTGAAAGAAGAATGGAAACACAATACTGGATACTTACAAGTCCTTCTGATTCTCCAGCAGCTGCTGCTGCTACTGCATCCATGGAAAACCCTTTCATTTGAAAGAGGGCATCTGATAACAAGCTATGACTTACAAAGGCTGTGCTCACTTTCTGAAAAGCTCAGCAGGCAGCAGAGGAAGTACTGTGTGTGTGTGTGGGGGGGGGTACCATGGCACCCATTGGTGCCACATCGGGGAATGTTGGTTCAAATTCTGTGGTTGGTGCATGCATAACCCAAGCAATCCAATAAACTGTGATTGTACATCAACAATGGTTACTACCCACCAGGGGTCGCTTTGTAGAAAAACAGATGGTAGAGCTCATCTAAGGATTGTTATGCAGCTGCACCCACTATTCAATGGACAAGGTGGGGAGGATGAGGGGGAACCAGGAGTCATTTTGTACAAAAATAGGTGGTGAAGCTCATCCAGGGATTGTTATGCAGCTGCACATACTATTCAATGGACAAGGAGGTGGAAGTCTCAGAAGAAGGAGGTGGAACTCTCAGAAAGGTTCCCCTGTGCTCCTGTGAGCTCCTGCTGAATCTGAGGCCTGCTATCTACCATCTGAATGTTACCATAGAGTGGAAGGAAAACTACATGCTTCTGTTATTCATTCTGAACAGTAAAGAGCATCAGAAGGGCCTTGCCGGATCAGATCAGTGGTGCATCTAGCCCAGCATCCTTTTTCACACAGTTTTTTGATCATTCAATCCATTATTTTCAATCAGTTATTCTGGCAAACAAATCATCAACCCACATTTAAGAGGTGTTTGACTCAGTAGAAAATAGTTAAAGTGCAAAGACCTGTTTTTCGAACACCGGATGAGCCTTACAGATCAGTTGATCCGAACACTCTTTCAATCGGTTTGTAAGTACAGTCTTGTCCACTGCTAGCTTTACACCAAGAAAGCAGATCTGAGAAAATCAGAAGACCAATGTAGAATATAGACCAGTGCATGATCAATTCCTGTTCTTGAGCCGTGACAACTGGTACAGAACGTTTTGCAATGTGTAGCAAAATTCAATATTCTTCTTATAACGGCTATATGGTTTCACAATACATTTTTTTCCTGCGATATCAATATTTATGAGGCCCAACGAGGAATGTCCAAAGGAGGAACACAAAATATCGGACAGCAATCCTTTGAGAAAGCATATACCAATAACTTATACCAAGGCTATCTATCAACAATGTATTCTGTCCTCTGAGTCCTTGCCCCCCCCCCCCCCAATTATACATGTGCCCACTGTGGCCACAGGTGGTTGGTTTGCACATGGAACAGCATCAAACTGTGACGCCATGGGCCACTGCAGAGGGCCCCAGAGAGAGAACATCCATATCATCTCAGCCTCAAGAACTGCGTCTTGCCATATTTGTGTCGGCTGTGAAAGCCTGCTTTCATCTTTTCCATTATACTGCCTGTGCTTGCTTTGCATTATCTTTTTCCATACTTTTGTAATGATGTATAATAACCATTCTACCCCAGCTGACGACATGCATTATTGTAAGAGATGTGAAGGCCACATCTCACTGGCTGGAGCTTCTAACTTTTGCTTTGGGAAAAGACTGTGTTGGGGGCGGGCGGGAGGAGGGATGACTAAGGTGTCTGTCTTTGAATATTAAGCCCACCAGAAGCACTGCGACTCATAATCTATAAAGGTGCGAAATGACCAATGCCCCTCAGTTCAGCAAAGTATGTCTTTGCTGTGAACATGCATATCATTCAAAAATAAAGCCTAATTTGAGTTACATCAAAGAGGTGAATTTGATGAATGCTGCACAGAACTGGACACTCAGGGCCATTCACATCGGATGGCAAACCAGTGCAAGCTTCTTAGGAGCATGTCAGGGCAGTGACTAAGATTGAGGGACAAGTTAAACATGATGGCATCTACAGGCTGGACCCATGGATGCTTTCAAGTCTAGTTCTGTACTGAGGGGCAGCTGATTTTACATGGCATACACCATGGGTGTCAAACATGTGGCCCAGGGGCCAAAGCAGGCCCTTGGAGGGCTCCTATCAGGCCCTCAAGCAAATCTGCTTCCTTCTGCATCACAGGTCTGCTCAATCACACAGGAGCTACAGAATAGTTTTCTCCATTGGCTGAGACTCTTCCCTTGGGGAGGAAGGGGGGAGGGAGAGCTTGCTTTGCCAAGCTCTCTCAATCAACAACAGCAGAGCTACTCAGCCAAGCTTCTATAGGCTGAGGCTCCTCCCCTTCCTCATCCTCTGAGAAATCAAATCTTCCTCTGCTCAGTTCCCTCAATCCCACAAGAGAGATACAAAGAAAGCACCTTTTTTTAAAAAAAAGAGCAAGCGAGCGAGAGAGCATCTCTGTGTCCTTTACAAAGTTTGTATCTCTGCTTCCTGCCGTACATTTTATGACGCACATGGCCTGGTGCAACAAAGTCTCGTATATGTCAGATCATAGCAAATGAGTTTGACACCCCTGGCATACGCACACCCTCTGCTGGGGCAGAATGCACACAGCTGTCTTGGGCTTATGTGCCAGTGGTAAAAATTCCATTAACTATCAGCTCTTTGTTTTAAAAACCCTCAGTATAAAGCAGGGGCGTCCAACGGTAGCTCTCCAAATGTTTTTTGCCTACAACTCCCATCAGCCCCAGCCAGCATGGCCAATGGCTGGGGCTGATGGGAGTTGTAGGCAAAAAAAAAACCATCTGGAGAGCTACCGCTGGCCACCCCTGGTGCAAAGGAACACCAAACCCATCCATAGCTGGCTGGCCAGCAGGTATTTCAATCAGAAGGCACTTCCTAATACATAATTTAAATGGACTTTGGTACAGCCTGGTCTCACTGCATCTGGCCTTTTGGAACTCAGAAATAAACAGCCGTCCTCCTCTCTTCTTTATGGCCCATTTCCTGACAGTTTAATTCAGCCAGATTTATACCCTGCCCTATTGCTAGGGCTCTGAGGAAACTGAACAAATATTTACAATTTTACAGTATGAAAAAAGGGGAAAGAAAAAGAGCTTTGTCCCTCCTCTGGAACGAAGCAGTTCACTTTCAACAAGCGCCTACGGAACAGCTGCCTAATGGGATAGAGTGCTCCCAGCTGGGGGGCATGACAAGAGAGATCTGAGCAGCTACTGTCCTCTGGCCAAGATGGGGCCCTCCCTTGCTGGTGGCCCTGCTTTGGCCTGTGTCACGAACCAGTCAAAACAAAGCAAAAGTTACCATTGCACAGCAAAGTATCAATAGGACATTCATGGCAAGATCTTATTCTTGACAGTCTATTGAACAGGATTGCCTTCATTTTGCTCTGTAGAAACCTAAATATGTTACGTTATTAGGAGTCCTGACCTGCACAGCCCAGCTAAGCCTGATCTCATCAGATCTCAGAAGCTAAGCAGGGTCAATTGTGGTTAATGTTTGGATGGGAGACTTCTTTGAAATACCCAGTCAGAAGGCAGGGGTAGGGTCTATTCAACCACCTCCCAGTAGGCTCTATTCAGCCACCTCCCAGAAGAGGTCAGTCACTAGAGTTCGACATGACTTCCAGGTTCAAACACACATACACAAACACACACACACACAAAAAAAAATACAAAAAAAGTTACATTATCAGACAATATCTTCCTATTCTGCTGTTCCGTTCTCACCCACAAAAGATGGCAATACACAATTTCACTTGCATATCCACTATGGCCGAGGACCTGCTTACCTTAGGGCCCATCTCTCCCCACATGTTCCCCTGAGAGTACTTAGCTCTGGAACGCAAAATCTACTGTCCATCCCCGGGCTGAGAGAGGCAAGACTAAAATCCACCAAGGAGAGAGCCTTCTTGATCACTGCCCCCTATTGGTGGAACCAATTACTGGCGGAGGTTAGAGCCTTGCGGGACTTCGCCTAGTTCCGCAAGGCTTGTAAGACAACTTTATTCCGGCAAGCCTTTGACTGAATTCCTGATATCGTAATAAAAGGATACCTACGAGCACTGAATGCCATCCGACATTAACAATATTAGCACCAAACTGTTTTTTAGCTGTTATATTACTGAATGTTGTATTATTTTAAATGTATTATTAATGTTTTATTGCTATTTTATTTCTGTGAGCCGCCCTGAGCTGCTTTGGCGGGGAGGGCAGGATATAAATCTAATAAATCCAATCAAATTTGCAGCATCTCTCCCTGGGTTCTGAGAAAAAAGCTCTTGGATACATCCTTATATCAAAACACCCCCTAATTTGCTTTACGAGGGCTGACAGTGGTCAAACAGGGTTTCAAACAGCTGCGAACAAGAGAAAAGTGCTGGGGAAAGGAGAGAAATAAGCGAGCCTCCAGCATCCTCCTGGGGCCACCGAAACACACTGAAATCTCAAGCTGGCGTTCTGCCTCACAGGGCCGTTGTGGCTTGTAGCAAAAAAAGCCAAACTAGTCTCTCTAGAGTTGGTCATCAGCTTAGAAGAGCTCTTGGAAGCCGAAAGCATAGAAATCGGGAGGCAAGCTATCCAACACTGATGGAAAGCAACCAACCAGATTTGGGCTGCAGCCTTGTGGTATGACAAATATTTGGGTTGCAGTCATTCTTTTAAAAAAATGATTTCAGCACTGTAAAGTCCCTCCGACGTCAATGCGCACGCAGGCTCCGAGCGCCGGCACATCCCCATGCAAACAGAGAGGTTCATAAACAGCGAGCCAGATTAAAACAAAATCCACCAGGCAGGGAACGTCAAATACCTACCTTTGAGTCATAATCTTATAGGCATCTGGCAGATAACAGCGGATATTCTCCATCTGAGCAGGATCAGAGTCGCAGATTTTATCATCCGTCCTGCCGTAGTTGGCACTTTCAATCATAATAACATCTGTTCCCGGGCACCGGAGTTCTATAGGGTAGCTTTCACAGGATAGTTCCCTCCGGACCACCGCCATGGGTACAGGGGCACGGCTGAAAGCTGCGGGAGAGAAGATGCATGTTTACCTTGAGTATGCACTGCAGAAGAGGTTTGGCGTCATAAACATGGGCACAGAAGTGTTAATTGTATGATATGATTTTCAAAAAGAACCTTTTTCCTACATGTCACAGATGTACATGGTTATTCTTGACCTTTTTTTGGGGGGAAAAGACATGGGTTCAATTTAGACATTATTGAAGGGGATGCTTTTCTGGGGTTTCCCTACTGCCATTGTGGCTAACAATGCAGCGCACCAGCAACGGGGTATCCACAATGTGGGTTTCATTGCATTTTCCCTGTCCCCAAAGTAGCCACTCTCTCCCCCTATATCACTGGTGGGGCTTTGGTGGAGTTTATTTTCCTAGACCTCCAGGCAGCTTTCAATAGCATCGATCCTTCTCATCTTCAGAGGGCATGCTTCAGTTGACCACAGCATCTGAAGCCAGACAGGTGACAACCTGAGACAGGGCCTTCTCCATCGTGGCACCAAAACATTTGAACTCCCTTCACAAGGAGATCTGCCTGTCTCCCTCTATTGGTGCCTTTCACCAGCAGGTGAAGACTTTTTTGTTTCATCTGGCATGTTCCTAGTAATGATTACCATCACTCTTTCTAGTGCATGGGTGGCCAAATCTGCTTAACATAAGAGCCACACAGAAGAAATGTCAAGACTTTGAGAGAAGGAAGGAAAGAAGAAAGGAAGGAAAGAAGGGAGGGAGGGAGGCAAATGGATGGGAAGGGAAGAGGGAAAGAAAGCAACTTTTAACTTTAAATGCATTTTGCAAGCTGCCGGCTAGGCTTGGAGAAGTGATTTAAAGAGACAAATGTCCAACGTGGTTGGGTGGCTCGAGAGCCACACAAAGTGTGTTAAAGAGCCACACAGTTTGGCCACCCCTATTTCTAGTGTTTACGTGTCTGAATTATTTTATAATTTTAACTGTATTTTTAATTGCTCTAATGTTTTTCTGTCTGCTGCCTTGTGGACCCTGACTGGGTGGAAAGGTGGTATAAAATGTTTAAATCAATAACTGATTTACTTATCAATGTACTATTATATTAATGTGCCAATGTGGGTACGACTGGGAAAATATGTAGTTTCCTTATGACACAGAAGTCATCTAATGATGAATACCATTGAATGTGTCCATTCAAATCAGAACAAACTTGCAAGTTTTTATGCATTGACTGCAGTCTTCATTCCCCACCATTTGAAGTGGCTTACAACTTACCCCACATACAAAAATACACACACACACACACACACACACACACACATAACAAGATCAAGATAAATGTTCAAATATATACCACAATAAAACATAATCATCTTGTTGTATATGATACATGCTGAGACCATGGGCCATTCATGAATGGCACATTGTGGGCAATGTGAGAACCTAGACGGAGTTCTGAGCTCATGGCTTACTGAAGGCACGGCTCTTTGCAATTATACATGCTTGATTTAATGGTGCTTCCTTTTAACCAAAATGCAATGTTAGCTGTGCCCAGGGTGATTATTATGAACTGATTGTTGTTTTATGGAATGCCACACAGAAGGCAGAAGCATGTGAATAAGTGAGTCTGGGTGTGGTCGGGTTCACTTGAAGGTTGTGCAAAGACAAGCTGCAACAAGTGGAAGAGTCTGTTCCCGTTGTCTGCCGCGAACACGAGTTCCAAAGCAGAAGATACTTTTTTTTCAAGTTTGCAAGGAACTCAAAAGGACAAGGCATACACAATTGCCTTCTCTCCACCCTGTTCCTCAGTGGCGTCTTGGCTATTGCGCTGCCAACTTCTGGCCAGGAGATGAACACGCCCCTCTCCCCCCAATCAGGCCCCACCAAGTCTCCAGAATCAGCCCATGGCAACCTTCTGATAAGAGGGAAGGGATGAGTTTCCCCCAGACTGTCCCAAACAGAAGGCTGTTTCCTCCAGAAAGCTGTGGCAACACCCACCTGGTTGTGCAGAGTCATACCCTGTTCCTAGAAAGCAGAATGAGGCAGCAAACCATCAGAGACACAAAGGGGTATAAAACCAAAGGGCAAGAGAAGGACAAAACTTCCTTTAACACTTCTATTGGAACTGCATCAGCTGCGTCTCAAGCTGGCCTACGAAGCACACATGCATATAAGTGGAATCTGGGTGGGTTTTTTTGGCACAAGAAGCCCAGCAGGAACTCAGTTCTATATCAGGTCACACCCCCAGCCTGGGAGCATGTTGCTGCCAGATGGTGCGGTGGGCCAGCCGGAGCCCTGGCTTGCCCAGGTGGAGCTCTGCTCTTGTGGGCTCCGGCAGAAAAAAAGTCCTGAAAGGTTAAAATGCATGGGATTCCTTAGCTTGGAGAAATGTTGACTGCTGGATGACATGATAGAGATTTGCAAGATTATGCATGGGATGGAGAAAGTAGAGAAAGAAGTCATATGAACATATGAAGCTGCCTTAGACTGAATCAGACCTTTGGTCCATCAAAGTCAGTATTGTCTTCTCAGACTGGCAGCGGCTCTCCAGGGTCTCAAGCTGAGGTTTTTCACACCTATTTGCCTGGACCCTTTTTTGGAGATGCCAGAGATTGAACCTGGGACCTTCTGCTTCCCAAGCAGATGCTCTACCACTGAGCCACCGTCCCTCCTTTTCTCCCTTTCTCACAATACAAGAACTTGTGGGCACTCAATGAAATTGCTGAGCAGTCGGGTTACAATGGATAAAAGGAAGTACTTCTTCACCCAAAGGGTGATTAACATGTGGAATTCACTGCCACAGAAGGTGGTGGCAGCTACAAGCATAGCCAGCTTCAAGAGGGGAGTGGATAAGCATATGGAGCAGAGGTCCATCAGTGACTATTAGCCACAGCTTACTGTTGAAACTCTCTGTCTGGGGCAGCGATGCTCTGTATTCTTGTGCTTGGGGGCAGGCAGTGGCAGGGCTTCTAGCCCCACTGGTGGACTTCTTGATGGCACTTGGGGGTATTTTGGCCACTGTGTGACACAGAGTGTTGGACTGGATGGGCCACTGGCCTGATCCGACATGGCTTCTCTTTTGAGTGGAATATAATACAGCGCTTTAAAAAAAAAAATCATTGGTGTGTAATAAACATTACTTCTGTGTTCAGGAACTTACTGCCTGGCTCTGTTTCCCTCCCTCATCTATGGGGAAAAGTTTTGCTGGGTTAGAGTGGATAAGGGCTGGGGGGTCTGATTACCATTACAGCTTATTTGCACTGGGCCAGCCATAGCTCTTGCAGAGTTGTCCTCGAAAGGGCAGCTTCTGGGAGAGCTCTCTCCATGCACTCCAAACGTGGCTGTCTTTAAACGTAAAAGTATAAGCAATCTGCGTTTGGAGCAACGCAGGCATCGCCAGCAGAGTCCGTTTTGATTTTCAAGAGCACTGCTTGCAAGGATCACAGCACCGCTAATTATAATTTCCCTCCCCCCAGAGGGCTGTGTACTGCACTTAACTGCAAATCAGGTATCAAAGGCAGGTTTCGCAACGCGACAAACCAACTGGGCTCAGGGGAGTCGGCGGGCCTGTGGCTACTCCGTAAACCAGGCCAGTGATTTCGCAACCTAATTAGGGAACCTGTCTTTGGCTCCCAGTTTTTGAAGATGATGAGCCTAACTCTCGGGTGGAATGAACACTTAAAAGTCACCAGGGTTCATTAGAGACAGATTGCGCTTAAGAGAACCTACTGTGCGGTGATGACGGAACAGCTAAGGAGTGCAGCTGGAGACAGAGGTAATTTTTAAGAGAGCTGAAGAAGATCTGAGAAAGGCATCACGTTCCTTGTTATGTATACATCCTCTTCTCCCCTCCTGCTGCCAACTGCCCCAACCGTTTTTGCATGGCTTTGCAAAATGTTTCTCATTTATAACAAATAGGAGCCTAGTGGCGTCTTTAAGACCAAAAATGTTTTATTCAGAAGGTAAGCTTTCGTATGCATGCATCCTTCATCAGGCAATGGAATGGGGTACAGTGAGCAGGGCCACATAAAGCTGTTGGGCAGTGGTTATGAATGCAAAGTTAGAATCCAGTGGCAAAACATGAAATTCACACGTCGAAAGAACGTTTGGTCTGGATGGCATTCCTGTGGGAAAACAACAAAGGCAGAATTGGAGAATGGCGGCGAAAGTGTCGCTGGGCAATAAATGTAGTCTATTATTTGCTCTGTTCTCTTCTAGACTGGTTTAAACCGAGAATGTGTTTTCCTCAGAGGTGTTCCTGCCCATCTAATTTATTAACATGTAGCAGACATTATAAACATCACTGCAGTTTGCCAATATATAAAAAAGAAGGCATTAAAATATAGCGGAAGATGGGTTTAGTATATGTAATGAGATAACCAACCAATATCCCTTATTTAAGTTTGTTATGAAGTATGCATGAATGTTAAAGTTTACATTCTGAGTAAACTTCGTTGGTCTTAAAGGTGCCACTAGGCTCCTACTTTGTTCTACTGCTTCAGACCAACACGGCTGCCCACTGGGATGTTTCTCATTATGCTCCTTGGGTGCAGGCAGGCATCCAGCGGAGCTGAGGCAAGCGTGGATTCCAGTCACACCTGCTGAACCTACGACACAACCAAAAGCCATGGTGTGCATCAAGTTGCTCTGCTATGCAGCTGCCAACTTCCCCATTCGAGGCTGGCGGCTGCGCCAATACAAGCTGCTTAATGAACAGACATTTGATCAGCGGTTGGTCCTTTCATACATACACAGGGACATCTCTCCCTAGTATCCTGGAGTCTGTCAGTGCAGCTCTCAAATGTACAAGTATGTTTGCAGGGCTTTTTTTGTAGCAGGAACTCCTTTGCGTATTAGGCCACACACCCCTGCTGTAGCCAATCCTCCAAGAGCTTACAGGGCTCTTAGTACAGGGCCCAGATATAGAATTCTAGCAGGGTTTACAGTACAGTACAGTACAGTACAGTAGGCCCTGTACTAAGAGCTCTGTAAGCTCTTGGAGGATTGGCTACATCAGGGATGTGTGGCCTAATATGCAAAGGAGCCCCTGCTAGAATTCTATATCTGGGCCCTGTACTAAGAGCCCTGTAAGCTCTTGGAGGATTGGCTACAGCAGGGGTGTGTGGCCTAATATGCAAAGGAGCCCCTGCTAGAATTCTATCTCTGAGCCCTGTACTAAGAGCTCTGCAAGCTCTTGGAGGATTGGCTGCATCAGGGGTGTGTGGCCTAATATGCAAAGGAGTTCCTGCTACAAAAAAAGCCCTGGTTCCTGTAACAAGAAAGTTGGCTTCTCCATATTGTCTGCCTTGCTTTCAGTACTCCTAACACTGTTCAGTACATGTGCAGATTGTTTCACAGTTGTGTCCCTGTTTGAATGAGGGTTCAATCCCTAGGGATGGATCCCCACACCATGGACTTTGGTGCAGGAGAAGTCTTGGCACATTCTATAAGGCAGGGGTGGCCAATGGTAGCTCTCCAGATGTTTTTTTTTGCCTACAACTCCCATCAGCCCCAGCCATTGGCCATGCTAGCTGGGGCTGATGGGAGTTATAGGCAAAAAACATCTGGAGCGCTACCGTTGGCCACCCCTGCGATAAGGGTTGCCTTTGCCATTAAGTGATGGAGGCTGTGTGTGGAGCAGACAAAGCAAGAGTGGATCCTTGTCTGTGTTGCCGCCTGCTAAGAGAATACAGGGACAGGAAAAGAAGAAGATGATGAAGAAGAAGATATTGGATTTATATCCCGCCCTCCACTCTGAAAAGTCTCAGAGCGGCTCACAATCTCCTTTACCTTCCTCCCCCACAACAGACACCCTGTGAGGTGGGTGGGGCTGGAGAGGGCTCTCACAGCAGCTGCCCTTTCAAGGACAACCTCTGCCAGAGCTATGGTTGACCCAAGGCCATGCTAGCAGGTGCAAGTGGAGGAGTGGGGAATCAAACCCGGTTCTCCCAGATAAGAGTCCGCACACTTAACCACTACACCAAACTGGCTCTTGAACCAAAAGTCTTGAACCAAGTTGCAACGCCAGATCTCCACCCACAACCCTACTAGACACAGCTATGAAGAAAACAGTTGTAAACAGTACGGTAAAATAAGCAGAAAATACAGTATGGAGTGAGAGTCAATATTGCAAAATTCGAAAATTTGACTCCAAAAGCCATTCCTTAGATGGAAAGAAACAGTCCTTGCACTCCAGGAGCAATAAAAACTGCTTCATGTGTTTCATTGCACTGCCCCTTGTTTGTTAAAGTCAGATACGATGCAGAGGGAGTTTTTGTTAATTCTGACATTTAGTGTTTTAGTAATTACATTACCTTGAAATTGTTGTTTTCTAACGCTACGCACTGGTTGCAAGCTGTTGCGAAATCCCTCGTGCATGTTTTTAAATAGCCGTGACATTTAATAATTTATGGATTTGCCCCCCCCCCTTTTCCAAATCCTACCAACCCACATCTGAAGGGATAGGGAATAATAAAATCATAAATAAAGATGTAAAATCAAACATAATCGAGAGATTTTAGAGATCTTGTTGGAGACCTGAACCCACATCTTCAGATCCCCTTGGTTACGATGTGTTCATTTCGGAGTCCTAATTAGTCCTTCTCTGGACACAACCACTGAGAACTGACCTGCTGGTGTCAGCAGTGTGGCCTGTGAAAAGCAGGGAGTGGGGAAAGTGGAGCTTAGGAGGGGTCCAGTGGTTGGAGACCCAAGCTGGCCAGGTAGATTTTATCCCCAGTGATGCCAACACATGAACCAGAAAGTCCTGTGTTATCACACACTGGTCAGCTCCTTTTCTTCTTATCTTCTGTACTTGAGTGACAGCAGTGTGATGCTGGCATTGGACGACACTGATTGGTTCGCTTCCATATGTGACCAATGTTCCCTCTAAGCTGCACAGTCTTGTGAGCAAAAATCCGACTTTGCGAGCTACTAGTGTTAAAGTTATGAGCTACTGCATAAATTATTGTGCTCTGGGGTCATCCTTCCTGAGCTAAGACAAAAAAGTGCCAGCCGGAGGCTAAATTCACACTAACTCAGCTTAGAGGGAACGCTGGTGATGACATCATCAGCATAACGTTTTGTGACTGGTGAGTCATAGTGGGTTGCTCTGCTTTTCTCACCTTTGAGTCAGGCCTTTTTTACGGGGTGTACATTTCCCCTTGCTAAGCAAATAGCACTGTGCCAGCACTGGCAACGAACAGGCATTCAAGGCTTAGGATTGATTGGGTTGCCTGTGCATTAACCTTTGCACCAGTATTTTCTTCAAACAATAAAAAATAAATAAATTAATGTAATATTTACATAAAATACATCTTTTACGAGGCACTTGTGTAGGAGCGCAGAGCATGAAAAAGAATATTCCACATCAAAGGAAACTGGTAATGTTCTGAATATAATTCTGGGAATCGCCAAAACACACAGCTCCTGTTGGCTTACTTTTTGTAGTAACTATATTGTTTTCAGTGTAAACTAGACTGGAGGAACAACAGAGTAATTAACAGACTCCATTTATTGCCTTGTGACACTTTCACCATCATTCTCCAGTTCTGCCTTTGTTGTTTTCCCGCACTAATGCTATCCAGACTAAATGTCCTTTCAATTTGTTAATTTCACCATTTGGCCACTGGATTCTAACTTTATACCATTTTGCATTCTTAACCACTGCCCACCAGCTATATGTAGCTCTGCTCACTGTACCTCATTATATTATCTGATTAAGTATGCATGCATACGAAAGCTTACATTCTGAATAAAACTTTGTTGATCTTAAAGGTGTTACTAGACTCCTAGGGGTGTTACTTCCCCTCCCCACAACAAACACCCTGGGAGGCAGGCTGGGCTGAGAGAGCTCTGAGAGAACTGTGACTGACCCAAGGTCACCCAGCAGCTACATGTGAAGGAGGAGTGGGGAATCAGACCCAGTTCTCCCAGGTAAGAGTCCACGCTATTAACCACTACACTAAACTGGCTACACCAAGCTTACTTTGTTTTGTGTGCATTTGAATGTATCGCAAACATATATTCACTGATGAAATTAGTCTTTTCACAATACACATAGCATGAATACTCCCAAAACAGTGAGAAACAACCTCTGTGAAATATGTTGGTGGACTGTATTCTTACTAAAATATTTAAAAACTGGGAGTCATAAGAATGTAAGAGAAGCCATGTTGGATCAGGCCAGTGGCCCATCCAGTCCAACACTCTGTATCACACAGTGGCCCAAAAGTCCAGGTCATCAGGAGGTCCATCAGTGGGGCCACAACACCAGAAGCCCTCCCAACGTCGCCCCTCCCAAGTCTGTGCTTTAAAGCTTGCATACCACACCCCTGACCTCACCATTGTTTCCTGCGGGTCTTTTTTTTTGTAGAAAAAGCCCACAGAAACTCATTTGCATATTAGGCCACTCCCCTGACGCCAAGCCAGCCGGAAATGCATTTCTTTGTGTTCCTGCTCAAAAAAAGCCCTGCATTATACAGAGAAAAACTCCCATTACTACTGAAACCACTGGAAATTATCTTCTAACAAATCTGCATAGGATCAGATCTCCACAAAACAGGCTACTGGTGAAAGAATAAAGCAGCTGAAAGAGTCTTTTTATACAAACAGCACAGAAACCAATCTAAGCAGTAGATCAAGCTAACACTGAAGCTGATCTAATGCTCTGGTAGCAGCGACAGTACAGTTGGAACTTATAATTCAGTTCCTTTAGGTATAATTTAGAACGTTACCCCTCAGTATCTCAAAAGCTTGGGATGGGCTACAACGTGATCAAAAGCCGGCCTACTGAAATTTGTGCCGGCCGCCCTACATTCCTTGGCCAAATGGTCCATAATTCCCAGGCAGACCCATTAACTTAAAGTCTGATTCTGGAGCGTCGCTTTTTAAAATAAATTTTTGTGCTTATCAACTCCAGCTCAGACAAAAACATCTTCATATAATGCAAAATTTACAAACAGAGTTCATTACCTCCTTATACGGTGATGCCCCCTCTTGGTCAGGTGGCTTTCAAAATGGTTTAATTAAATCTAGTTCATTCTAACATAAGCTTTCAAGTACTGGAACCCATGTGGACAGATGCAGTGCATGTGTGTGTGGGAGGGGAGTTTCTGCCCCAGTTTGTAGACATAGGGTTGCCTTGCCAGCTCTGCGTTGGGAAATACCTGGAGATTTTAGGGGTGGAGCCAGAGAAGAGGAGAGTTTGGAGGGACTTCGATGTGGTATAATGCCACAGAGTTCACCTTTCAAAGTGGCGATTCCCCTCCCCCCCCCCCAGGTGAACTGATCTCTGACACCTGGAGATCTGTTGTAATCCCAGCTCTCCAGCCACCTCCTGGAGGTTAGACTGATCAAAGCCACCAAATAATGCACCGTCTTTCAAATTTGCAAAAATATAAGGATTGTGTACAAGACATAATAAACAATACAATAATGCTAGAGGCCAGCAGTGCTAGGGCCTTTTAAAGAAACAGAAACCACAAGGAGGCCAAAAAAACCCTCATCCCCAAATGAATAAATATAAGTCCAAACTTGGAAACAGTCCAACTGAAATTCACAAAGTGAACATATGAAGCTGCCTTATACTGAATCAGACCCTTGGTCCATCAAAGTCAGTATTGTCTTCTCAGACTGGCAGAGGCTCTCCAGGGTCTCAAGCGGAGGTTTTTCACACCTACTTGCTTGGACCCTTTTTAGTTGGGAGATGCCGGGGATCGAACCTGGGACCTTCTGCTTCCCAAGCAGATGCTCTACCACTGAGCCACCGTCCCTGCCCCCAAAGGTGGGTGCTCTTGAGGAGTGTAGCTTCAGCGCAGCTGCTTTCTTAAAAAGACGTCTCTCTACATCTAGACAGGGACGCGGGCTTTTTTTGGCCCCTTAGGGTTTCTGTTGCTTTAAAAGGCTCTAGCACCGCCGTGCTCTATCATTACTGTATTGTTTATTATGTCTTGTACACAATCCTTATAATATATTTTTGCAAACTGAAAGACGGTGTATTACTTGGTGGCTTTGATCAGTCTACTAATTACACCAAGTGCCCTTCAAGCAGCAGACCGCCCGGAGGCTGGCAACCCTAGTAGACACAGATACGAAGAAAACTGCTGTAAACAGCAGGGCAAAGTGGACAAGAAATGCAGGAAGCGTCGCAATGATGCAAAATTCAAAAATTTGCTTCCGACAGCCATTCCCTGGATGGAAAGAAAGAGTCCCTGAGCTCCTGGCGCACCAGAAACTGTCTCACGCATGTCACTGTATTGGCCCTTGTATGTTAAAGTCAGACGCAACGCATTGGGAGTTTCTGTTAATTCTGACATTTGGAGTTCTAGTAATTGCATTATCTTGAGATTGCTGTTTTCTAACGATGTGCACTGGTTGCAAGCCGCTGCTGAATCCCCTGTGCGTGTTTTTAGATAGTTGTAACATTTAATAATTTAGGGATTTGGATTCCCCCCCCCCCTTTTCCAAATCCTATCAACCCACAGCTGAAGGGATAGGAAATAATAAACACACAAACAAATATGTAAAATCAATCATAATCGAGAAACCTTAGAGATCTTGCAGGTTTCAAAGGTGCTAGTGGACCCGAATCGAGCTGTTCTGCTGTGGCAGAACAGGGCTACCCTCTGAAAATATAATTAAGTAAGAGTTCCTACTGCGGTTGCAGTAATTGGTGATAACACAGTCTCCCTAGTCTGGCTAACCTGATTAATACTTGTACTGGCTAAGGAACCCTGGGTCCTTGTTAAGGCCTTGGGACATGCTTTCAAAACGCTTGATTAATTCTAATTGAGCTGTTCCACCCTGGAGTTCTCTCTTTCAAGTTCTTTGATGGAGAATGATGACTTTTAGATCAACAGCAGCACGTCCTGGGAGATTTAAATGTTCTCCCCTGGATTCCGGAATATTGCTACTTTTTTAATGTCAGACTTGTGCGATTTAGACCTCGGTCTGAGACCCTAGAGAGCCATTGCTAGCCAGAATAGAAAAAGCTGACCTTGACAGACCAATTCCATGAGACAACTTCATGTATATATGCATTCTATGTTTATTTTACTTGGTTTTTTTTTTCTTTTGCAAACCCAGGCTCTGGGATTTCTTTGTCAAGGAGGATAACAGTGAGAGAAGACTTTAACCCTCTTGCTGCCACAGTTTTAACACTGGAAAAAGCCAATTCTGAGTAGTTTCCCACAGTGGGAGGGAAAATATCAGTACCTTTAGAACATCAGGGGTGTCAGACATGTGGCTCAGGGGCCAAATCAGACCCCCAGAAGTCTCCTATCAGGCCCCCAAGCAACTGGTTGTCATCTGCTTCCTTCTCCCTCTCTCTCTTGCTTCCTTCTACGTAACAGCTTGCTCAATCGCACAAGAGCTACAGAGCAAAGCCTCTGTTTTCTCCATTGGCTGAGGCTCCTCACTTGGGAAGGAAGAGGGGGAGGCAGAACTTGCTTTCCCAGGCTCTCTCTATTGCACAGCAGAGCTACTGAGCCAAGCCTATTGGTTGAGGCTCCTCTCCCTCCTGGTCCCCTGGGGAAGCAAGGAAAGAGCCAGAGTTTCCTTTGCCCAGTTCCCTAGATCCTTTAGGAGAAAGACAAAGAAAGCACCTTTAAGACCAAGTTTTAAGCATGTTTTATTTTATCTATTTTTTTTTAAAAAAAATTGTCTTTGTGTCTTTTATAAAGTTTATCTCTCTATCTAATCTTAAATAGGAACACGCACGGCCTGGCCTGACATGGCCCAACCCGACAAGGTCTCAGTTATGTTAGATCCGGCCCTCATAACAAATGAGTCCGACACCCCTGGCTTTAGATCAAAACAAGCCTGAAATCTCCCTAGAAGCTAAAATGATTTAACTGAGATTTGTGTACTTGAGTAACATCGTCTGAACTAAATATGGACTCCCAAAGACAATAACGCTAGGAATACTGGAAGGCAGCAGGAAAAAAAGGGGCTGGCTATAGATGGGCAGATTGGGGCGGCAGCCTTCCGGCTCAGAAAAAAAGCTGGCACAGTCTGAGGTGCCCCCAGGGTGGTCAGGTAGTGTGCACCCGCTGCCAGAAGAGGGACAGGCTGCACGCACTGCAGAGGAGCAGTTAGACTGCTCAAGCGCATGGGAGATACTTCCCTGGCCAGACGGCCAAGAAAGGCAACAGGGAAGAACTTCATATATTTGCTACTATTTAGTAAGTGTTGAAGAGCCCCGTGGCGCAGAGTGGTAAAGTTGCAGTACTGCAGTCGGAGCCCTCTGCTCACGACCTGAGTTTGATTCCAGTGGAAGCTCGTTCAGGTAGCCAGCTCCAGGTTGACTCAGCCTTCCATCCTTCCGAGGTCGGTAAAATGAGTACCCAGCTTGCTGGGGGGAAGTGTAGATGGCTGGGGAAGGCAATGGCAAACCACCCCGTAAAAAGTCTGCCGTGAAAACACTGTGAAAGCAACGTCACCCCAGAGTCGGAAACGACTGGTGTTTGCACAGGGGACTACCTTTACCTTTAGTGAGTGCTAGCTTTTTAAGACATGTAACAAACACACACATACACATGTCTGAACTTTTCCCCAGCAGTGGTGCAATTAACTCAGACCTGCTTTATTTCCAGGGAGAAAATGGTGGGGGAAGGGAAAGGCTGCAGTTCTTGTTCAAGTAGTCCTGGCAGCTAACGTCTAAAAGCTGTGCGCTTAAAGGAAAGGAAAGGTCCCCTGTGCAAGCACCAGTCATTTCGGACTCTGGGGTGACGTTGCTTTCACAACGTTTTCATGGCAGACTTTTTACAGGGTGGTTTGCCATTGCCTTCCCTGGTCATCTACACTTCCCCCCCAGCAAGCTGGGTACTCATTTTACCAACCCCGGAAGGATGGAAGGCTGAGTCAACCTCCAGCCGGCTACCTGAACCCAGCTTCCGCCAGGATCGAACTCAGGTTGTGAGCGGAGAGTTCAGACTGCAGTACTGAAGCTTTAACACTCTGCGCCACGGGGCTCTTTGTGTGCTTAAAACAAACGCAGAAAAAGTCATATTGCGGTTATATTTTCACTATGGCTTGACATAACTTACACCCAGGGGTCGTTTTGTAGAAAAATAGGTGGTGGAGCTCATGAGCATAACTCATTAGCATACGCCGCCCCCCACCAGCCAAAAGACACCTGACAAGAAAAGAGAGCCCTGGGCGAGCAAGGCCTGCTTGGGCTGGCTAGAGATCCAGCCAGCCCAAGCAGGCCTCGCTCACCTGGGGCTCTCCTGGGCCGCCCCCCCCACAACAGTCCAAAGGTCAGCAAGCCACCCACTGCCAAAATCACGCAAGAAGTGGAGAAAGGGTGGTGCGGGCTTCTCCAGGGGTTAATGAGGGCTGTTGGGAGTGCGGCAAAGCCCCTGGTGGCTGGCTGGCTGGCTGCCCTCTCTCCTAATCCAGGGATTGTTATTCAATGGACAAGGTAGGTGGGAAGGAGAAGGGGGAACCCTCAGAAAGGTTCAGGAGCTGTGCTGCTGTGAGCTCCTGTGGATCTGAGGCCTGCTTACACCTAACCTGGTTCAATGGGTTGCATCAACATACACGCACCAAAAAGCAAGGTAGCAGGGGGAGGCAGTGTGGGGGGGAGGAATTTAGGAGGGAGGAGGCTTCTCAATTGCAGTTCTAGCAACAGGGGTATCCAGCTGGCTTCCATTCAGCTAGGAAAGTCGCTTCGCAATACTAGGATTCATGTCTAGCCTGGAAAATATGTTTACATTTTGTTTTGCTGCGCTCCATATTCTCCCACTGTGGTTTCCTAGGAACTAAAGGCAAGGTTGGTAGAAGCCTTGGGGGGATTTTCACACCTGAGGCTGGCATCTGCCTTTTGAGCCTCCTGTGCTATTTGCTTTCTTTTGTGTTCATGCAGCCAATGAAGCTGGTGGAAACTGGCAGCCTTGTTATTTTCTTGAAGACATTAAAAAAAAAAAATCCCCCCCCCCAAACCAAAACCCTACTATGAATCAGCTGTACCATTCTCACAATGTTCATGCTTGAACTGCAACACACAAACACACACATTATCAACAATATTTCTAGACTATTTGTTCACCCCCCCCCAAAAAAAAGTTCAAAACATGGATGCAAAGATGTCTTTTTTTTAAATTTGCAAAGGAACCTCTGAAAGATCACCTTTAGACCAAACCCAAAGTTTTAAACCTGCCTCTGAAGCAGGATAGCCAGTCTCCAGAAGGGGACTCCGGAGACCTCCTAGAATTACAACTGAGTTCCAGACGACAGAGACCAGTTCCCCTGGCGCAGGGAGCCACATGTGGCTCTTTCATACATATTGAGTGGCTCTCAAAGCCCCAACAACCCCAACGGCTGGCTTGGAGTAGGCATTTAAAGTTAAAGTTGCCTTCTTTCCAACTCTCCCTCCCCCATCTATTTTCTTCCCTCCCTCCCTCCCTCCCTCCCTCATCTTCTGGCTCTCAAACACTTGACATTCATGTATTGCGGCTCTCAAACATCTGTTGTTTATTTTATGTGCCTCTTATGCTAAGCAAGTTTGGCCACCTCTGCCCTGGAGGAAATCGATGTTTTGGAAGGTGGACTCTTATGGCATCATACCCCGCTCCCGAGGCTGCTCCCTTTCCTAAAACCTGCCCTCCTTAGACTCCACTCCCAATTCTTCAAGATCTTCCTAACCCTGATTTGATGAAGGGAACTTTGACTGTCTAAAGCTTATCCCTGGGAAGTCTTGTTAGTCTCCCAGGTGTTGCTGGACTTGTATCTAGATGTTCCACTGCAGACCAACAGGGTTACCCTCTGAAATAATCTTCCTGGTAGGGGTGGCACAATCTGGAGCCACTGCACTGAAGGCCCTGGCAGATGCAGAAATTTGTTTTCCAGGAGGGAAAGCCAGTTCGGTGTAGTGGTTAAGTGTGCGGACTCTTAACTGGGAGAACCGGGTTTGAATCCCCCCTCCTCCACTTGCACCTGCTAGCATGGCCTTGGGTTAGCCATAGCTCTGGCAGAGGTTGTCCTTGAAAGGGCAGCTGCTGTGAGAGCCCTCTCGGCCCCACCCACCTCACAGGGTGCTTGTTGTGGGGAAGGAAGTTAAAGGAGATTGTGAGCCGCTCTGAGACTCTTCAGAGTGGAGGGTGGGATATAAATCCAATATCATCTTCTTCTTCTTCATCATCCCCAGTTGCTGCTGAGCTGAGTGAGATGGGGGGAGGGTGAAGGGGGGCACCACCACACAGCCATTTGGCAGCTACAGTCACTCTGTGGGGGACTGCTTTCGTTCTCCCTTCCAGGTGCAGCTCCAACAATCCACAACAAAATGCAAGCGCAAAAATCGTCTGCCAACATCAGCTACGGGGGAAGAAAACATCTGGCATTAGATCCACTCTTACTGCAGCCTGCCAGGCTTTCTCTCCTGACCCGTTCCTGCATCCATCCTGCCAGGTGGCAGAATTGTTGAAACCAACAGCTAGACTAGAACTTTACTTTGCTAAACACCGAATTATTCCTGGGCCCACGCAGCCACTAATGCACTGATTACTAGGCGTGCTCTACTGCAGTGGCTTCCAACCTTTTCAGCAAGGCGACCCACAAGTCCAAATCTATTAGGTACAGTGACCCATCCTGGACTGGCCCAAGGTTTTTGGGCACCCTGGGCAAACTATGACCTTGGCACCCATCTACTTCAGCATTCCATTTTCTAAAGTGGCTAGCCAGATGTTTTTAAGAAATCAACAAACATTGCACAAAGGGAGAATCTAACCCCACTATGAATCCCAAGGAAGGGGCATTCCGACATACACAGCCTTTGCATTTAGAGGTTATAATCCATGACCACCCTCTCCTTCTTTGCAACTCCTTCTAATCCCCCTTAACATTCTAAGGAACTCACTTCAGCAACCCTCAGGACGCGTTTCACTTGATCAACAATATATGCAGTGAAGAAAAAATACTAACTAACGAATGACACAGGAGATACTGTTTCCAAGCTCAGAGAGCTAGTGTGGTGTAAAGATTAAGTCCACAGACTCTTATCTGGGAGCAGGGGCAGCCCTAGGCATCATGGCCCCGGAGGCCGGTGGCCTGTTAGGGCCCTTCCACCTGCCCTCGCCTCTAAGATGAGAGAAGTAGCTGGGCTCAGCCATGGCATAGCAGGGCTCCTGCATCCCAGAGTGCACCTCCAAACTGCCATCACTCTGCCTCATGGGTCAGATGCAGGAGACAGAGCTACGGCACCCTGGCGGTGTGCACTCTAAGGCGCAACCATTGCGCCGCGCAGTTGCTGCACTCGCCTTCACCGGGGAGCCTTGCCTAGGGTGCAGGCCATGTGTCGGCACCCTAGAGTTGCCGCTTTCTGGGAGAACCAGGTTTGATTCCCCACTCCTCCACATGCAATTGCTGGAGTGACCTTGGGTCAGGCATAACCCTGTCAGAAGCTGTTCTGCTCAAGAGCAGTTTCTGTCGGAGCTCTCTCAGGCCCAACAATCTCACAGGGTTTCTGTTGCAAAGAGGGGAAGGGAAAGGAGATTGCAAGTCATTCTGAGACTCCTCTGGGCAGTGAAAGCCAGGGTATAAATCCAATCTCCTCCTCCATTTCCACAATATAAAAGAGAGCAATGGGAAAGGCAGGGCCAGCCTTTAGGTAGGGCTGTCCCTTGACCCACTTACAGAGGCTCTGTGACCCACTTTTGGGTCCTGACCCCCAGGCTTGGAAAAGCTGCTCAACTGTGTATATATATTCCATCCTGGTGGTCTCTATGAGATGGATAACAGTAACTTCTATAGAAATGAGGTGAAAGCACAAGCGATGAAGAGAAGACTCCGTGCCGGGGATCTTCAACGCATATCCGCCTTATTCTGTGCAACTGAGACAAGAATCACCAAGTCTGAATGATAAAACAGTGATGCTTAAGAACAAGCCGGCCAGGAAAACAGAAAAAATTGTCTTCCTCGAAGGCTTTTCAAAGATAATCAGAAACAGATGCTTTATCCGCACGGCTGTTGGAAAGGTCCAGATGGACTGAGGGGTTTCTTTCATCTCCAGGATCACAGGAAGTTGAGCAAAAAAAAAAAAAAAATACAACAGACCACTGCATGCAAGTTATTTCTCCCAATTAAATTAAAATTGAAACGTTCAGCCATTTTGGGCAATATTGGAGTACTAGGGTCAAGAGAGCCGTCGTATAATTAGGAATTGGCAACATGCGCAAATTAATTCTGATGGCGCGTCAATCCCATGGACGCTTCTGTTTGGCAAAATCCACGGTGCTCTGAGACGTGCCTATGCCTGACGGGCAGCTTCTGAAGCCACGCTCTGAGGATTGGGAGCAGTAACTGAGAATTCTGGGATGCCATCTGATACCTTGAAGTAGCTAAGAACAGGCTGGCTGAATTGCAGACAGAAGCTCTCTGGTGGCTTCTTCCATCTTTCCCTTCCAACAAATCGCTAGGGTTCTTCTCCTCCTCCCACCGAAGTCTTATCGATTGCCAGGCAGTGGCAAAATGAACCATCCTACCAGGATCTGCTATTTTTGGCTCCATTCTGGAGCTCTGGTTGCCGGCCAGCTGTTCTGGAAATCTGGATCACTGTTCAAGGCGGCCAATGGCCATCTGTGTTTTGTGACAACTATCAGAGTGGGGGGGGGGGAGAGGGGGCTTGAAATGGTAAGGGACGTTTGTCACTGTTTGTCCCAGTTTTGCAGCTTTGGCTCAAACATGAGCTCTTAGCAGTCTGAGACTTCTGAAATCAACATTGCCTCTGCACACCGACGGAGAGTTTTAAATGGAATACAAAAAACCAAAATCATAGCAAAACACAAGTGAGGTACACACACACACACACAAAAGATCCTCTCTAAATTTCAGAAAAAATGGGGAGGGGGATGTCACAGTGAAATGCAGGAGTTCCGAACCTTTTTGAGCCTGTGGGCACCTCAGGAATTCTGACACAACACAGCGGGTCCAGACACAAAATGGCTGCCACAGGATGCCGAGCCGTGACTAAAATGCCTGCTGCAGCGTATCTTCAGTCACAGGATGAGGATGCTTGTGCTGTGGTGCAAGCTGCAAACCTTCATTGGCAAACAGAAGCCTTGGTGTACAAAAGTCGCACCCGGCCCAGCCCCTTTCTAAAAATACTTAGTAAGAACCAGGAAAAAGTGTTGGCAGGCACGAATGCACTCGTGGGTATCACACTGGGGACTACAGGTGAGCATTGATAGCATAGATCCCTCCTATATACACAATAAGAAGTCTGTATATCAAAAACTTATACACAAAAGAGACAGATTCTAGCTTGGCATGTTTGCTTTCTACAGAGTGTTGTGTTGTATTCCATATCCTTCTTTCTTCCTTCTTTCTGGAGAGCCAATGGCCTTGGGTTAGCATAGCTGTTGCAGGAGTTGTCCTTGAAAGGGCAGCTGCTGTGAGAGCCCTCTCAGGCCCACCCACCTCACAGGGTGTCTGTTGTGGCGGGAGAAGATATGGGAGATTGTAAGCCGCTCTGAGTCTCTGATTCAGAGAGAAGGGCAGGGTATAAACCCAGTGACTACTTCTCCTTCCTTCCTTCCCTCCTGAAGAAGTCAACTCAGTCAAGCTTCCATTTGCAATCCAAAGTGATTCAGCAAGGATGTGGGCTTCCCGCCTCGTTCTGGAAGCTGGTCCTAGCAGAAACAGGGTTCTGACTGCTGTGATGCTCATTATGCCAAGAAGCATCCTTTCAGGGCTGTTCACTTGTCACTTTCTTCTGATTTATTCACTCCTAGGTATTTCTGCTTAGAATAATATTATTCCGAACAGTTTTTCCTCCCTCTCATGCTTAAAGTCAGAAAGACTGGGAAACAGTGAAAACTTAAAATGTCGAGGAAATGACATCAGCAGTCATTTTGCTCTCTTCAAGTAAGGTTGGCACAAAACGTCATAAATAATTGTTAGTTATCAAAGCTACCCCAGGACTGAATCAGCGCCACAGCATAATAAGACACCAGGCAATACACATCTAACCAGGATTTAATCACAAGACACAAATGCTTCCTGTACCAAAATACTCAGAAAAGGGCTGTGGATAAATAATTGTGTCATTTTCACTTGCTTTCTGTTTAATTTTTAATTATAGTTATTATACTGGCTCATTTTATATTTTTATTTGGTTCACTTTATATTTTTTATTTGGTTCCCCCCCCCCCTCCATCATCAGTTTTGGGAGGGAAGGAGATGTTGTCATGAATTTTGGCTGGTTCGCAGTTTGCAAAGCAATGTTCGGAACATATGAACATATGAAGCTGCCTTCTACTGAATCAGACCCTTGGTCCATCAAAGTCAGTATTGTCTTCTCAGACTGGCAGCGGCTCTCCAGGGTCTCAAGCTGAGGTTTTCCACACCTATTTGCCTGGACCCTTTTTTGGAGATGCCAGGGATTGAACCTGGGACCTTCTGCTTCCCAAGCAGATGCTCTACCACTGAGCCACCGTCCCTGCCATGAACTTTCACGAATTTTTGATGCAGTTTGCGGCCATTCATGAAGAGCAGAACCCCCTGCTTTCTGTTCCCCACAAAAAGCAGAGGGAAGTAGAAAGCAAGGGTTTCAGCTTGAAACGGTTCGTGAACTAATACAAACCGGTTCGGTTTGTGAATCAACCTCTTGATTTGTATCAGCTTGTGCTTCAGCCAAGAACCATGAACTGAACAGCAAAGCAATGTTTCCAAAGATGATTGGAGTGGATGGGGTTGGTTCACATGGAGAAAAGGGTCCCTTAAGGTATGTTGGTCCCAGACCCCCCCTTCAGGTGAGGCCTGCAGTAGGGTTGCCAACCCCCAGTTGGGGTGGGACTCCATTGCTGATAGGCTTCACCTCCCCACTACTGATTAGCTGGCCAGCAGAGCTTACTTTAAAAAAAAAAGGAAGATCCATCTGATGTGCAGTGATGTGCTACATCACTGCCCATGTGACCTGGAAGTGATGTCATCATGTTGGGGCAATGCTCTGGTATTTGGACAAAGCCTCTATAGTAGAAACCAAATTTGTCATAGAGGTTTTACCCAAATACCATCGTGTCAGCCCAATGTGGTGATATCACTTCCTGGTCACGTGGGCAGTAATGCAGACAGGTCACTGTACAGTTTGGTGTAGTGGTTAAGTGGGCAGACTCTAAACTAGGAGAACCAGATTTGATTCCCCACTTCTCCACATGCAGCTGCTGGGTGACTTTGGGACAGCTATAGTTCTCACAGAGCTGTTCTCTCAAAGCTCTCTCAGCCCCACCTTCCTCACAGGGTGTCTGTTGCGGGGAGAGGAAGGGAAGGAAATTTGAGACTCTGACTGAAGGACAGGGTATAAATCCAATGGGCCTCCTTGCTACTCCTGGTGAGCCCCCCATCCCTCACTGGTTGCCAGGAGGGACCTGCCAACCTAGCTTGGAGATTCTTTAAAAATTACAATCTCAAGACAACAGAGATCAGTTCCTCTGGAGGCTTCTTTGGTGGGTGGACACTATGGCATTATATGCTGCTGAGGTCCCTTCCCTTCCTAACCTCAGCCTAACTCCCCATCCACCCACTCCCAAGTTCCCAACCCAGAATCAGTACCCTTACATGTAGCTAGGTTCAGAATTCTGGATGGGAGAGGAAGAAGGTGGGAGGAGAGCTCTTCATATCCTCCAGTTTGGTGTATTTATTTATTTATTTATTTATATTGGGATTTATACCCCGCCCTTCGCACCGAAGTGTCTCAGGGCGGCTTACAACATGATAATACAAATACTACAATTTAAAACACTTACAAGTAAAATTAAAACCATAAATTAATAAAAGCAAGATAGATAAAAACCGGCGGTCTACAGATGCATTTTGTTCCATCCAAAAGATTTCCTTGTCAGTCAGTATTATAGGCCTGCCGGAAGAGGGCTGTCTTACAGGCCCTGCGGAACTGCCCTAGGTCCCGCAGGGCCCGCACCTCCTCCGGCAGCTGGTTCCACCAATAAGGTGCCGTTACTGAGAAGGCCCGATCCCTGGTGGATTTTAGACGGGCCTCCTTTGGCCCGGGGACTATCAGCAGGTTTTGTGAACCCGAGCGTAGTACTCTCTGGGGAACGTGTGGGGAAAGACGGTCCCTAAGGTAGACAGGTCCTAGGCCATATAGGGCTTTAAAGGTAATAACCAACACCTTGTACCGGACTCGGAATATTACTGGCAGCCAGTGCAGATCCCGGAGCCCCGGCCGAATGTGCTCCCGTCTTGGGAGCCCTAATAACAGCCGGGCAGCAGCGTTCTGCACCAACTGCAGTTTCCGGGTCCGGCACAAGGGTAGCCCCATGTAGAGGGCATTACAGTAGTCTAACCTCGAGGTGACCGTAGCATGAATCACTGTTGCCAGGTCGTCACGTTCCAGGGCAGTTGCTGTGAGAGTGTAGTGGTTAAGTGTGCAGACTCTTATCTGGGAGAACCGGGTTTGATTCCCCACTCCTCCACTTGCACCTGCTGGAATGGCCTTGGGTCAGCCATAGCTCTGGCAGAGGTTGTCCTTGAAAGGGCAGTTGCTGTGAGAGCCCTCTCCAGCCCCACCCACCTCACAGGGGAGGAAGGTAAAGGAGGGGAGGAAGGTAAAGGAGATTGTGAGCCGCTCTGAGACTCTTCGGAGTGGAGGGCGGGATATAAATCCAATATCATCATCATCATCATCATCATCATCATCATCATCATCATCATCATCATCATCATCATCATCATCATCTTCTTCTTCTTCTTCTTCTTCTTCTTCTTCTTCTTCTTCTTCTTCTTCTTCTTCTCCTTCTCCTCCTCCTCCTCCTCCTCCTCCTCCTCCTGCCCTCTCCTATTTTCCTCCAAATCCACTATTCCTGCAGCAGACAGAGCAGGCAATTTCCTCCCCCCTCCATCCTGGGTGCAATTTCAGCTGCCAGGGCCTAGTCTGAGAGGAAGACATCAGCACATCTGGAGGTAAACGGAGGTGGGGGAATTGACAGGGGGGGTCTCTATCCCTCCTTCCTTCCAGCTCCATGTCAAACTTGACAGCCCTTTCATTAATACTCGCTTATTAAGGAGTTCATTTAGAAAAAAAAATAAACATACACAGAATACAGGTAGGCAAGCACAGTTGGAAGGGCTGCGGATGCGAAAAGCGTTCTGTCATTCATCCTGAATTAAATTAGCTATTCTGAATACCACTGCCCGGAATTCAGCTTTTTCTTGGATGAAAAACTGCTGTATGGGGCGGGGGGGGTATGGCAATCATTTAAAAGATACCGCAGAGCCCCCTGCCTCCAAAACTGTGCAAGAAAAAAAAAATAAACACTGACAGTGAGAAAACAGAAGAAGGAGAGCTTGCAGAGAAAGATGGGTACTCAAAGAACCTTTTAAAAGAAAAATCATATTATGGTGCTCAAGCAGATACAGAAGTTGGTCATCAGGCTCTTCATTCATGTATGAAGGGAGGAGGGAGAGAAACAGAAACCTCCCCGTTGCACCTCTTCGCAGTCCCCATCTCACAGGCAATGTTCCCTCTAAGCTGAGTTATTGTGAACTAGCTCACTGTTTTTTAGCCTCCACCTCACACATTTTTGTCTTAGCTCAGGAAAAATGACCTCCGAGCAAACTAATTTACACAGTGGCTCACAGCTTTAATGCCAATATCTCGCAAAATGGAATTTTTGCTCACAAGACTTCACAGCTTAGAGCAGGGGTGTCGAACTCTTTGAAATCTTTTTAAGGTAACTGATGTTATATGTATTTTTAATGTTGTACATTGCCCAGAGCCTGGCACTAGCAATTCATCAAATGCAAAGAACAACAACAATTTTGCGATGGGGGCCGGATCTGACATAAATGAGACCTCGTCGGGCCTGGCCATGTCGGGCCAGGCCATGTGTTTTCCTATTTAAGATTAGGTTGCAGAAATATAAACTTTATAAAGGACACAGACAAACGCATTTAAAGATTTTTTTAAAAAACACCTTAAAACATTAGCACTCATTGGTCTTAAAGGTGCTTTCTTTGTATTTCTCCCATGGGATCCAGGGAACTGGGCAAAGACAGGAGACCAGGAAGGGGAGAAGCCTCAGTCAAGAGAAGGAAGAGAGGCTCAGTAGCTCTGCTGTGCAATTGAGAGAGTCTGGCCAAGCAAGCTCTGCCTCCCCACCTTTCTCCCCAAGGGAGGAGCCTCACCCAATGGAGAAAATACAGGTTTTTTGCTCTGCAGCTCCTGAGCGATTGAGCAAGTCTTGCAAAGCAAGCTGTGATGCAGAAGGAAGCAAGAGAGAGGGAGAAGGAAGCAGATGACAGCAAATTGCTTGGGGGCCTGATAGGAGCCCTCTGGTGGCTGGATTTGGCCCCTGGGCCACATGTTTGACACCCCTGGCTTAGAGGGAACATTGCTCACAGATGTGGTTGCCAACTCCAACTGGGGCTAAGTTCTTCCTGAATTACAACTGATCAGTTCCCAAAGAGAGAATGGCTCTTTTGGAGTGGGGTGGGACGGACTCAAAGGCGTTATACCCCATTGAAGCCCTCTTTCCCCAAACCCCATCCTCCCCAGGTTCCTCACCCAAATCTCCAGGAATTTTCCAAACCAGAGTTGGGAAGCCTAAGAATCAGACTGCCTTAGGTACTGAAGCAATGAGTAGGAAATGGAGGAAACACCTGGAGAGGTAAAGGGGGAAGTGTTCAGCTTGTTTTACACCTGCATGCTTTTTACCACCCATATTTCCTTTCGGACATGAATTTCCCCAACAAGCGAGATTAGTTTGGCTCTTTGTTATACCAGGATAGTTTATATCTTGGTCCCAAAACACACGGGCAAGAAATTGCAGGCTCTTTGCTTTCTGTGTGAAATCTCACACGGCAGCCCCTTATTGTTTTTATAAGGCTTTTTTTTTTTTTGCTTGCATACAAGCATGCATTTCCATGCGCTCCCCCACAAGTAATATCAGAATCAGCCCTTAAATCAATGCCTAAAATAGCCTTTCATTTCAATACATTCTCTGTAGATAAAGGAACCCCCCGCCACCCTGTTCCAGTTCCATTTCGGCAAGAAACCAGAGGGCAACAAATGTACACTAAAAGGAAAATTATATTCTTCCCCCTATTTCCTTGGGGGGAAATTTCTCTGCAAGATTTTATGAGAGCATTTCAAGCGCGCGCACAGGGCCAATGATAAGACAAAATGCACATATGAAGGAAGGCTATCATTTTCACTTGTTTAGCGCAGCGGGAAAGGCGGGATCGGGGGCTTTTACTTACAAATCTGACTTCACGGCTCCCGAAAGCTCACGCTCTGGACCTGAATATTTCACAAACTCATAAATTATACATAAATTCTATATAACCACACTGGCCTTTCCGTCCTGCTGGAACGATAAGCAGTGGTCTTGAGGTACATATATATATTTACGTCCACTGCCTGATGGCCGCAATATAACATATTAAGGCGGATCTAGAGTTAACGTTCTCAACTGAATGGAGCTGAGCAAAAGGGCCCTGTTTTCTGAAGTCCTGAAAATGCACTTGTGTATTATATTCATTCCAACGCCGGCAAGAGATACGAGTCTACGGTGAGGGCCAGCGCTGCCACTAGGCAAACTAGGTGACTTGCCTAGGGGGCCAGACGGTCTAGGGCTAGCCCTGCCTATGGTTATGTTTAGCTACAAATTCACCAGCCCAATCTATACAACCGCCCAGTGCTTTATTCTCTTTAGTATCTGTCTCTCCCTTCTGAACTGAGATGAAAATCAGTTCCGTGTACTAACAACAGTGTTGAAGGGCAAGCCGGCCTTGAATTCAGCAGGAGCTCACTGGAGCACAGCTCCTGAACTTTTCTGAGGGTTCCCCTTCCTCCCCCCCCACCTACCTTGTCTATTGAATAGGAGGTGCATCTGCATTACAATGCCTGTATTAGGAGAGCGGACAACCAGCCAGCCCCCAGGAGCTTTGCCACGCCCCCAGCAGCCCTCATTAACCCCTGGAGAAACCCACGCCACCCTTTCTCCACTTCTTATGTAATTCTAGGCGGGTGGCTGGCCTTTTGACTGTGGGAGGTGGTGTCCAAGGAGAGCCCCAGACGACTCTCCTTTCTTGGGCTGGGTTGCTTTTGGCTGTTGATGGTGGGGTGGCATATGCTAATGAGTTATGCTAATGAGCTCCATCACCTATTTTTCTACAAAACGACCCCTGACTGCAAGGATACATTAAATGGAACCCGAAAGAATACACTGCTCTCGATCCAAAGCACAGATGACTTTCTGACAATATTCTGGAGCAACTGATTTAATCAGATACACATCTTCTCTCATCTTAAGGTCCTCAAACTGATCATACTAAGAACAGAGTGCAAGCACACTTCTTCACACAAAAGCTCATCCCTTGAATAAAACTCTGTGGGACTCTAATTTTATTCTATTGTTTCACACTAGAATATAGCTACCTACCTAGATCTATGATCAGGGCTTTTTTTGTAGCAGGAACTCCTTTGCCTATTAGGCCACACCCCCTTGATGTAGCCAGTCCTCCAAGAGCTTGCAGGGATCTTATTATAGGACATGCTCTTGGAGGATTGGCTACATCAAGGGGGTGTGGCCTAACAGGCAAAGGAGTTCCTGCTACAAAAAAAAGCCTTGGATTATACTACAGTTACAGAGTACAATTTTCTGCCTTCCATCACTGCTGAAAAGTGATCGATGGTAGGGTAAAGTATTGGGTGGGTGAAAGCCTAGGTAGTTGTTTATTTGCATGGTGTTCTGATTGTATGGCCATTAGCAATTCAGTATGAGTAATGGCAACACTGTTTACAAGAGAACTGCAATTTCTCAGTAGTCTTCCTAAGCCACCCCCTTCCCCCACCTTTGTTGTGATCATCCACTTCAAAGTGGGATGCGTTCATGGAGTGCATCACAATAGTCTAGTGCTGAGGTTACTACGACATAGATTCTATATGGCCAAACTGGCTGTGTCAAGGTGAGGAACCATCCACTTTGCTAGATGGAAATGGAAGAAAATGGTGGGTTTTTTTGTTTTTTTTGCTCAGCTGAATTAATTTCTTTCTCCACCAATAATGCTGGGTCAAGTAGAACCCCGCAACTGTTCGCTGAGTCAGCAAGGATATGAAGGCAAACATAATAAAAGTGTGTGATTAAGTGACATCCTGTGTTCTGCGCCTTCTGTTTTTCTTTGTGGGAGACGCTGGAGCTGCTTAGCAAGTTAGCACTAGCAAGAGTAAGGAGCTGGCAGAAAGATGGTTGGTCCTGAGAAAGCACCACAGGTAGCCATATACCTCTGAAGCAGTGAGATTTTTCTGTTACTCTGGGCAGCAGCCTGCATCTAAGAGGCTGCTCAGCCAGTGCTACTCAACTAACAGATTTGTTCATCAGGATAGAATCATAGAGTTGGAAGGAGCCATACAGACCATCTAGTTCAACCCCCTGCTCTGTGAAGGATCAGCCTAAAGCATCTCTGACAAATAATCATCCAAGAAGTCCAAGGATGTATTAAGAAGTCACAGTTTCACTCTGAGTTGCTCAAGCAAGCCTAATCTCGTCAAATTTTCGAAGCTAAGCAGGATCAACTCTGGCAAGTACTTGGATGGGAGACCTCCAAGGAATACCAGCAGTCAGGAGGTGGAGGCAGGATTGATTCAGATGCTATCCCAGAGTAAGAACATAAGAGAAGCCATGTTGGATCAGGCCAATGGCCCATCCAGTCCAACACTCTTCACCCTTTGGGTGAAGAAGTACTTCCTTCTATCCGTTTTAACTTGACTGCTCAGCAATTTCATTGAATGCCCTTTGGGTGAAGAAGTAATTCCTTCTATCCGTTTTAACTTGACTGCTCAGCAATTTCATTGAATGCCCACGAGTTCCTGTATTGTGAGAAAGGGAGAAAAGTACTTCTTTCTCTACTTTCTCCATCCCATGCATAATCTTGTAAACCTCTATCATGTCACCCCGCAGTTGACGTTTCTCCAAGCTAAAGAGCCCCATTCATTTTAACCTTTCTTCATAGGGAAAGTGTTCCAAACCTTTAATCATTCTAATTGCCCTTTTCTGCATGTCACATGTCTTCTCAGCCTCAGGCAAAGTATCTCCATGAATGCATCCCACTTTGAAGTGGAGGATCACAACAAAGGTGGGGGAAGAGGGTGGCTTAGGAAGTTTGGGGACAGATCTCTGAATGTCCTCCAGGTCCCCAGAAGGGGTCAGTCACCAGAAGTCACCATGACTTCCAAGTGCAGACACCCCCCTCCACCCTCACATATAAAAATACAAAAAAAGTCACAGTTATGACACAATGCACTACGCGAGGAAGCATCTACCAACAAACTATTGTTTGTCAGGCCATCTGCATTCAAAAATTGTCACAAACCAAAATTTAACTAAGCTGTGGTTTATCCACCATGCTTGACTGTGATATCTGACTGTAGTCAAAGAAGTAGATGTCTCTCTGGACTTCGGAAGAAGCATGCAAGCGTGATGAAAGGAAGTATAAGTTGAACATGCATTGGTGCTGCATGAACTCCAAAGCCACCTAGAGGAAGACAAAATTTTATAACAGGCCTCGCTGTGAAATTTCAGTTTCTGCTCACAGACAAGATCCCTTCGGAGGATGAGGGGATTCAGGGTCACAGCCAGGAGCAAACTGGGGAGTGAAAATGGCCCTGGTACAAACCAATCAGCCTTTGCAGTGATATAAAGCCATTGCTGAATGGACCACTCCATGTGGACTGCAGCATTACATCACCCAATGTTTCCTCCTACAAAGTGATGCCAGTGTGGGAGGAGATATTTGGTGATCGATCACCATTGGCCAATGAAGAATCTGATGCAAGTGAACCCTTGGCAGAGTTGCTGGGATTTGGCTTTGCTTGCTCCTGGGCATCAGAGGTCCTCCTAGGAAAGTGGTCCACCATGAAATTTCCCTGTAAGTTAAACGGCCAGTCTGTCCTTGGGCACAGCAGGGTACAGGCTCAGGTGGGGTGTAGCGTCATCGTTCTTCAGTCGTATCGCTGTATTATACAGGACGCCATCTTTTGCTAAGACAGAATATAATGTAATAGTCAGAATACTGAACAAAGATCTTAAGAATGGTGGTGGAAAGTGTTGACTTATGGCAACCCTGTAGGATTTTCAAGGCGAAGAGATGTTCAGAGGTGGTTTCTCCTTGCCTGCCTCTACATGGCAACCTTGCGCTTCCGTGGTGGTCTGTGTTGTCATTCAAATTAATAGCATTTCAGCCATTATACGGTTGTTGCTGTTTACCAGAAAAAAGGATGTGATGTAATGTAGCTTAAATCCAATTAGGATCTGTCTTTCCTAAACCCGGGAAAACAGTCTGAGATGTAAACACTGCATTGGTCAGTTGGCACCTTGTGTGTGGAATTCCTTTGAACTCATATGAACTCAAGGTTGAATTGGTCTTCTTGCCTCAAAATTCTCTGGGAAGAAGAACCAGCTAACAAAGAGTTGTAAAACAGCCATGCAGCTGTTAGGACATAGACAGCCATGCTAGAATGCTAAGTTTTATTTCTTTTATGCCAAGTACCTTTCCCCCTGATGTTTTATACTAGTAAACTATGGGCGTTTCCCCACTGAGCTTACCTCGGAGCGACGTCCCTCTTCACCGCGCAGCGTCTGCGCAGATTTCCCACCAACTGCTCCGAGGAACCAGGATAGGCTTCCCAATCCCCAGGTCCCAGAGGGGGATCCCCCGGTTTTACAGGCTTCCCCCCTCCCCCAGCCAGCTGGCCGGCGGGGGAAGCCCCACCCCCACAGCCATTATGCACCTCCAGGAACGATTCCCATAGGGAATGATGGGGAATTGATCCGTGGGGTATCGGGGGCTCTGGGGGGGGGCTGTTTTTTGAGATAGAGGCACCAAATTTTCAGTATAGCATCTAGTGCCTCTCCCCAAAATACCTCCAAAGTTTCAAAAAGATTGGACCAGGGGGTCCAATTCTATGAGCCCCAAAATAAGGTGCCCCTATCCTTCATTATTTCCTATGGAAGGAAGGCATTTAAAAATTTGTGCAGTCCCTTTAAATGTGATGGCCAGAACTCCCTTGAAGTCCAATTATGCTTGTCACACCCTTGCTCTTGGTTCCGCCCCAATGTCTCCTGGCTCCATCCCCAAAGACTCCTGGCTCCACCCCCAAAGTCCCCAGGTATTTCTTAAATTGGACTTGGCAACCCTAAACCAGGAAGTTCCCGACCTTTTGCGTCGCAAATGTAAACCGCCAAAATCCGCCAAAATGCGACGCAAAAGCCGCGGGACCTTGCAGCTCTTCCGGGTTCTGCGGAGCAGTTGGTGCGAAATCCGCGCAGACGCTGCGCCGTGAAGAGGGACGTCGCTCCAGGGTAAGCCCTGTGCGAAAACGCCCTATGTTTCTTTTTATAAGCTTAAGCCTCATCTCCGTTTATTGCAACCTCCTCACTTCTGAATGGTCATGTATTTCCCAACAGTCTCCCATCCAAATACTAACCAAGGCCAACCCTGCTTAGCTTCCATCCAGGCCAGGACAACCATCCTAACAGACCTGGATTCAAATCCTCAATTTGCTGCGAAACTGCTGAGAATAAAATGGATGTGTGTGTGTGTGTGTGTGTGTGGTGGGGGGAAACTTGCATGCCTTGACCTTCTTGGAGGAAGGATGGGAGAGAAATCACTAGGTGGAGAAACAGAGACCAAAAGATTCTCTTTATCCCAGCCAGGGCCGGTTCCAGATTTTGGGAGGTCTTGGGCAGAGAGTTCCCAGAGGCTCCCTTTCCCTCACGCGTCTCACTACCTGCTCACGCATCTTTCCTTGCCCTGCTCACAACCAGAGCTTTTTATGTGGCAGCAACTCCTTTGCATACGAGGCCACAGTTGTGACATTTCTCAAGCAGAAGGGCTTCCTGCGCATTTTTGCACTTATTCAGGATCGTCTGGTCTGGCAAGGCCGTTCAAGGGGGCACTTGCGAATCTTACATAGGGGATGGATTCTCTGAAATCAAAGAACCCTTTTTGGCTCTTTTCCTCCGGATCAATGAACAGGGTTTCACAGCCTTTGTAATAAGGCACCCTGCAGGGGCTTGATTGACTCCCGCAATCGCTATTGTGGAAAGAAAGAGCCAAGCGCACACTGCCATTTGAATACTAATAAAGGGCCAGAAACCAAAAGCAGCACTTTGGGCAAGCCACTGAAGCGGACAAGAGAGGAGGAGGAGGACGGGAGGGCGGGGAGAGAAGCAAAACCAAGAAGCAGCTTCACAGAGCAGGCAAACTGGAATGCGGTCAAATGGCACAAGATTACTCTCCGTGATGTTTCTGATGTTATATAGGAAATACGCTGCATAGAGGCGTCAAATAACAATTTAAGCTCTTCTATGCAAATACTGTAGCATCACAGGCAACGTCCCGTGTGCGTCTGTGTCCCTTAACCCAAATGGAGTACACTCCAACAAAAACGGAGCACGCCAAGATGTGAAAAATGATCATCAATGACTCCACACACTGGAGAATACAATATTCTGAATCCACCCCTGTTGCGGATTCCTCTCTGATCAGCAGAGAAAGGCTCAGGACTGGAATACTAAGCAAAATGTGGTTGGTTGAGACGGTATGTCAAATCTCACAGACAATCTGTGTGACTTCCAGTTATTTGTTTGCTTATTGTTAAAACATTGCATTTATCCATTTTTTTTTAATTTATTAATTAGACTTTCAACCATTTTCCCCTGCCCAGGGCTGACCCGGCCACTAGGCAAACTAGGTGACTCGGCTTCTGGGTGTGCCAAACTGAATGCCCACCATGTGACTCAGTGACATTATTAATGCGGGGGGGGGGGGCACAAGAAGTTAGCCTTACCTAGGCAGGGCCAGCTCCAGCCTGTTTGGCACCCTAGGCAAGGCTAAATTCTGGTGCCCCCCCCCTTGCACTGACAACATCACCGAGTCACATGGGGGCACCCAATATGGCACCCCCAGAAGACCGGCGTCCTCGGCAATCAACTAGTTTGCCTAGTGCCGGCCCTGTGCCTAGGGTACCAGACAGTCTAGAACCACCTTGTCCTGCCAAGGCAAGGCTCAGGGTGGGTACAACATAATAAAATAATACAATCCATATAATAAAGCTCAAAAACAATACAACAAAGTAGAATAAAGTTAGAATGCAGTGGCACCTTTAAGACCAACCAAGTTTTATTCGAAGTATGAGCTCTCGCATGCATGCAAGCGTATCCGGAGGAGGTGAGGGCCCTGCGGAATCTTGAACAGTTCCGCAGGGCCTGTAAAACAGCCCTCTTCCAGTTGGCATACAACTGTCCGATACCTGGATGCCTGAATATCCAAACGTATGAACATCAGAATATTTGACTACTGGAATACTGAAGAACCGACTTAAGGAAGAGGTAGCATAGTATATTGATGTGTGTTTTATGTATTTTTATGTATTTTACTGTATAAATTATTAATGTATTTTAAACTGATTTACTGTTAGCATTCTGTGTTGTAAGCCGCCCTGAGCCCGCTTTGGTGGGGTAGGGAGGGATATAAATCGAAGAAAATAAAATAAAATAAAAATAAAATCTGAAGAACTGTGCATGCACACAAAAGAACATAAGAGAAGCCATGTTGGATCAAGCCAATGGCCCATCCATTCCAATACTCTGTGTCACACACATATATATATACACACTGTGGCTAATAGCCACTGATGGACCTCTGCTCCATATTTTTTATCTAACCCCCTCTTGAAGCTGGCTATGCTTGTAGCCGCCACCACCTCCTGTGGCAGTGAATTCCACATGTTAATCACCCATTGGGTGAAGAAGTACTTCCTTTTATGACTAGACTTGATTACCTACCCTTCACCTACTACATAATACTACCCAGTGTGGCTCTTTTGACTTGCTGAAGCACCATCGATTTATACAGGGGCGTTATGATACTGGTTGATTTGTTTTCAATTCCCTTCCTAATAATCCCCAGCATGGCGTTGGCCTTTTTTATTGCAATCGCACACTGTCTTGACATTTTCAGTGAATAAAACTTGGTTGGTCTTAAAGGTGCCACTGGACTCTAATTTCATTCAACTGCTTCGGACCAACACGACCGCCCACCTGGATCAATAAAGCACAGTAGTCACCTACAAAGATGACAGTAAGAATTTCAATAATTTCATTGCCTTGTAGGGAGGAGTGGAGTGGAAGCGCCAGAAAGATGAAACCAGGGTTTTTTTTGTAGCAGGAACTCCTTTGCATATTAGGCCACACACCCTGATGTAGCCAATCCTCCAAGAGCTTACAGGACTCTTAGTACAAGGCCTACTGTAAGCTCCAAGAGGATTGGCTACATCAGAGGGGTGTGCCCTAATATACAAAGGAGTTCCTGCTACAAAAAAAGCCCCGGCAACCCCAGTCTTTCTTGAAGGTTCTGACCATGGCCGACTCTGCTTAGCTCCCAGCCCTTGAGAAATACAGGTCAAACTGGGCTATTTGGGTTGCTCGCACCTCAGGAATGGGGTTGCCAGAAGTTCGTTGGGACTCAGAGGTATGTCGTTCATTTCTAAAGTGCCTTGATTTTCTTTACAGAGTAAAAAACAGCCTCTCCCCCAAGGAATTTAGAATTTGAAATTCATTGGCAGGGGTTATAGCCATAAAGGAGCCATACAGAGACAAGGGTAACAGGATGAGAATAAGTATTCCGTTTAGTTGTACATTCTTATGCTTAGATTCAGATAGGGAACAAGGGCTAAATAATGAGCTAAGAGCACCTATTTATATAGGTCACTGTAAAATTGCATGTGTAAGATGTTCATAACTTTCGCCCTGACCTGGATACCCCAGGCAAGCCAAATCTCATCAGAGCTCAGAAGCTAGGCAGGGCTGACTCTGGCAAGTACTTGGGTGTGAGACCTCCTTGGAATATCAGAAGTCAGAAAGCGGGGGCAGGCTTTATTCAACTAAAATAAAATAAAATAAATAAAGGTAGTCCCCTGTGCAAGTACCAGTCATTTTCGACTCTGGGGTGACATCTCATCATGACCTTTTCACGGCAGACAATTTACAGGGTGGTTTGCCCTTGCCTTCCCCAGTCATCTACGCTTCCGCCCCCAGCAAGCTGGGTACTCTTTTTATTCTGGGTACCTCGGAAGAATGGAAGGCTGAGTCAACCTCGAGCCAGCTACCTGAACCCAGCTTCCACCAGGATCCAACTCAGGTTGTGAGCAGAGAGCTTGGACTGCAGTACTACAGCTTTACCACTCTGCGCCACGGGGCTGCCTCTGTGAATAACCCCCAGGCTTCCATTGGGGGTCAGTCACCAGAGGTTGCCATGACTTCCACATGCACGCACGCACACACAAGCACACAAAATACAAAAATACCCCCCAAATTACATAATATCATTCAACCACAACTAAACCATCCATAGAATCATAGAGTTGGAAGGGATATCCAGGGTCATCTAGCCCAACTCCTACACAATGCAGAAACTTCACAAATACCTCCCCCAAACACATACATCCCACAGTGAACCCTGCTCCATGCCCAGAAGATGGCAAAAACCTCCAGGATCCCTTGCCAAGCTGGCCTGGATAAAAATGCAGAGTATACTGTGTCTATCAAAGATTTCAGGTTTTCACGGCTGGTAACATCATTAGGGTTTGTAGAATCTTTCGGGCTCAAGTGCCGTGTTCTACTGGAGAAAGTTTTCCTTCCAGACGTTTCGTTCTCAGCTGCGGAGAACATCCTCAGTGGCGTTGCAGCCGGAGCAGGCGCTCTGACCTTCTTGGCTGCTGTGCATTGAGTGGGCATTATACTGTGTCTAGTATGCATTGCTATCTGCAGCCGTGGAGATGTACCAAACATTTGCTGCTTATAAAGCTGGAAACTGTTCAGCGCAGATACCCAAAATAGCATGAACTCATTCCCCTGAGAAACACTCTGATGTTTGGAATCGGCAAGAGCACCACTGGAATCAGTCGGGGGGATATGTAAAAAAGTAACTTTGTTTACTGCTAACCCCCTTCGCTTCACCAATCAGTGCCGAATGCAAATGCAAGCTATTTCCATTCCCCATCTGATAAATCAAAATAGCCTTTTGCAGGAAAAAGCCAATACAAATTATCTGTCAAATTAGCCATCTCCAGATGAAAAGCATTTGAAAGGTAAATACAAAAAACTCCTCAACTGAAACAACATCATGATAGAATTTGCACACACTGTAGGGCAGTCTTATTTTGTTATTCATTCAAAGAGTAATTTAAGTGCCATATTGATATTCCACAAAGATAGCAAAGTATCAAATTAAGGACTGGCAGGTACGAGCGCAAATGAGTTTGAAAATGAAAACCCAAATCTATGTTTATCTTACAGACTTACACCGGAGTGGGACAGTCACAGGCCTTAATTGCAGTCTACATTTGTCCCAAATTTGCTTCGAGCCTGCTTCGGCAGGGGAGGGCGGGGTACAAATAAAATTTATTATTATTATTATTATTATTATTGTTTACTGTGTTCATTTATTTATGCTCTTTATAGTCCGCCTTTCCCACTTGGACTCAAGGTGGATGACAATATGGGGCGCAATTTCAATTGCAGGCCTTTAATGGCATAACGTAAGATGCATTTTTGTTGTTGTTCAGTCGTACAGTCGAGTCCGGCTCTTTAAACGGGCAGAATAAATTAAGACTAAATTTAGGTAAATGGGATGTTCGATAAGCAATCCATTAGGATTTGGTTGTATAAGACAACCAAAAGCCTAAAAACGGAACTGAAGCAAAGTATAACATTCCCATGACTCCACATACCAACTCACTGCCCACTTATATCAAGAGCTGCTGCTTGCCATTCCCATTTTGTCTGATGAAGTCTGCTTAAGAGCATACGAAAGCTTACATTCTAAATTAAACTTAGTTGGTCTTAAAGGTGAACTTATCTACTGCTTTGTTCTATAAGTACTAACGTAAGAAAAGCCCTGCTGGATCAGACCAATGGTCCATCTAGTCCAGCATCCTGCTTCACCCAGTGGCCAACCAGTTCCTCTGAAGGTCCAGCAACAGGGCATAGAGGTTGAGGCCTTCATATGATCGTCAGAAGAGCCCTGCTGGATCAGACCAGCGGTCCACCAAGTCCATCAGCTGCATGTGGAAGAGTGGGGAATCAAACCCAGTTCTCCCAAATGAGTGTCTGCACTCCTAACCACTACACTAAACTGGCTCTCTGCTGCGTCCCATCAAGGTCCACTGAACAGTAAAACTACTGAGTGTACGGGAAGCTGTTTAAATGTAAGGGCTGTATCCACTGCACTATGTCAGAGTTCCATAAGTACCCACAGCCTGGATTAGACTACTCGCCCCATCCTTGATATGCCAGCTGTCTGTCTGATGGGGTGTGTCTTGTTATATACAGCAGGGGTGGCCAACAGTAGCTCTCCAGATGTTTTTTGCCTACAACTGCCATCAGCCATGCTGGCTGGGGCTGATGGGAGTTGTAGGCAAAAAAACATCTGGAGAGCTACTGTTGGCCACCTCTGATATAGAGGAATGTTCAAATGCATGCCCCCCCTCCACCAGCATTTTGAAGGGGTCCAGCTCAAACACAGGGTTTAGCCGCCTCAATGAGAATACGTTGAAGATCCCAGTATAACCATGAAAGCTGGCATGCTACATTAAGGGCACTTTCTGAATCCTATTCACCAGGGGCATTTTAATGAGCTTGTGAATTTTGTTATAAACAAGCTTGGTTTGGATTTGCAGATTTGATGCTTAAGGAGAATTTTAAATAATAAGAAAGAAAGGAGATTTATGGATGTAACTTAGTTATGACTTTAACAAGTCGTCATGGTTTAAGTTTGGATTTAGTGACAAGTATTTCATATTTTGGGAACTTTACTGGCGAGTTTCCTCATTTTACCTTTTCTCCTTTATTCTCCTTGTCCCCCCCCCTTTATTTTTTCACCCTTCTTTATCTGTTCTGTTTGAAATTTTTAAAATAGAAATATATTAAAATAAATGTAAGGGCTGCATTGCAGGCTCAGGTCAAATGTCCGTTTAGTTCAGCACTGTGCAGCTGCAGACAGACAACACCTTGGGAAGCCCACAAGCAAGACATACAGGTGACTGCCTATACAGGTACACTGCCATAGAGGACAGCCTTAAAATGAAATGGAGGAGAGGAGAAGCGTGTGAGTCCCTCTGGGTCCCCACTGAGGAAAAAGGCAGGGCATTAATGAATTAATACATAAAATCTTGTGTGGGCGATGTCATATGTTTAAACAATGGCTGTATACAGAAAGGGTCCTGTTGAAAGTTAAATAGCTGCAGAAGAAGTAATAAAAATGTTTTACATAAAAACTGCAATGCCCCCCCACCTTGACATCTATTGCCTGTAGAGGCAGAGAGGGATAATACATACCCCCCCCCCGCAAAAAAAAAAAAAAGCTTGACTTTGTTTTCGAATTTGGGGGTTTGTTAGCCAGTGACGAAGCTACCCCTCAACAGATCTGTGTAATCCTTTTTAAAAAGCATCATACAGGCTGGGTACAGACGGGCAGCTTGGGGCAGCAGCCTCCCATCTCAGAAGAAAGCAGGTTTAGGGGAAAGCGCCCCAGGGCAGTCAGGCAGCGCACGACCCGCTGCCGGAACAGGGATGGGCTGTGCACACCCCACAGAAGCAGTCACACCGTTCAAACATATGAGTGACATTTCCCTTGTTCTCCCTGGACGTTCAGACAGCCAGGAAAGGCACCCCAGAAGCGCTTCAGCAATTTGCTACCACTTACTTATCTGGTAGCTTTTTGAGGTGGCAGAGCGACAGCAGAGGACAAGGTAAGGGCGGGAGCAAGGCGGGACCCAGATTTGTGCATTTGAACATGTCATTTAAATCCGGACGGGGGCTGCTCCTGTGTTGGCCCAACTTGGCCGTCTGAACTCAGCCTAAGAATAATCCTCTCATACAGGGGTGGAATTCTAGCAGGAGCTCCTTTGCATATTAGGCCACATACCACTGATGTAGCCAATCCTCCAGAAGCTTCAAAGGCTCTTTTTTGTAAGCTCTTGGAGGAATGGCTACATCAGGGGTGTGTAGCCTAATATGCAAAGGAGCTCCTGCTAGAATTCCACCCCTGCTTTCATACGCTGACAATACAGCACTAAATGTTCAGTTATTTAAACTGGTCTGCACTGCCTGTTAAAGATTTTGGGGAGTTATTGTTCTCAAAACGCCTCCTTTTTATCAACACAGAAGCTAAAATGGTAGCCGCCAGAGAAAACCCAAATGGCCATAATATAGTTTTTCCCTAATTATTTCAGAACAATGTTTGAGTCCAGTGGCAACTTTAAGGCCAACAAAGTTTATTCACAGTGTAGGATTTCATGTGCATGCAACACTTCTCCAGATACATTTATTTCAGAGTACACATTAGGCGGGGTGTTTCCACCCTATCAAATGTAGCATGATCATCATCACATGTATAAACAGCTGTGGCAAGAGATCAAGACAGCATCATTACCAATCTGCTGTTCTTCCATTCCTTTCCTATTATGGATCCTTTCCCCCCAGAAACTGGTTTACAGCAATACTTACCCTTTTGCGAGGATAAATTCAGGTGGGCAGCCGTGTTGGTTTGAAGCAACAGAACTACGTTTGAGTCCAGTGGCATCGTTATGACCGACAAAAGTCTAATTCCGGGTAAAAGCTTTTGTGTGCATGCGCACTTCTTTGTGGGAGTGCGCATGGAAGCTTAGACCCAGAATTAAACTTCGTTGGTCTTCAAGATGTCACTGGACTCAAACTTCTCCTTCTGTGAGGAGTAGAAGCATAGTCTCTGCAACGTATGTACAGTTTTTTGCACTACCATTTCAACAGGTTTGCAGGATGGCACGTATTTTGATACATGTCAGAAAACAGTTCCTGTTGACAATCTACAAATTACTTGCTGCAGTCACTTTTGTTGTTACATTTCTGATACTACTGCTATTACAACACTGTGAATTGACACCTTTTTTATTTCTACCATCTTGGTGTCATGTCATAATAGTGCTAATTGCTTGAGCTGGAAAAAAAAAGCGAAGGTGTGCCTCCAGCAACGTCCATTAACAGAAGGGAATGTGGATTCATAAGTGTGATGTGTCTAGAAGGGGGGAATGTGCAAAGTAAAGTATTACCAAAGTGTACAGAGCACCGATGGATAGATCCAGGTAAGGTAGATTCATATGGAAGTAGGACAGCCTACTCCCATATGAACCTAGCCACCCGTTCCAGTAATCTGGGTAGGCCTTGCATTGGGTGCTTGAAGCTAGATGGTTAAACAACCAGAGAACACCAGGTATCTCCCTTATACACTGAAAACACTGTACTTAATACACAAACACATGAAAAAAAAAAAACACGAAACACTAGCAGGAAGTATACCGCTGAGTCGTGAATGTTACAGAGGTTGTAAGGCTCCAGAGACAAGCATTAAAAGAAATATTGTGAGTTTGAGACTTTGAGAGCCTCAGCGTAAAGGCTTAAGTTGTTTATTTATATATGCATCTCTTGATAAAGATATTTATTGAAATGGGAAGTATCACGATTGAAATTCAGTTGAGAACATACTTTATGCACATTTGGAGAATTTATGTTCATACTACTCCTGAAAAATCTTTACATATTCCTTGCAAGCCTGGAATTGTATTGGAACTTGGTGGTTTGGTTTTTATTATTCAGATTAATGTAATTATTGGCAACAATGTGTGTGTGTGTGTGTTATAACATTTTGACTTTTCCCACAAACATTACTAGTGTTTTGTGTATTTTCATGTGTTTGTGTAATTAAGTACAGTGTTTTGCTTATGCTATGTGGCTCTTACATAAAGCAACTTTGGCCACCCCTGGTTTAGATTGTTCATCAGGCTGGGGACATTAAGTTGGGTAGAAAAGCAGCATGCAAATGTTTTTAAATTAATAATGCTGGAACAACAACAAACTGCATAGAATTGACTCAACATGCAACCATCTTTACTCTCGAGTATTTTCTTTCTAGTTAACTGGCAGGCCATATTCAGTGTTTTGGGAATGGGGGGCATTTAAAGGGTTCAGCTACCCAGAAGAAAAGCTTAAGTACAAATTTAGGGTTGCCAGATCTGGGTTTGGAAATACCTGGAGATTTTGGGGTGGAGCCTGGGGAGGCTGGGAGCCCTACTAATGTCCTCCCGCTGGGGCGGGGGTTCCCCCAGTTTTGGAGCCCCCTACCCGCCAGCACAGAGCTGGCCAGGGGGGATCCCAACCTGCAAAGAGCTCCATTACATGCAACATGCCTAGCATGATAACATCACCTGGAAGTGATGTTATTGTGCTGAGTACAACTGCACAGTGCACCATAGAGTTTTTACCCACATTGCCAGAGTGTCCCTGCACAATGTGCCCAGCACAACAATGGCACTCCTGGGTGATGCCATCACTTTATGCATGCAAGGACACCCCCCCGCTGAGAGACAGGTAGGACCTGGCAACCCCTAGACATAATTGTAATAGAAGAAATGTCAGGGTGAAACTATACTATGAAAACATTGATAACAGGAAACAAGTGTGTGATAGGAAAAACCTTGCGGCCTTCGCTTCTGAGTAAACACTCTTAATAATCTAAGATGAACACTATAAATGTGCGCACAGGAACTTTAATATTCCAAAGCTTCTACCTTTAAACAGACTGCAATACGAAGCTCAAGAGGGCACACGGGCACTTTGGCATAGCCTCTTTTCCCAAACAGTCTGCACTAAAATGAATTCAAACAGTCTGCAGAAAAATAAATCAGAGAGCACACAGGCACTTCCATAGTGAACCCCTAGACATCAGCAGGGTATAATGCCTTGAAGTCCACCCTCCAAAGCAGCCATTTTATCCAGGGGATCTGATCTTGTTCACCTGGAGATCGACTGTAATAGAAGGATATCTCCAAGTGCCACCTGGGGTTAGGCAACCCTATAATTTTGAATGAGAGGTCTGGGCACTGGGAGGTATCAGGAAGTTGGTGACTTCACAAAATCACTTTCTGTGCTGGGTGGAGGTGGGTCTCCTAACAATTACGACTACAAGTCATAGAATGTTATCTACTGGTAACATTTGAATAATTGATTTGACACATCCCTTGTAGAAATTAACATTATGAAGAACATCTATTGCGGGTTAGATTCTCTATTCAACAGGGTGGGATCCACATTTTTTTTTTAGTGGGGACAAGAGTAAAAAATGTGCCCCCCACTCAAAAATGGTATGGGGGGGCAGCACCAGCACTAGAGTGCTGCCTACCCACGGGGGGCACTGTGGGGCTGCTTTCACGCCTCTCTGCCTTGCAGAGAGGTGGTGAAAGAAGCCAATCTGCCTCCCCCATTTAAAGACTCCAGCGGGGTCTTTAAATATGTGTGTGGGGGGGCTGTGGGGCTGCTTTTGCTGCCACTCCACCTTGCAGAGAGGGGGTAAAAGCAGCCGATCTGCCTCCCTCCCCGTTTAAAGATTCCACAGACCAGCTGGTTGGCGGGGTCTTTAAATGGGGAGAGAGGCAGATTGGATATCTGTGGCTTCTTTTGCCGCCTCTCCACAAAGCAGAGAGGTGGCAAAAGCAGCCAATCTGCCTCCCCCCACCCTTGAGAAAGTGTTGGGGCGGTCCAGCTGCTGGCTTGCTCCCCCGCCCCCTGGTGGCACCCAGGGAAAGTGCCCCTCTGCCCCCGCCCCCCGTCCAAGATCCGGCCTGCTATTTAACACAAGCATAGTATAGTTAGGGAAGACCAAAAAGTAGCCAGAAAGGTAATTTGTGATTCCCCCCCCCCCCCAGCAGTAGGCTCTTGATGATCTGGCTGGTATTAGAATCACAAATAATTTGAAACTGCATGCTTCTTCCAAATGCAACCACTGTTGCCATGCAAATTTCTCCATCTTAATCTTCCCTGCCCTCAGGAAAGCATTTACTAGCCTACAGTTTCAAACGCTGCCGTCAATTTACACTGATGAGAGATCCTCCAATGTTCCTTTAGCTAATCATCACTTGTGTGCGTTCCCTGGGTGTGGCGGAGGATATTAAACATGATGTTTTAAGCTGTCCCCTTTGTAACAGCCCCAGAGAGAAGCTCCTTTGCAGACAGTTAAGGTCCCTTACAGGGGTTGATCTGATTATGTCATAATCCCTGCTCTGCCGTCTGACATTGATATGTTCATTATGCGCCAAATGACAGTATTTGCAGTGGGAGCCAGAAGGAATCGTAGCACATCTCTCCAGACCATAGCTGTAAATTGTGCAGTAAACTAATTAATTTAGGATATGAACAAAACCTTCTGCCACCCAAAATATTGTCTTTTAAAAAGCAAATATACTTCTTGTGCAAAATGGCTTCTGTTTCTGTATACATTAAACCAGTGGGGTCAAATAATGAAGCCTGGGGCCCAAATCAGGCCCCCGGAAGGCTCCTATCAGGCCCACAAGCAACTGGCTGTAACCTCCCACCTTCTCTCTCTCTTACTTCCTTCTGCATCACAGCTTGCTTTGCCAGCTTGCTCAATTGCACAGGAGCTACAGAGCAAAGCCTCTTTTTCTCCATTGGCTGAGGCTCCTTCCTTGGGGAGGAAAGGGGGGGAGGAATAATAATAATAATAATAATAATAATAATAATAATAATAATAATAATAATAATAAATTTTATTTGTACCCCGCCCTCCCCTGCCGAAGCAGGCTCAGGGCGGCTAACAATACGGTGACCAATGGTGCACCAACAATAAAACAGTTACATTAGAAACATTAAACATTAATTGACCTTAAAAACCTGATTAAAACAATTAACTAAAACATATTATAACGCTATCCTTGACGCTCTTCTAGTTGATGCTGATGGCGGATTTTCTTCTTATCAGTATAATTCAGTTATTCATAAGCTAATTTAAAAAGGGTGGTCTTGCAGGCCCTGCGGAACTGATCAAGGTTCCGCAGGGCCCGCACCTCCTCTGGAAGTTGGTTCCAGAGATATGGGGCTGCGGCCGAAAAGGCCCGAGAGCGAGTGTTCTGTAGTTTGATTTGTCTTGGCCCAGGGGTAGTCAGTCTGTTCTTTCCTACTGACCTCAGTGCTCTCTGGGGTTCATACGGGGAGAGACGGTCCTTCAGGTAGGCTGGTCCTCGGCCATAGAGGGCTTTAAAGGTGATAACCAGCACTTTGTACTGGACCCGGAAGAGCTTGCCAGGCTCTCAATAGCAGAGCAGAGCTACTAAGCCAAGTATCTCTTTCTTCTATTGGCTGAGGCTCTTCCCCCCCAGTCCCCTGGGGAAGGAAGGAAAGAGCCAGAGCTTCCTTTGCCCAGTTCCCTCCATTGATTGCATGGGAGAGATACAAAGAAAGCACCTTTAAGACCAACGAGCGCTAATGTTTTAAGCATGTTTTACTTTTTTTAAGCTTTTAAAAGACCTTCTTTGTTTGTCTGTGTCCTTTATAAAGTTTATATCTCTGCTACCTGGCATTACTTTTTATGACACACAGGGCCCGGCCCAACAAGGTCTCATTTATGTCAGATCCGTCCCTCATGAGTTTGACACCCCTGCATTAAACTGTGTTGCCATAATCAATGGCTGTAAGTAAAAAGGCGAGCCCGAGCTTGTCCTATCTCAGAAACTAAGTAGGGCCAACCCTGGTCAGTAATTGGAAGGGAGATCACTAAGGAATACCAAGCCGTGAAGCAGAGGCGGGCAAGGGCAAACCACCACTGAATGTCTCATGTCTTGAAAACCCTTCAGGGTCACCGTAAGTCAGCTGTGACCTGAAAGCATTTCCCATCACCACTCTGGTAATGGCTAAGGCCTCAGAAACCAAGCAGGGTCTCAGAAACTGTTAAATACTGGGTTCAATGCATGAAGAGGCTCGTTGCATAGTGATCAAAGCTCTTTATTAGTGATACAGCATGTTACTGGTAAAACTATATGGCCAGGGCCCTGCATACCTTAGGGACCGCCTTTCCCCGCATATGCCCCAGCGAGCACTTCGGTCCGGGTCTCAAAACCTGTGGACAGTTCCCAGCGCCAGAGAAGCTAGGCTCAAGTCAACGAGAGCCAGGGCCTTTTCCGTTGCTGCCCCTAGCTGGTGGAATGAGTTGCCGGAGGAGGTTAGGTCCCTGCGAAATCTTTTACAGTTCCGCAGGGCCTGTAAAACGACACTCTTCCACCATGCGTTCTCATAACGGTAACATCTATAGCAACGGATGAGCCCCATAAGCCTCAACATCACCTTAGATTTCTCTTATCACGCTATGGGACCGCGGGTCCTCTTTGGAACAAATACTGACCATCTCGCCATTTGCTATCATTGTCTGTATGAATTATTGCACTGATATTGATGTTTTAATAATTAATAATAATAATAAACTTTTATTTATACCCCGCCCTCCCCGCCTAGGCAGGCTCAGGGCGGCTAACAAGACATGGTAAAACCATGATACAGATAAACAATAGATAATATAATTAATAATTTAAACAATAAAACCAATAAAACAATACGACATTAAAATACTGTCGAATGGCGTATAGGATGGCTCGGTATTACTGATCTTATCAGGAGTTCTGTCTTAAAAAGCTAGCTGGAAGAGGGCAGTTTTGCAGGCCCTACAGAACTGGTTAAGATCCCGTAGGGCCCGCACCTCTTCCGGCAATTGATTCCACCATTGGGGGGCCTTTGTAGAGAACGTCTGTTCTCTGGTAGCTTTTAATTTAGTTTCTTTTGGCCCAGGGATTTCAAGAAGATTTTTTGAACTTGATCGCAGTGCTCTCTGGGGAACATATGGAGAGAGGCGGTCCCTAAGGTAGGCAGGTCATAATTGTTTTATGTTCCCGTTTTACTGCTGTTTTATCTTGTACGGCCATTGTTTGACCCTAACCCGGGAGCCGCCCTGAGCCCACCTTGGCGGGGAGGGCAGGATATAAAATAAATTAAATAAGCAAATAAACTAAGAACTGGACCAATGGGGCCAACTATATACAGTACTGGTTCCCACGCTTGAATGTTATTGGATCGTTTGAACCAGCAGGGAGCTTGCTATTGGTCAGGGGAAATGGAGATTTGGACCCTACTTCCCCATTGTTTCAGTGTCCCCCAAGCTCAGTGAGTCAGGCGGGAAGTAACAACCCAACTACTCAGCAATGTATCACATACATAACAGAAACTGAGCAGAAGCACATCAGGTCTCAGAAGATAAGCAGGGTCAGTTCTGGCTGTCTGGGAGACCTCCAAGAAATACTGCAGCTGCGATGTGGAGGCAGGCAACGGCAAACCACCTCTGAACATCTCCTGCTTTGAAAGCCACAGGGGTCATCTAGAGTAAGCTGTGACTTGGTGGCAAAAGAAGAAAAGGAAAAAGCCATATAAGATTAAATAATATATCAGAACCACGTGGAATCCATGGTGATGAGGCAGGATATAAATTTTTAAATAAGTTATCCTGCCAAGGATTAACAACTGCACGGTGCTCACGCAAGAATGTGGATCAGCATTTCATTGCCTTGTTAATATTCAGATAGAATTTGATATTACAGGATTGTAAAATGTTCTGAATTGGCTAACCTGAGTCTGCCCCGAGCCCAAAAGTTTTAGCTTTGTTTGCTGAACGGCATATAGAATTGTAAAGAGTTGATTATCTTATCGAGCTCGTTGCCTGCTAACATACCGCCTGTTCTTCCAAAAACTGCCAGTTTAGAAACTGAGACATTTCTGGAAAACCCAATGAATTTAGAAATTGCTCTAACAGGTTTAAATGAAGCACTCAGAAAAGTTGCTTCTCAGTTTTTGACCTGTGGTTTAACTTGTATATCCGTGGAATTCAGCAGTGGAATCAGCTGCCTAAGGAGGTGATGAGCTCCCTCTCACTGGCCGTCTCCAAGCAGCAGCTGGACAGACACTTGTTAGAGGTGCTTTGGCTGATCCTCCATTCAGCAGAACCTGTATGGCCCTTTCCAATTCTGCGATTCTATGATCATCAACACATCAACAGTAATAAATAAAAACGCAACCATGGTGGCAAATCTGAGCATTTTCATTGGTTGGATGTGGCCTACACAGGAGTGGTTCATATCCATCCCTAGTTTCTACTCCACTGTTTACCTCCATTAGGACACTCACATATTAATAATGACATGATGGAAACCTTAGTAATGGGTGGGACCAGAATTCAGTATTATAGGACATGCAATAGCCCCAGGGGTGTCAAACCCGTTAGAAGGGCTGGATCTGACATGAGACCTTGTTGGACCGGGCCCTGCGTGTCATAAAATGTAATGCCAGGTAGCAGAGATATAAACTTTATAAAGGACACAGACAAACACAATTAAAGATTTAAAAAACTTAAAATAAAACATGCTTAAAACATTAGCACTTGTTGGTCTTAAAGGTGCTTTCTTTGTATCTCTCCTGTGCGATCCAGTGAACTGGGCAAAGGAAGCTCTGGCTCTTTCTTCCCCTGGGGGACCAGGAGGGGGAGGAGCCTCAGCCAATAGAAGGAAGAGAGGCTTGGCTCAGTAGCTTTGATGTGCAATGGAGAGAGCCAGGCAAAGCAATCTATTCCTCCCCCCCCTTCCTCCCAAAGGAAGGAGCTTCAGCCAATGGAGAAAATAGAGGCTTTGCTCTGTAGCTCCTGCGCAGTTGAGCAAGCCTGGCAAAGTAAGCTGTGATGCAAAAGGAATCAAGAGAGAGAGAAAAGGAAGTAGATGACAGTCAGCTGCTCAGGGGTCTGATAGGAGCCCTCCAGGGGCCTGATTTGGTCCCTGGGCCACATGTTTGACTCCTCTGCACTAGCCTATGAAAATGTTGGTATTTCCATTTAAAGGCTGGGAAAGAGAACTGCTGCCAGTCAGAGTAGACACACATGAACATACCTGAAGCTGCCTTATACTGTATCAGGCCACAAGTCGATCAAGGTCAGTATTCTTTACTCCGACTGGCAGCAGCTCCCTGGGGCTGGGTCCACCAGCCTTTTTGAGCCTGTGGGCACCTTTGGAATTCTGACATGGCATGGTGGGCTCAACCACAAACAGGTGCCACATAAGAACATGAGAAGACATGTTGGATCAGGCCAACACCAAAACCAGGTGCCATCGGGAGAGCCACCAGTGGGGCCAGGACACTAGAAGTCCTCCCACTGTACCCCCACAAGCACTAAGAATACAGAGCATTACTGCCCCAGAAAGAGAGTTCCATCTATACCAGGGGTGGCCAAACTGTGGCTCAGGAGTCACATGTGGCTCTTTCACACATACCTGTGTGGCTCTTGAAGCCTCCCATCAGCCAGCTTGGAGAATGCATTTAAAGTTGCTTTCTTTCTACCTCTCCTCCCCTCCCCTGCATCTATTTTTTCCCTTCCTTCCTTCCTTCCTTCCGTCCGTCTTGCGGGTCTCAAACATCTGACGTTCGTGTCCTGTGGCTCTCAAACCTGACATCTATTCTATGTGGCCCTTATATTCAGCAAGTTTGGCTACCCTTGATCTATATTTTGCAGCTAATAGCCACTGATGGACCACAAAATGGCTGCTGCAGCTTACTTTCAGTCATACCCCACAGATACCACACTGGGGATCCCAACTCTTTCACGTCATCTACTACCTGATCTTTTCAAGCAGAAGATGCCAGGGATTGACTTTGGGACCTTCTGCATGCCAAGCAGATGACCTACCACTGTGTCACCGCCCCTCCCTAGGACCATTCTGGACCACGTGAGAATTCTTCCCAGAAAGAGCAGAGCATAACTATTTAAAAAAATGAATTCCAAAGACAGCAGTCAGTGCAGGTCAGTCATTTCCTTGGAAAATGTTGTTCCAGAATTGTGGTCGTCAATTCCTGACCAAAAGCAACTGAAATAACTCAAGGGTTTTGTTAGTATAAAAATATAACTTTCCCACAGCTTCTATCTACACTTCTCCCTCCCAGCCAGAGAAATCTGCAATTCACATTTCTTTCTTTCTTTTTTTCCAGTTCAGTGCAACTAGAATTCAATTACATATGAATTCCAAGCACTTCCACATGAAACTCACTGGCTCTAAGGTGTCTGTTGATTATATGAATTCATTATTCTTTTGGCATCTGACCAATGGCCAATTTCTTTTTTTCCAATCAAATTAAGTAAAACAACCAAACATCATTAATGTCCCTCATCCCTGCAATCCCTTTGCTTTATAACAAATAGTAAGTTTTTTTCCTTTAAATTAATCACGCCTGCAAGATAACAAACTGAAATGACAGGACATATTTCAATTCAAGGCACAGGAAAGGAGGCATTAAAAATAGCCTCGTATTATTTGAATCTTAGATTGCTTCCCTGTGGAAAGCTTTACGTTCCCTGGGTTCTCAAAATTCAGTGACCTGGATATTTTGTTTTAACAGAAACTTGGGCTTCTTAGCTATTTATTAAAGGATATTCTACCATAAAATATACTCCCTAGTATGCAAGCTAGTGTATTTATTTGATTAACTCATTTGTGTTTCCAGTCCACTGAACTCTGAAGGCTAAAACATGCAGGGAAAGTTTTTGCGCAAATAGAAGGCTTTCTCTGAAATCCAATTAAAACCACTAAAAGAGTTTATTTATTTCACGCCATCAATGTACCCAATGGGTACTTTTACTGGAAAAGAACAAAGGCAGCCACTTGTGGGGAGAGAGGGGCACATACTCTAAAATGCCACCCAGGAAGGCAGAGAGGAGCGAAAAGAACAGAGGAAGATATATCAGGCTCAATGGCATGGACTGGTTTAGCAGCTTCATTCACTCGGGAGGAATACGTGACACTAACCTCTGAGCATTAGCAGAGTGCCAGTAAAATATTATTCTTCCAAAGGTGAAATTTAACATAGGTTTCCTGTGGGATTAGGTGCCAACTTCACTACATCTTTCATCTAGAGTTGCCAGCTCCACCCTGGCCACTGGTGGGGAATGGGGGGTGGGGGTGGGCAGAGTTGCCAGTTCAAGTTGGGAAACTCCTACAGATTTGGGGATGGAGCCTGGGGGTGACAAGGACCGCAGTGGGGTACAGAGCTGTGCAGTCCATCCTCTAAAGCTTCCATGTTCTCCATCTAGAGATGGCCACAAAGCGAATTTCTAGGCAATGCAATTCATGTGTAGTACAGGATCCGCTTCCTAGATGGAAGATTTCTCTGGAGTCCAACAGTCATATATTTTAATTTTATTCTTAATTTCATATTTCCCCATGTTCAGGGAGATTTTACATGTGAAGCATGTGACCAGTCCCAAGCTGCTCTTTAGAGTGGTTTCCCTCGGGGCTTTTCTTTTGTAGCAGGAACTCCTTTGCATATGAGGCCACACCCCCTGATGTAGCCAGTCCTCCTGGAGCTTACAGCAAGCCCCATACGAAGAGCCCCGTAAGCTCTTGGCAGATGGGCTGCATCAGGGGTGTGTGGCCTCATATGCAAAGGAGTTCCTGCTACAAAAAAAGTCCTGGTTGCATAATTTTCCTAAACACGCACACTGGCTCTCAGCCTCCATATCTGAAACTTTTAATCATCAAGCCCCATGGAGTAAAACTGGGCTGTCTTCTGGAGAGATCTGCTTAGAACTGTTCTCTTTATTCTGTGCTCCTCTCTCTGATATCTTGCAGTAACATCCTTAGCGATCATTGCAATATTTCTCCTGTCAGCAAAGGAACCTCCACACACACATTTTCATGCCAACATGTCCCTACCTGGGGACAGTTTCCTTCTGGCTCCAATTTAACTGTCGCTGGGTTGTTTCAGGCCTTGTTACATCCCTTTATTAAGGGGGGGAAACTATACTTTTTTTTTCCTGTTCAGCGAGTTAAATTGGATGATTAGATAAAAGTCCTACTTCTAAATGCATAAACATTCACTGGCTGTTTTGCCTTTAAAACCTCAACCTAACTTCTACTAAATGCCCTCTCGCCCAAGCCGTTTCAGTGAATTTTCTTCTCTAATTGCATCTAAATGCAGTTTCCATTACATTCCCACTATTACAATGTGATTCGTCAGGGGCTACTTATTGAAAACGAAATAGAACAACAGCACATAGCAAGTAAAATATATCTGAATGCCTGTGCTTTAACCTCATAAAACTTGCTCAAAGGATGGGGGGTGGGGAGAGCTGGGGGTAGAGAGGTTTGCTTTTATTTGCCAGGCCAGCCCAACATCGACGACAACTTTGCCTTCAGGCCACACTTCTATATAAATGCATGAATCTGCCTTGTACTGAATCAGACCATAGGGTCCAGCAAGGTCAGTATTGTCTACTCAAACTGGCAGCAGCTCCCCTGTGGGTTTTAGACAGAGGTTTTTCACATCACCCACTGCCTGGTCCTTTTAACTGGAGATGCTGGGGATTGAACCTGGGACTTTCTGCATGCCAAGCAGGGGCTCTACCACTGAGCCATGGCTTCTCCCTTCCATCTTAACTGAATGCAAACTATGTCATTTCAACAGCAGAAAGTAGAAGATGCCAGTGTCAAAAGGTATCATTGCGGTCTCTTTGGTTCCATAGCCCCCAGGAGAAAATTACTGGGAGGGGATCGGGGGACTGTAAGAGGAGAGGTTTGGTGGGTAACTTCGGCTTTGCCTTTGTTCCATTGACAGTAGTTTATATCTTTTACATCTATTATATCTTATTTTATTCCCTATATAATGCTCCCAGAGCATTATATCTTCCTCAAAGAGATCCTCAAAAGCTGCTCTGAGTTGAGCGATATAGACAAGATTTGTTTTTCTCTGTGGTCTAGATAAATGTTACCTACAGGGTATCTTTCTCTTCTCTTGCTTGTAAGATTTCTTATAAACCTGTCTGATCCATTGCTGTTCCTAGCTAGGAAGGCTGTGTTAATATATCTGCGGCAAAAGTTTCCCACTCTAACCTGTAAGCCCCACTCTGCCCAGCCCTTCCCTCCTAGGGGGTTTCCAACTCCCTGGAGGGGCTTTTCTTTCTCTCTAGGGTAGCTCGCTGCCAACACCTGCTGTTTTTGCAAGGAAATGCCCAAGGGGGGCAGGGAACAGGACTCCCAGCTTCCCTTCCGAGACTTAGAGGTAGGGGTGGAATTCTAGCAGGAGCTCCTTTGCACATTAGGCCACACACCCCTGATGTTGCCAATCCTCCAAGAGCTTACAAAAAAGAGCCTTGCGAGCTCTTGGAGGATTGGCTACATCAGCGGTGTGTGGCCTAATGTGCAAAGGAGCTCCTGCTAGAATTTCACCCCTGCCTAGAGGCCTTGCTTTTATGTCTCCCGCTAACCCAGTTTACTGCTTTGCGTGCCCCCGGGGGAATAGCCAGTTGCCAACTGCTTGCCTTCCCCTCCCGGGGCTCCCTTTTAAAAAGAGCATGTCTGAAACAGTGGGGGCCTATGAGGTACAGAGAACCACTTCCAGGATTTCCAAAGGCAACTGCGAGCTCAGAAAGGTTGGTGGCCCTGAGCCCTTCGAGATCCAAAGAAAAAAAAAAGACAAAATGCAGAGACAACTTTCTACTCGATTTGGGTAGTGGAAACTGGCCCGTTCCACCTTCTCTTTGTTATAGAGGGAAGTCAAAGCTGTGATTGACGGGTCTTGGAAGCATCAGGGCATGGCTGGCTTCCCTGCTGCCATGAACGGCTTCTTCTGGGTTTATTTAAGCCAAGGGCCCAGAACAGCAATTGGCAGTTCCGCCTTCTGCTTTCTGCTTCTTAGGCTTTAACTAGGAAATAACTTTAAGGGGAAAGTATCTTATTCCTTCTTGTAAATTTCCAACTTATCCTCCAAACCAACAGTCATGTAATAAAAACTGAGTCTCTCTCTTTAAAAAACACACACAAAGGAAGTGTTTCTCGCTTGCCCAACTCTCAAGGCTGAAAATGAGCTCATCTGAAGCAGAAACCTTGACAAATCGAAGAGAAGAGAATTCCAGCCAGCCAGGCAGATGGTAATGATAGGGTTGCCACGTCCCCTGCAGCCTCCGGCAGAGGTCTGTTTTCCCATGCGCGGAGCGCGCACAGTGCGTTGACGTCACTCGCAAATGACATCATTGCACCAGCAACATTGCGCGCTGGCCACTCTAGGAGCTTCTGGGAAAACTCTATGGTTTTCCCGGATGCTCTAGCAACTTGGGAGGGAAAACTCTATGGTACCATAGTGTTTTCCTTCCCAAATTGCTAGGGTTAACCACAGAGCTTTCCCAGAAGATCCTAGAGTGGCCAGTGTGCGACGTCGCCGGTGCGATGACATCACTGCAAGTGATATTGTGCCGGGGGTGTTGGGGGAGGATCCCCCCCACACACACTGGCCCAATGTGGGCTGGAGGGTTGGGAACCTCCAGGGTGGGGGAAACCCTGCCCAGCCCAGGAACTTGGCAGTCCTAGGTAAGGAAGGAACTGAGGTGGAGCAGGGTTTCCCTCAGCTCCAAGCATACGCAATTGATGCCTGCTTCCCAGACCTGAGAGAAAGCCCACCAAAGAATTAATCTCCAGGATGTTCCCGAGGAGAGTTACGGTGCAGGCACAATACCCAGCGTGTGGCCTGCACAGAGACCATGAAGAAGATCTGAGTCTCACTCTTTAAAACACACACACAAAAGGGAAGTGTTTCTCACTTGCCCAACTCTAAAGGCTGAGAGAGGTGGAACACACAAACCCTTGGAGTTGCCTTATACTGAATCACACTATCGGTCCATCAAAGTCAGTATTGTCTACTCAGGCAGCAGCTCTCCAAGGACTCAGGCTGAGGTTCTTCACATCGTCTGCTCCGACCTGATCTATTCTTATTGGAGGTGCCGGGGACTGAACCTGGGACCTTCAGCTTGCCAAGCACATGCTCTGCCACAGAGCCACTGCCCCTCCCCAAGAAAGAATCAAAGTGATCTTGACATTTTCAGAAGTATTTCCAATGGTGCTTCAGCAAGTCAAAAGAGTCACACTGGGTCGTATTATGTAGTAGGTGAAGGGTAGGTAATCAAGTCTAGTCATAAAAGGAAGTACTTCTTCATCCAAAGAGTGATTAACACATGGAATTCACTGCCACAAGAAGTGGTGGCAGCTACAAGCATAGAAGGCTTCAAGAGGGGATTGGATCAGCATATGTAGCAGAGGTCCTTCAGTGGATATTAGCCACAGGGTATAGACAGAATTCTCTGTCTGGGGCAGTGATGCTCTGTATTCTTGGTGCTTGGGGGGGGGGTGCGACAGTGGGAGGGCATCTAGTGTGCTACTAGTGGCTCTCCTGATGGCACCTGGTTTTGTGACCATTGTGTGACACAATGTTGGACTGAATGGGCCATTGGTCTGATCCAACATGGCTTCTCTTATGTTTTTATCCAGGTACCTGAGGCCACACTCTTCCTTCCCCCTTAAAGTATGTCCAGGAGGCCACAGGGTGCAGGGGCCTTGCTGCATTTCTCTCTCTCACCGAGATAAACTTTGCCATTGTCTCCAATGACGACAACAAAAAGAACCAATTCCGGCAACAGCAAACAATCTTTCCTGTGGTCTTTCTCCAACTTCTCTCTACGGTCCATAGATGTAAACCAAATGGTCGGTCACCTAATGGTTAATATTCTTAATTTGCATGGTTAGTGAATATGTGAATGCAATTTAATTGCATGGGTCTGATACTTCTTTGCTTAAAGAGTAATTATGCTGTGGAATTTGCCACAGTGAGACATGGTACTGGCCACGGAAGGGTAGTTTTGTTGACTTTCAATAAAGATTAGACACATTAATGGAGGAGAGGCCAATCCATGGCCATTAGCCACAATGGCTAAATGGAATCTGCATGTTCAGAAGCAGTAATGGGTGGCAACAGCAGGCTTTAGCCGCATCATGCTCTGCATTGGGTTGGCCACTGTACTTAACAGAGAGCTGGACTGATTCAGCATATCTGCTCTTAACCACTAAAAAACCTGAAAAAAACATATCCTCAGCCTTATCCCAGGGTTGCCCTAGCGAATATTCTCAACTCCAGTTGGCATAATTTGCATATTATGCAAGCCAGAGGCATTAAGTATGCAAATCTGATGCACTGCATTAACAAACCTAATTGGCACAGATGACCCCGAGCAGTGCGTAGTGAACCTCTCACCTCTCTCATCTAGCAAGACAATGAGCTACCGCAGCACACAGGAGACTCAGAAAGCACAATGAAATGGAGCGTGCTTTTGGCCACTGAAGCGCATACGTGCGGTCCAATTCTCAAAAAGATTTTCACAGGGAAATTAACACTTGTGTCACACTTCCCGCAGGGTAGTGAGACGTGCCCCCCCCTCCAAAATACAGAAATTATCTCTTTTTTTTTGGAGGGAAGGGAGAATGAAAAGCCTATTCAACCGCATTCTATGCAGAAGTCCTATCTGCTGAAGATACACCGGAGTCACATGTCTGCTGCTTAGAGGAGCTATAAAAGTCTGGACAACTGGGGTGCATCCTTAAATAGTTCCGTACACATACTGGGCTACCCCATTGCAGTGGGTTTCCCAATGGGAATTGTATAAAGATACAAGGGAACAGAATCGGGGCCTGGGTACAAACCCATTGAAGCTTGGATTAACCGCAGAGGAAAAACTGACAGGCTAGAACAGGGGTGGCCAAATTTGTTTAATGTAAGAGTCACATAGAATAAATGTCAATGTGGGAGGGAGGAAAATAGATGGGGGAGGGAGGAGAGAAGGAGCGATGGAAAGAAAGCAACCTTAATTTTAAATGCATTCTCCAAGCTGCTGGCTGGCTTGGCTTGGAGAAGTGATTTAAAGAGAGAAATGCCTTCTCCAAGCCAGTCGACAGGGTGGGTGGGGACTTCAGGAGTCACATATTATGTGCGAAAGAGTCACATGTGGCTCCCAAGCCACAGTTTGGCCACCCCTGGGCTAGAAGATAGATGGCTTTTTAAAAGAGAACAAGAGCAACATTTATTCAGAAAGAAACACGCAATTGAGGTAAATATTAGCATTTATCCAGGAGCTGTGGGATGTCTAGTTTTACACAGTTCATTCCCCATCACCCAGGAGGGCGCTCCCTGAGGCAGGTTTAAAACAAATAAAATACAGGGCGAGGCTATGGCCCAGGAAGAGGCCTAGAGGGGTCAGGCAGGGGCCAAAACTGACAGCCTGTGGGAGCCCCGACCTGGACAGCCCAGGCTAGCTCCATCTCATCAGATCTCAGAGTTAAGTAGGGTTGTATTTGGGAGGACAGCATTTGGCTAGTATTTAGGAGGGCAACCTCCAAGGAATACCAAGGGTGTGATGTATAGGCAGGCAATGGCAAACCACCTCTGAAATGTCTCTTGCTGTATAAAACAAGACTAGCTCGCCACCTAGTGGCGCATAATGCTAAAGGAGCTAGAATTTCTGGATGCCAGACAATCTTAGGATCTCCTGGCTATACTACACACAATGCCAGAGGAGGAGGAGGCAATGACAGTGATGGTGACAACTGTGTGAGGTCTGTGGACAGGCAGGTGGGAAGGGGCTGGTTAGCGATCTCAGCTGCACTTGGTGATCAAAGAGTGTTGCTTGTGCCACAGGGACATTGTACCTGGTGGTCAGAGGCTGGGGAAATGAGGTGGGTCCCTTCAGACTGCGGCAGAAGGGAGCTGGGGGTGGCCAGCAACATGGGGTAATGAGAAGGGAGTGGAAGCAAGAGGGTGGGGTGTGGAAGCAATGTGAACTGCCTGTGCAAGCTTGTAGCAAGGCCAGCTGGCCCAAACAAATGTTGATATTCCCTAGCAACATGAGTGTCCAGAGTGCCTCACCCAGCTTGTTGCAAGCCCCTCGTACCCTCCAGGTGGCCTGAGAAAGTGTCACGCCATCTATCTCCCAGCCCTCAGCCCTTATTGGCTGTTTTTTGGAGGCTCTACCTATCAGAGGAAGGGGCTGTAGCTCAGTGGGAAAGCATTTGCTTGGCATACAGAAGGTCCCAGTTTCAATCCCCAGCACCTCCAGCTGGAAGGACAAAGTAGCAGGTGATATGAAAGATCTCTGCCTGAGACCCTGGAAAACTGCTGCCAGTCTGAGTAGACAATTCTGACCTCAATGGACTGCTGATTATTTAGAAACCAATATGCCACATGTGTGTTTTGCTGGTCACAGCAAAATCAGGGGCGAAAAGGGGGAAAAAATCCCTATGGAATTGTTTAAATTGCAATCCAATTGGCTGGGAACACCCATGTGACCAGCCCAGAAAACAATGCCCTCACCCTCAGCTGGCTTTGCTGGCACTCAGTGGTCATGGCTGAATGAGGAAAGAAGCCCTAAGCAAGCGAAGTGTGGGAGCACAGCAACAGCAAATAGGGCTGGGAATGTTAGAGAGGTACAGGAGAATGTTTTGGTTCCCCCAAGAGGCACCCTCTTATATCCAAGAGGTATGAGCATCAATAGGTTCATCATCGATAACATTTCTGCAATCCTTTAAAAAAAAATCTACAGACCTGTGTAGATATGTAACAATGGAAATGCTCCAATGTTTCTGATTTGTAAAAAGGTAAAGGTAGTCAGTCCCCTGTGCAAGCACTGAGTCATTACCAACCCACGGGGTGATGTCACATCATGACGTCTTCTTGGCAGGCTTTTTTTACAGGTTGGTTTGCCATTGTCTTCCCCAGTCATCTACACTTCACCTCCAGCAAGCTGAGTGCTCATTTTACCGACCTCGGAAGGATGCAAGGCTGAATCAACTTTGAGCCGGCTACCTGACCCCAGCTTCCGCTGGGATCGAACTCAGGTTGTGAGCAGAGCTCGGACTGCAGCACCGAAGCATACCACTCTGCGCCGCGGGGCTCCTTTCTGATTTGTAACCAGTGGGGAAAAAGCTCTTCGCTTCATACTAGATAATGTACTCTCTTCACAGAATGGAATCTGCCCGTCCTAAATCTCACTTCGGCAATTAATATAGTTTTTACTTACGCCGGTATCAAAAACAATTACATATAATTTGAAAACCTGCCTTCCACATGTTAAACAGAAGCAGCCGCACCATAATTTCACTTTCTGCGCATTCCAAACTCCACAGTAGGGCTGATGGTTATGCAAATACATACGAGATTGTAAATTCCCTTGAAGTCATAGAAGACTAACAGAGTGCGGTTGTCACACGACTGATCTCTTGAACCTGGACTGAACTTTCCCCGGAGCACCATATGTTGGTTGATGGACTCATGTCCCTGTCATGGCAAATCCCATCAAGGTAATGTCGAAAACTAAACATGTTCTTCCCTCCACAATTTCTACTGATTTTTCCTTCCCCCTCATAAACGTTCTGGCAATATAAATTTCTTATTACAGAACACAGAAGTCAACCCCACACTTCATTTCGGAACACATCTAACAACACAACACAATCCATGGCTGATTAAAAATACTTGCAACCAGCTAGCGCAAATGGAGATATTAAACAGATGGGCTAGCTCGCCCGACAAGAAATAAACATGCCACGCTGGAGAACAGTTACGGGGAATATTTGTGGCGCTCTGTAAATGGAATGTTTTTTTTCATTTCTCAGATCTGCAGAATCCAAAACTGTCGTTCCATTTATAACTTTGATTAACTGGGTGGATTGAACCAATGCAAAGTCCAAAACAGATTTATTAAGGGCATTTGGTAGAAAGGTGACTTTTATTTACTTACAGTACATATGAATCTTTCCTCCATTTTTTTTTAATGTTCCCACAATGATGTGCAATAAAAATGCATAAAAGCATCAAGAAATGATAGAATCTCATAAAAACCAGTAAACTAAAACCAAAATTATAAACCTTAAAAGATGAGGCGATATAAACAAACAGTCTTAACCTCTAGAAGAACAAAAGGATTTTTAACCATTCTTCTTCTGGGGTGGTGGGGGGAAACAGCTACAACTGCAAAGGCCCGGCCTCGTATGGTCTCATTGGGCAGATGCTCTCAAAACCACACCTGCTGAGGAAACGGGTTGATATGAAAGCTGCTGCCCCCTGATGCAACTACGAGCAACAACCTAGATATTTGGAGTACTGTGTGCAGTTCTGGTCGCCGCATCTCAAAAAGGATATTATAGCATTGGAGAAAGTCCAGAGAAGGGCAACTAGAATGATTAAAGGGCTGGAGCACTTTCCCTATGAAGAAAGGTTGAAACGCTTGGGACTCTTTAGCTTGGAGAAACGTCGACTGCGGGGTGACATGATAGAGGTTTACAAGATAATGCATGGGATGGAGAAAGTAGAGAAAGAAGTACTTTTCTCCCTTTCTCACAATACAAGAACTCGTGGGCATTTGATGAAATTGCTGAGCAGACAGGTTAAAATGGATAAAAGGAAGTACTTCTTCACCCAAAGGGTGATTAACATGTGGAATTCACTGCCACAGGAGGTGGTGGCGGCCACAAGCATAGCCAGCTTCAAGAGGGGGTTAGATAAAAATATGGAGCACAGGTCCATCAGTGGCTATTAGCCACAGTGTGTGTGTATATATAAAAAATTTTGCCACTGTGTGACACAGAGTGTTGGACTGGGTGGGCCGTTGGCCTGATCCAATATGGCTTCTCTTATGTTCTTGTGTGACACAGAGTGTTGAACTGGATGGGCCGTTGGCCTGATCCAACAGGGCTTCACTTATGTTCTTATGTGACACAGAGTGTTGGACTGGATGGGCCGTTGGCCTGATCCAACATGGCTTCTCTTATGTTCTTAAAAGGGGGATATACAAATTCACCCAAAGTGCAAGTTCCATCAATGATTATTAACCATCACAATGAAATGGAATCTCCAGGTTGAGAGGTAGCTGGAGGCAAATGGTGAAGGAAGGAGCAATGCTTTTGTGTTCTGCTTGAAAGCTTCCTGGCCACAGTTGAAAGCCGACTGTTGAGCTAGATCAGGGGTACTGAACTCATTTCTTATGAGGGCTGGATCTGACATAATTGAGATCTTGTCGGGCCAGGCCATGTGTGTCATAAAATGTAATGCCAGGTAGCAGAGATATAAACTTTATAAGGGACACAGCCAAGCAATTAAAAGATTTTTTTAAAACTCTGCGGCCCATTCTGCACTATACTTTTAAGCCTGGTTCAGCCCTGTCCCTAAACTGACATTCTACGCTTGAATCATGGAATCATAGAAACCAACTCTGTGAGTTTATGATTCTATGATTCTAGTGTAGAGAATCAGTTTGTGGACAGAGCTGAACCAGGATTAAAGATCTAGTGCCGAATGTATCTCTCCGGTGTGATCAAAGAAACCGGGCAAAGGAAACTCTTGTTCTTTCCTTCCCCCACCCTTCCTCCCCAGGGAACAAGGATGGGGAGGAGCCTCAGCCAATGGAGAAAATTTAGGTTTTGCTCTGTAGCTCCTGTGCAATTGAGCAAGCCTAGCAAAGCGAGTTATGATGCAGAAGGAAGCGAGAGAAAAGGAGAAGGAAGCAGACGACAGCCAGTTTCTCGGGGGCCTGATAGGAGCCCTCCAGGGGGTTGATTCGTCCCCTGGGCTGCACGTTTGATACCCCTGAGCTAGATGGTCCAACCTAGAAAGCATCTTGTGCAAAATCCTTCCCCAAGTATACTGGACCCAGCTTAGCAGAGTACCTGAGGACTGATTTATTTTACAACATTTATACTCCATACATAGTGTAGCCAGGTCTCTCCTGGCAACTAGGGGAGGAAGGGGGCACTTACTAGGAGCAGCAGGGAGGCCCATCCAATGTACAGCGATGTGTCTGCATCACTGCCCACATTGCCCAGAAGTGATGTCATCACATCCAGGACACTGGGGTATCTGAGCAAAAACTCTATGGTAAATCTAGCTACCACCATAGATTTTTGCCCAGATTGTTGCCCCGGATGTGATGACAAAATTTCCGGCAGTAACATAGGGCAGCATGTGGACAGTAACATAGGCATGTTGAATGGATCTCCCTCTTTTCGGAGGTAAGTTCACCCTCCCCCACCCCCCACCAGCCAGATTGGCAGTAGGAAGTTGAGGCCTGCCACCAGGGAATCTGGAAACCCTATCCACATTTCCACCATGGAAACAAACCCTCAGGGCAGGTTATAAAAAATTTCAAAGAACAATAAAAATGATCACCAGTTTTAAAAAGCAGTCCTTAATTCCTCGATTATCGGCATCATTCAAAAGCACATGATTTGTTTATTATGCAAAAGTAATATCCCGCCTTTCTGCCCTCACAAGGTAACCAGGACAGCAAACAATTGAGGGGTGACATGACAGAGGTTTACAAGATTATGCACGGGATAGAGAAGGTAGAGAAAGAAGAACTTTTCTCCCTTTCTCACAATACAAGAACTTGTGGGCACTCCCTGAAATTAATGAGCAGTAGGCTTAGAACAGATAACTTTCCCCCTCAAACTTCTTTACTCAAAGAGTAATTAACACATGGAATTCACTGCCGCAGGAGGTGGTGACGGCTACAAGCAAAGACAGCTTCAAGAGGGGATTGAATAAACGTGGATCAGAGGTCCATCAGCGGCTGTTAGTCACAAGGTACAGATGGAACTCTCTGTCTGGGGCAAGTGATGCTCTGTATTCTTGGTGCTGGAGGAGGGGGGGACTATGGGAGGGCTTCTGGAGTTCTGACCCTGCTGGTGGACCTCCTGATGGCACTTGGGTTTTGGCCAATGTGTGACAATGTGTGACACAGAGTGTGGGATGGATGGTCCACTGGCCTGATCCAACATGGCTTCTCTCATGTTCTAAACATACACAATAAAATCACGTTTTCAAAACTTTAAAACCACCCCTCAACACAGAACATTAAATGCTAAACAGGTAATGGGATAAGATAAGGAATTTTACAGTATTCTGTAAAGCAAGGGACTAGTGAGACTCAGCTGGATCTTCTGGGGCCTACCCTCCAGAAGAAGTGAGACCAACACAAAATGCTGCCACTGAACCCCCGACTAACCAGCAAATCCAGAAGAATATAAAGGATATCAAATAAAAGACCGTAGATTTATATCCTGCCCTCTACTCCAAATCTCAGAGAGGCTCACAATCTCCTTTATCTTCTTCCCCTACAATAGACACCTCGTGAGGTGAGAGGGGCTGAGAGGGCTCTCTCAGAAGCTGCCCTTTCAAGGACAACCTCTGCCAGAGCTATGGCTTACCCAAGGCCATTCCAGCAGCTGAAGTGGAGGAGTGGGGAATCAAACCTGGTTCTCCCAGATAAGAGTCCGCACACTTAACCACTACACCAAACTGAGAGATTCAGGAGAATGAACAGAAAAGCGCTCCTGCTGCCTCTCTCTCAGTGTAAATTGTCCGACAGGGTGTTCGAGAATGTCTCTGTTCCGAAACCCAGAGAGGAAGCAAACTTGAAGTGATCTCAGTAGTCAGTGTCACCCAGGGATCTCTGAACTGCACACCCAACATGAACTGAGTTTCTTGCTGAAAAATAGAATAATGGAAAGCATCTATTGGAAATCAACTTCATTTGATGGCTCAAGGGAGGGCTTCTTAAATAACAGTCTCACCAGAGTCTCTCTTAATCTAGTTGCCTTAAAGAGGCAGGTATCACTTTTTGCAGCCAGACTTCTAGTCCTCCTCCACAAGTGGTTCTAACAATATAGGTTGGAGAGGATCAAGAAAAGATCACCTATCCAAGGATCCCAACTATTCCCACAGACTGAACATTGATGACTAAAAAGTATTCAATACAATGGCACAGGTTGCCACCTATGGAGAGAAACATAAGAGAACCATATCCCTTCCAATTAGGAATGTACAGGAATGGGACATGGCCAGTTTCCTCCTCTCTCCAGAAAGGGGCCAAGTCAGGGACTCATGTAAAGAACAGCTGGCTACATCTGCCAACTATGAGCCAAACAGTAAAACTAATCCCAGTAGTAGAAGAGATTGGATTTATACCCTGCCCTTCGCTAGCCAAAGGAGTCTCAGAGCAGCTTACAAATTTTCTTTCCCTTCCCTTCCCCACAGTGGAGGAGTGGGGAATCAAACCCAATTCTCTTCGCTAGCTAAAGGAGTCTCAGAAGAGCAGCTTACAAATTTCCTTTCCCCTCCCCTCCCCACAACAGAACCCTGTGAGCAGTGTTCCCTCTAAGCTGAGTTAGCATGAGATAGCTCACAGTTTTTTAGCTCACACATTTTTGTCTTAGCTCAAGAAAAATGGCCCCAGAGCAAACTAATGTATGCAGTAACTCACAACTTCAATGCCAATAGCTCACTAAGTGAAATTTTTGCTCACGAGACTCCACATCTTAGAGGGAGTATTGCCTGTGAGCTAGGTGGGGCTGAGAGATTTCTCCCAGAACTGCCCTTGAGCAGAACAGCTTTGAGAGAACTTGTGGCTAACCTAAGGTCCCATCAGCAGGTGCATGTGAAGGAGTGGGGAATCAAACCCAGGTCTCCCAGATAAAGAATCTGTGCACTTGACCATTACACCAGCCTGGCGGAATGGAAAACCTGTTCTGACACAGAGAGAATAACCCCATCTCAAACAGACCAGTAGATCTCTGCTAGACTTTCCTCAAACCCCTGTCACCATTATCTGTGGACCATGATAGTTGCTCGCATCGAGTCGTCAGGTTGAAAGGGCACTGAATCTCCCCCCCTCCTCCCAGAAAACACTTGATAAAAGAAATCTCCATCAAGGGATTCCTCCCATCTCCCTTCTCCATCAGTGTGCTATGGACTCCCATACAAATTACACACTGACTTGATTGCTCCTCCCCCTGCAAGCTGATGAACTGCAGGTTGGTCAAAGGGCAAGGAGTCTGCAGCGGATACAGAGAGTCTCTTTTGTTCACTTGCTCCCTGGCGTTGCCATACGGAGAAGCCTCTTTAAGAAGCTTTGAAATTAAAATAGCTGCAATTTCCACTCAGACAGGCTTAGGCAGAAATGAATTTGGAAATGGAAGGCAGTGACAGATAGATTCTTTTTTGTCCTCTGGAATGGAATTCTGACCATTCACTATATACTGCTGGAATGCTGTTTTACTAGAGGACGCAAGGTTGGAGATGGGGCTTTTTTTGTAGCAGGAACTCCTTTGCATATTAGGCCACACACCCCTGATGTAGCCAATCCTCCTGGGGCTTATAGTAGCTCCTGTAAGAAGAGCCCTGTAAGCTTCAGGAGGATTGGCTACATCAGGGGTGTGTGGCCTGATATGCAAAGGAGTCCCTGCAACAAAAAAAAGCCCTGGTTTGAGCCTATGACAGATAAGCATGAGATACTCGTGTGCACCTCAAGGGGAGGTTCATGAGACACAGGGGTTGTTTTGTAGAAAAATAGGTAGCGGAGCTCATTAGCATAACCCATTAGCACATGCCCCCCCAGCCAAAAGCAACCTGATGCGAGAAAGGAGAGCCTTGGGCGAGTGAGGCCTGCTTGGGCTGGCTAGGGATCCAGCCAGTCCAAGCAGGCCTCACTCACCTGTCCCCCCCCAATCAAAAGGCAAGCAAGCCACCCGCTGCCCATCAGAAGTGGAGAAAGGGTGGTGTGGGCTTCTCCAGGGGTTAATGAGGGCTGCTGGGGGTGTGGCTGACTGGCTACCCGCTCTCCTAATCCAGGGATTGTTATGAAGCTGCACCTACTATTCAATGGACAAGGTAGGTGGCGAGGAAGAGGGGGAACCCTCAGAAAGGTTCAGGAGCTGTGCTCCTGTGAGCTCCTGATGAATCTGAGGCCTGATGAGACACATACCCTGGTCCCCAAACAAAAAAATCACTAACCATGAAAGGCGGAAATGTGCAAAGGAATTGGGCAAGATTGCCCTTTCCCTTCATCTTCTGCTGGCAGAGTTTCCTGCGCCAGGGAAATTCTACTCGTAGAACAAGAAGTGACTAATTCAATCAACTGCAGCCCCTGCACCTCTTTGTGGCTTTTTGTCCAAGGGGCTCCAGGAAGTCCTAGCAAGGGCTGCTGTGGGAAACACCCCACCCCCCACCAACTGAGTGAGGTGGAGGAGCAAAGCAACAGCAGATGGGGATGTGAATATATGGCGAGATAAGAGGGTTGGGGGGAAGGTCTTGGTCCCCACAAAGTGACCCCTCTCACTCCCAAGAGGCTGAGGGTAAATGTTAGGTGTGGCCATTGATAGGTTCACCACCCATAACGTATGTGCAATCGATTTTCAAAACCCCACATACAGCCCAGTGCAGATGTGTAACAAGGGAAGTGCTCCAATCTTGGCTTTTTTTTTCTGCCAGAGCCCTCAGGGGCAGAGCTCCATGTGGCAGCCACATGCTCCCAGGCCGGGCGGTGTAGCCGAAGATGCAAATGAGCTCCGGCTAAGCTTTTTCTACGGAAGGAAAGCACTGGCTCCAGTGTTCACAATTTGTGATCAATGGTGGTGTTGGGGCGGGGGGGGGGGGGAGATCTTCTCAGTAGAATTGGATGCACGTCATAAATCTCACTCTTGGCAGTTAATGTCGTTTTTATTTAAGTCAATACGGAAAAGAATTGCATATTATTTGAAGGCCTGCCTTCTGCATGTTAAACAGAAGCAAAAACACAATGATTTTACTTTTTGAGTGTTCCTAGCTCCACTGTAGGGTGATGGCTATGAGAATACATATGAGATTGACAATTCCCTTGAAGTCAGGGAACCATAACACTGTGCAGTTGCCAAATGACCAGACTCTGAACCCAGACTGAGCTTTCCCCAGAGCATCAGACATTGGTTGATGGGAACACCAGGATCCTGTGCACCAGTGGAGCAACGAGACCCCAGCATCACCTTCTGGGACCTCCTCTCCAGAAGAAGACAGGAGATGTTCTGCTTCTGCAAGGGGTTCATAACGGACAGCTGATTTTCGGCCCTCAAATATATTGATCTGGAGTACATTTTCCTCTTTTACATTTCTAAAGAACATCACAATAGTTCTTATTGCTACGATGGTTACTTTATGAAAATCCACTAAAAACATTTTTGAGAGCTTTTGTGCATTGGGTAAACATCCCATGCAAAACTACAGAAATGGCGTCAATTTGGCCTTCTGAGATTTCACTTTTTAAAAATAAAACCAACAAACGAATCCCAAACTACCTGTCATGACTTCAAAAGTACATGAACACATTTGGAAGTGCTCCAGTCACAGTGCTCCAGTCCCTGATACCCAATCAAACCATTGTCCCATAGGGGTCACTACTGTCTACTCAGACAGGCAGCAGCTCTCCAGGGTCTCAGGTAGAGGTCTTTTGTATCACCTGATCTTTTAAAGTGGGGATGCTGGGGACTGAGCCTGGGATCTTCTGCATGCCAAGCAGATGCTCTACCTCTCAGCCAAAGCCCCTCCCGTACGGGGGTCAGGGCTGCACTATCCACCACAGTGCCCTTTCCCTTAACAAAATGTTCAATGAAAAGGAGATTAAACAAAACTGCAATCAAAAACAAACAGAATAGTTTAATGCAGAATGAACAAACAGGTGCAAACTTACTGCATTTACATAATTTAAACAGTTGCATTTGAGCCCAGTAGCACCTCAGAGACCAAGAAGAATTTCAGGGTGCAATCAAGAGGAACCTCTCTTCGCAGACCCAAGTAGAAACAGAGATCTCTGGTTCTTTTTATCCCAGCCAGAAGGGATAATGCTTGTAAGAATGCTTTACAAGAACGCTTGTAAAGGATGCAAAGGTACAATGCACACTGCAATCAGATTGGTTAGAGGAAAGGATAAATGCTTGGGGGCAAAAAATTAGCTTCTGTAGTGGGATAAGAATCCTGTGTCCCTATTCAGCCCTGGGGGCTGGGGTCCATTGTTCTGAATTTACTCAATAAGTTAAAACAGCCTGCTGATCCTGATTTTTCTTAGTACCCCCCTTTGGAGGCTGTGGCCAAATGCACATCTGAATGACCCCTGGAGACAGTCTCCAGCCAATAGGACTGGATAAGAATAAGAAGAAGACGAGATTAGATTTATACCCCATCCTTCATGCGGAGTCTCAGAGCAGTTCACAATCTCCTTCTCTTCCTCTTCTCACAACAGACACCATGTGAGGTAGGTGGGGTTGAGAGAGTTCTTTTGAGAACTGCTTTGGAGATAACAGCTTTGAGAGAACAGTGACTGACCCAAGATCACCCAACTGGCTGCATGTGGAGGAGCAGGGAACCAAACCTGGTTCTCTGAATTAGAGTCCACCACTCTTAACCACTACACCAAACTGGCTGTCCCTACAGTGCTTAGAAATCCCACAGGATCTGTAAATCTCCAGGGATGAATCATCTCAATCCCTCACAGCAGAGCATCTGGTTTCCTTAAAACAGTATGGCCTGATAAGGTAATAATCTTGCTATTACAACAACATTGAACATATATATATGAACATATGAAGCTGCCTTATACTGAATCAGACCCTCAGTCCATCAAAGTCAGTATTGTCTACTCAGACTGGAAGCGGCTCTCCAGGATATCAAGCTGAGGTTTTCACACCTACTCGCCTGGGCCCTTTTTAGTTGGAGATGCCGGGGATTGAACCTGGGACTTTCTGCTTACCAAGCAGATGCTCTACCACTGAGCCACCGTCCTTCCCAAGAAATGTAGACCACCAACAGGTTAAGGTAACCACACTCTAGATTTCATGCTGCTGATCCAGCAGCCCACAAAGCTGGGTTTAGGGTTGCCAGCCTCCAGGTGGGATCTGGAGATCTCCTGCTTTTACAATTGATCTCCAGTTGGCAGAGATCAGCTCCCCTGGAGGAAATGGCTGCTTTGAAGGGTGGACTTTGTGGCATGGCACCATGCTGAGGCCCCTCCCCTCCCCAAAACCCACCCTCTCCTGGCTCCACCCCCAAAGTCTCCAGGTATTTCCCAACACAAACCTGGCAACCATTTATGACAGCCACAGACCCCACGGCTACCCAGAGCCTTTTGGCATGTTCTGAATGCTTGAAGGAATGTTGATTTTTTTTGCCTTGATACGTTGGCCAAGCGTGCTTGCCACTGGCAATTTATGGATCCCGCATTTGTTATGATGCATTTTGTTCCTTTTTGAAACAATCTGACATGCCTTGTTTCCAGTACAATCCATATTTTTTTTTTTTTGCTCAGAGCCGCAAATTAACAGGAGCTGCACCATCGCTGAAAAATAACACTTTGTTTTGGGCCAATTTCTACCACATTGGGGGGAGGGAGAGAAGCAGAGAGGGATGAAACCTGGCATCCTTCCATGCCACCTACCGTGGATTGTTGGTGCCAAGAGCGTTGTGAGGAAGAACAACTGTAGAGGCCACATGACTGTGAGCCAAGACTTCAGGGCACTTCAGCGAGGAAAGTTTCCAAAAGAAATGGAGAAAAAGAAGGTCCCTCTGCCGATAATCCTCCCAGAGAGATCCGCTTTAATCCAAATTAAGATGCGGAGGGGGCTAGCCCCCGGGCCACAGCGCTCGCACCCGATATCCCCGACTCAAGACCTAAAAAAGAAACAGAAAGGGAAAGGTTAGGTGGGATCCCCACTGCGACAGATGCACCGTTGGACTTAAGAAGGCAAAGGATACAAATCTTGGAAATTAGAGGAAGCCTTTAACGAGGCCATGGGACAGCACACAATTCTACAGTCTCTCCACAAGTATCTTGTATGCTCTCTTTCTTCATAAATCCCTGGACAAGGAGAACCATATTTGGGACACACATACACCCTCCCCCCATATTCTAAAGGACACGAACAAGATAGAATGGGTTTGCTGCAGCTATCTCCCATTCCATCCCATTTATTTCTCGGGTAACCTTGCAATCACAGTCCTAGTGCTATGTTGGGAATTTTGCAAGCACGCACAAACACAAAAGAATCAGAAGAATGTCACACTGTCACACACACTCAGTTATTTGTGTTTATTTAGAAAATACAGACCCCACCTTCCTGCCCGAGATCCTTACTGTTATGACAACTTAGCAGAAATGTTCCCAGAATCCAGGTCACAAGCAGCCGGGGTTGCAAATTGATCTCCAGACAATCAAGATCAGTACGATGCAAAGTGAGGACAGAGTCTCCGGCGTCGTAACCTGCTGAGGTCTCTCCCCATGCTCTACCCACCAAAATGAAGAAAGAAGAGGAGGTGGTGGTGGTGGTTTTATAGTCTGCTCTTCACTACCTGAAGGAGTCCTGCAGTGGCTTGCAATCACCTTCCCTTCCTCTCCCCACAACAGTTACCCTGTGAGGTGGGGAAGGGGGCTGAGAGAGCTGCTCTTGAGAGAACAGCTCTGCTGAGAACTTGGAGAAAGTCCTCTGCTGAGAACTTGGAGAACTTGGGATGGAGAAAGTAGAGAAAGAAGTACTTTTCTCCCTTTCTCACAATACAAAAACTCGTGGGCATTCGATGAAATTGCTGAGCAGACAGGTTAAAACAGATAAAAGGAAGTACTTCTTCACCCAAAGGGTGATTAACATGTGGAATTCACTGCCACAGGAGGTGGTGGCGGCCACAAGTATAGCCACCTTCAAGAGGGGTTTAGATAAAAATATGGAGCAGAGGTCCATCAGTGGCTATTAGCCACAGTGTGTATGTATAAAATTTTTTGCCACTGTGTGACACAGAGTGTTGGACTGGATGGGCCATTGGCCTGATCCAACATGGCTTCTCTTATGTTCTTCTGTGACACAGAGTGTTGGACTGGATGGGCCACTGGCCTGATCCAGCATGGCTTCTCTTATGTTGTGGCTGACCCATTGTCACGCCAAGCAGGTGCATGCGGAAGAGTGAGGAATCAAACCCAGTTTCCCAGATTAGAGTCCGCACACTTAACCACTACACCAAACTGGCTCTCCACCAGTAGCACAGCACCACCAGCACTACAGCACAGTCAAATATGGCGGTCTCATTGGACACACTGAGTAAGACTAAGATATCTGAGGTGGCGGCGGATGGGACTGTGGGAAAATGGACAGTGGTGGGTCTCAGACTCTAGGCACTGTCTGTAGTTGCCCCCACCTTCCTTAATTCACTTTTGCATACAAAATGTAAGATTCTAATTAACTGCCAACTAATTATTTTATGTGATACACTGGATGTGCCAGCCTGGGATCTGGGAAACCCAGGTTCAAATCCTGATGTTGAGCAGTGCCTGAATGAGACACTGTCCAGAGTGCTTCGAATGCCAGTGGACATACCTGGCTTCAAATCCCTGCTGGCCATGAACTCTACTAGATGACCTTGGGCAGGTAATGTGTCACACTACCTGGAAGGGACTGAGCTCCGGGGAGGAGGGGGCTAGAAAGGACTTCTGCAGCAGGGAACTGGCTGTGCTCTGATTGTGCAAGGGTCTTACAAGAAGGGAGGATTGTCCATAAGGAAAAAGGGAAGCCAAATACTAAGACGAGACTGTGGAATGGGCAGCAGTAGGTCTCAGACTCCAGGTACTGCCTGTAGTTGCCCCCACTTTCTAGTCAGTCTTTACCAAGACAAAACTCTATTCTTCCCTGGGAAATTTTCCACAGGATGCTCCTTCCTCCTCCTTCTTCCAGAGCCCAGCTTAATTTGTGCCTAGTATAAGCAAGGGCACTGGAGGTGCAGAAATAAAGTGAAGTGTCCCTGAGCATGTGCAGACTGCCTTTCCATCCCCAGCAGAGGTGAGAGGGTTCTTGAACGGCTGCATTGTTCACATCTGGAATACGCCTTCTTGACCCATTCTCAGTTATGAAAGAATCTCCAGCTCCTGGTCTGGGGAAGCCAGCCTTTTTAAAAATTACCACTTCCAAGCCCGAGAACCCAGTCCATGGGGGGGATGCTGCATCCAACCTACACGGCCCCTTGTATATTGGCACTCGGGTAAGGCTGCCAGTCCCCAGGTATGAGCGAGGAATCCCCTGATTTTGGCAGCTTCTCCCCACTGCGGACCAGCTGGCTGGTTGGGGAAACCCCACCTTTTAACAGGGACATCGCCGGGCAATCTCCCTGACATGATCATGCTCTGATTTGAACACATGAACCTATGAAACTGCCTTATACTGAATCAGACCCTCGGTCCATCAAAGTCAGTATTGACTACTCAGACTGGCAGCGGCTCTCCAGGGTCTCAAGCTGAGTTTTTTCACGCCTACTTGCCTGGAGCCTTTTTAGTTGGAGATGCCGGGGATTGAACCTGGGACCTTCTGCTTCCCAAGCAGATGCTCTACCACTGAGCCACCATCCCTCCCATAGAAGGAATTTACCATTGAATTTTGCCCAAAAAACAGAGTGTTGCTCCCACGATAATGTTACTTCCAGGGTTAAATCTTTTAATGGGTGATCTCTCTCTCTCTCTCTTTGCTGTATGTTAAAATCTGCATTCTCGTGATTATAACTTATGCCAATGAAGGCACTGAACTGAACTGAGAACTTCAATCTGATCTAGTGCCAGCAATCACTTCTAAACCCTCACGCAGCAGCTTACAGAAAGAGCCTCAAGCACTAGTCCAATTTGGACTTCTGCGAAAGCACTGAAATTAGAAAGTGTCCTGCCTCTTCTCCCATCTAGGATTCTTTAACTCCTCTGGGATTCAACAAGCTGGTTTCTTCACCTACATTTCACCGTTCAGCTGCCCTCAACATTCCATCCTTTCTGGATCATATTTAGGTCTCATCGGGCCGTTTTCAAAATTCCCACCCCATATTTAAGACTCATTAGGCTTTTTTCAAAGCCTCCCCCATCCCTCCCCTCATACTTCTGGTTTGTTTATGAAGTCATACTGCTCTGCAGATGTAAGAAATCCCCCCAAGTAGTTAATGACATCTCCCTTGTACATGGGTGGCCTCATTGTATAGATTTCATTATCCACGCAGAGGCTGGCCAGTTTACTATTTGAGTGATTTTATAATCTATTTCAGCGCATCGACATTTCCAATTAGATGCTAATTTGTAAGAACGGTTCGAAAGAAAGGCAGGCGGATTAGTGCTGTGACAAACTTATATTCTTTAAGGTGCCAAGTTCATTTCAAAAAAATGATTATTTTCCAAGCCGTGGAGATTGGAACGACTGGTTTTACTACAATTTCTGCCTCTCTCTTTTTTCCATTGCTGGCTGATCCAGTTTAATCAGTGAGTGAGACTGATCCAAGCTCAAGAGTTCTCTCTCCCACAGACTCTCCCTTATTACCTTAGACCACCTACATCCACTAGCTGTAACAGTGCAAAGGCAAGTCAGTGGTGAGGCAAAAACACTTTCATAGAATCACAGAGTTGGAAGGGATCTCCAGGATCATCTAGTCCAACCCAACTCTGCACATGTTTAGAGGCTTAGAACCAGGCTCAAAGAGAAGAGGTAAGGAAGCGGCTTACTTCTTCAGGCATCTACCTCTCCTCCCCCCATTGGCCTGCATGTTGGTTTCTGTCTTTTTTCCCCATTGTCAGTTGATCCAGTTTAGAAGAAGAAGAAGATAGAAGATATTGGATTTATATCCTGCCCTCCATTCCGAAGAGTCTCAGAGCGGCTCACAATCTCCTTTACCTTCCTCCCCCACAACAGGCACCCTGTGAGGTAGGTGGGGTTGAGAGGGCTCTCACAGCAGCTGCCCTTTCAAGGACAGAGTTTCAGAGTGGCTCACAATCTCCTTTACCTTCCTCCCCCACAACAAACACCCTGTGAGGTGGGTGGGGCTGAGAGGGCTCTCACAGTTGCTGCCCTTTCAAGGACAGAGTCTTAGAGAGGCCTACAATCTCCTTTACCTTCCTCCCCCACAACAGACACCCTGTGAGGTGGGTGGGGCTGAGAGGGCTCTCACCGCAGCTGCCCTTTCAAGGACAGAGTCTCAGAGCAGCCTACAATCTCCTTTACCTTCCTCCCCCACAAAAGACACCCTGTGAGGTGGGTGGGGCTGGAGAGGGCTCTCACAGCAGCTGCTCTTTCAAGGACAACCTCTGCCAGAGCTATGGCTGACCCAAGGCCATGCTAGCAGGTGCAAGTGGAGGAGTGGGGAATCAAACCCGGTTCTCCCAGATAAGAGTCCGCACACTTAACCACTACACCAAACTGGCTCTTTAATCAGAGAATAATCAGTTGATGCAGTTAATCAGTTGATCCAGTTTAATCAGAGAATGATCCAAGTTCAATGTTTCTCTCTCTCCTCTTTTCATCTTGGACCACCTACAGCTTCATGCATCTGAAGAAGTGAGCAGTGACTCACGAAAGCTCATAGTCAACCACAAATTTTGTTAGACCGATTTCCCACTAGTCTTATGCCGCTCTCACGCTCCTCTCCTCTGCGGGGCTTCCGTCGGATTTCACACTATCTGCCCCGGGGCTGCAACTTGCTCCGCCTTTTTTGCGTGGCAAACAGAAACTGGTTTTTAGAGGATCTTGTTTGCTGCACGGAAAAGGAGGAGCGAGTTGCTGCCCTGGGACAGATAGTGTGAAATCCAACAGATGCCCCGCAGAGAAGAGGAGAGTGAGAGCGAGGTAAGGCCAGTGGGAAATCGGTTTTAGTCTTTAAGGTGCTACTGGACTCTTACTTCCCTCTACTGCAAACAAACTAGGTGGCATTTGGACTTAACTCGGCTCCCCATCTTGATCTTCTGGTGTGTTTGCTTCTTGCGCGAAGAAACTCCATTTAATGGGAGAGTGCAAGCTGTTCCTTTTGGTTCTGGCTTGCCAGTGACTTCCAGTGCAGGGAAGAAAACACCCCTGATCTATCTTCTCCATGACCTCCCCTTTTGCACCTACTCCCCAAAGGAAAAGCAAATGTCACAAGCACCTAAGAGCACCAGCTACTGATTGCTGTTGACCGTCCTGGCAAAGCCTAAGAGAGCAAGTCATAATCTTTTTTTATCACATACTAAGGTTAAATCACAAAGTCGGAAAAAAAACCCTAGCCAAGGACGCCGGGCTGCCTGAGATCATTCCCTGTGCATTCAAGTGTCAGCACTGTGACAGTCTTGGTTATCATCCAAGGGATGTCAAGAATCGTACCTCTCACTTTGCATTGTACTGTAGCATTCTTTTTTCCGAAGCAATAATAATTTGTCCCAAAGAAAATACCTGTAACTTACATCCTTCCCAAATGTCGACGTACATTCATGAACACAGGAAGCTGCCTTATACTGAGCCAGACCATTGGCTCCATCGTGCTCAATACTGTCTAGTCCACGGGCGTCAAACTCATTTATTATGAGGGCCAGATCTGACATGAAGGAGACCTTGTCGGTCCAGGCTATGTGTGTCATAAAACGTATTGCCAGGTAGTAGAGATATAAACTTTATAAAGGGCAGAGACAAACACAATTAAACCCGACCACCGGTTCAGTATGGATGCCTTGTCTGTGAGGAGCACTTGGCCATCTGCACTATGCAAGGGACTCTGGGCCTGATATGATGGACCATATACTGCCTTCGGGGCTTCGTAGAACCCTCTTAAATCACCAGTGTCTGCACACAGCTGGGTTCTCTCTGCAAGCTTGGTCCACCACTCGTTCTGAATGTCTCGAAGCTTGCGCTGGAGGTTGCTACTTACAAAAAAAAAAAAAAAACTTTAAACAAGCTTAGAAGACGACTGCAGATTTATACCCTGCCCTTCTCTCTGAATCAGAGATTCAGAGCAACTTACAAATCTCCTATATCTTCCTCTCCCACAGCAGACACCCTGTGAGGTGGGTGGGGCTGAGAAGGCTCTCACAGCAGCTGCCCTTTCAAGGACAACTCTTGCGGAAGCCATGGCTAACCCAAGGCCATTCCAGCAGCTGCAAGTGGAGGAGCGGGGAATCAAACCCGGTTCTCCCAGATAAGAGTCCGCACACTTAACTACTACACCAAACTGGCTCTCCTTAAACCCTTTCCTTCCTTCCCCAGGGGACCAGGAGAAGGAGGAGCCTCGGCCAATAGAAGGAAAAGAGGCTTGGCTCAGTAGCTCTGCTGTGCAACTGAGCAAGACAAAAGCAATGAAAAGACCATGCCATTATTACAATATTGATAAGGTTACAGTCCACTAATGGTGAAAAACCTCTTCAGTTCAAACAAGGCGCAACTAAACAAGCCTGGCTCTCCAGGGTCTCAGGCAGAGGTCTGTCCCGTCACCTATGGCTCAGCCCTTTCAATGGGAATGGCAGGAACTGAACCTGTGACCTTCTGCTCTACCACTGAGCCACAACCCCTTCCCAAGAGGCAAGGGGAGCCACCTGAGTCCCAAAGATTCAAAACAAGGAAGTCATAGTTATCTGGTTCCATGCAGGAATTTGTCCACACTGATCAGCTATATTCTTAAATCAACAGCCTGAAGTTCTTTTCCATCTTGAAAAATATAGCCAACTGCAATATCACCAAGGGCAAACGAAACTAATGTGGGATAAAAAAAAACTGCCCGCAGTCTAAATAAGCTATTTGCCTTCACGGATGTCATCGTGTAAAAGAAGAAAAAGAGAAGAATAGATTGGATTTATACCCCACCCGTTGCTAACCAAAGGAGTCTCAGAGTGGCTTACAATCTCCTTTCCCTTCCCCTCCCCAACAGACACCCCGTGAGGCAGGTGGGGCTGAGAGAGCTCTCCCAGAACTGCTCTTGAGCAGAACAGCCTTGAGAGAACTTGCGGCTGACCCAAGGTTATATCAGCACATACATGAGGAGTGGGGAATCAAACCCGGTTATCCCAGATAAGAGTCCGCACACTTAACCACTACACCAAACTGGCTCTCATGTAGTCAAATCTCATTGGCCAAGGCAAAATTTCGCAGTTTCTAGGACGAAAGGACCAGACTGAAACAAAAGACGTCAACAGTATCCTTATATGTTTTTAACTGTTTAAATATTTTATATATAGTCTATTTTAAATGCTGTTTTAATGTCTTATATGTTTCAACATTTTCACGTTCACTGCCTTAGAGACCCTATTTGGGTGGAAAGGCAGCAGAGAAATGTTTTATAGAACCAAGTTTTTCTGGCAGCATGGCCATTTGAAGAGATGGAAGTGTTACCACTGAAATGATACTGCTCATCTCTTGTGGGGAACCGATGCTGGGGAGAGGCACTTGTCAGGGGGGGGGGGGTATAGCTACGTGCACAAACAGTTTCAGCCTGAGAATGATCAAGGAAAGAAAGACTGGTGTATGGAACGGCTTGAGAAACTGGGGTTCTCCATTTGGATTTGGCTCAGTACACATACATTTCCCTCCTCCTCCTCCTCCTTCTTCTTTTTGAGGAAGATATTGGATTTATATCCCACCCTCCACTCCAAATCTCAGAGTCTCAGAGCAGCTCAAAATCTCCTTCACCTTCATCCTCCACAACAGACATCCTCTGTGAGGTAGGTGGAGCTGAGAGAGCTCTCACAGAAGCTGCCCTTTCAAGGACAGTTCTGCGAGAGATATGGCTGACCCAAGGCCATTTCAGCAGCTGCAAGAGGAGGAGTGGGGAATCAAAATCTGGTTCTCCTAGATAAGAGTCCGCGCACTCAAACACTACATCAAGTTGGCTTCTTCCCCATTTCATCCATACTGAAGGCTCCTCCATCGAGTTGTCAACCCCAAGGTGGCACCTGGAAATCTTCTGCTATTAGAATTGATCTCCAGACAACCAAGATCAGTTCCCCTGGTAGAAAAAAATGGCTGCTTTGGAGGGCAAACTATATGGCATTATACCCTGCTGAGCCCCCTTCCCCCAAAACCCTGCCCTACCCAGGTTCTACCCCCCCCCCCCCAAGAAATCTCCAGGTATTTTCCAACCCAGAGTTGGCAACCCTACCCAGCTGGCTTTGGCAACCCGTTTAGTCCCACTTACAAACATCTGTGATGACATCACGTAAGACGGACTCTTGTACCATCATAAGCTGCATCTCACAAATGGCTGCAATTACACTGCGGCCTGGGGACGGGGGTCCAAAGATTGCGCAGACAAAGAAAGGAGAAATGGCCCTGAAAAGAAAGTGCTGAAAGAATGCAAATGCCTTTGCGATGACGGCAGGAGCTTGAATTTTGACAATCGGGAGAACGAACTCACAAGAAGGTAAGCTGATTCGGCCTAGCTCTATTGCGAACAAGGAGGCATAATTCAATCTATTTTAAGGAGCCATTCAAAGCTGAGCTGCCTATACACTGAGCGGGGCACATATAAGCTGACATTATACAAATTCAAGATGTTATCCTGTGTTACAGGAGCATCACAGCTGCCTGCCCTAAGATGACTTGCGGTGCAGCCCTCACACATGCCCTGAACTTGGAAGTAAAAAAAAAAAAAATGGCGTGAATACAGCCCAGTTTTTGCTCTGCTGGCGACTCCTTAGTCTCTATCTTGGGTGCTGGCTCCAGCTGCAGTAAGGACACCTGAGAAAACATCCCATCGGACCTTCGGCGATCTTTCAAAAAGGGAATTGATTTGATCAATGAAACCTGCAGAATGTGAATTATCATGTCAGGGAGATTGCCTCTGGTTAAGTGGACCTTTTTCTTTCTTTTTTGCAGAAACTGATATGGCTGAATGAACAGTCCTTTCTGAGGAACGCAGGAGAAGAAAACGGGGGTGAGGTCATTTCCTGGAATTGTCAAGGGATGTTACCCAAGAAGATCCCCCTCCCTCACTTCCCTGCATTTAGAGAGCACAATGCAGGGCCTGTAGCCACAGGGGGCGCTGTGGGGACACTGCCCCTGACTTCTGGGAAATGTCTCCCAGACTTCCAGGGAAGCTTATGGGGGGAAGTCAGCTTTTTTTCCTTTTTTGCCATGGCTGAGCCGCTGATGTGTCATCAGCAGTAGCTGGAGCTGGGATTGCTGAGCAGGGCACAGAGCACTGCAGCAGCAAACCCAGCAGGCAGAGAGGAGGAAGGCAGAGGAGCTGGTGGTGAGTGAAAGGTGGGGTATAAATCCAACCTTCTTTCAAAGCAAGCGTGCTCTCCATATGTATCTCAGGGGGGCTATCCAAGCACCCCAAAGGTTCATTTTTTTACAGCGGCCTATCCTTCTAGCACAACAGACTGACAAAAATTCTAGGAAGAGGTGAAATCTCCATTTTCATAAAAAGGGACATAGAACATGTAATATAGCGGGTTCTAGGCAATGATGGGGCGAGGTGGTAGTGCAACATCAGCTCTTTACTGGTTTCAGCATAATCAAGGCTAAGCATGAGACTGCTGAGCTGGGCCAACTATATACACACCCGCGTTCCCGCGCAGGCGTTTGATTGGTCCATTCCAACCAGATGGGAGCAGGGCAGCAGGGTTTAGGATCCTGCTGCCCATTGTCCCGAAGTCCCCAAGCTCTGGCTGTCAGGCTCCAATGAGCCAGGCAGGAATACCCAACTCAGTTCTCGCTTGAGTCCACATACATTACAGAACATAAAAGCAGAGCTTTGCTGGATCGGACCAGTATCTAGTCCAGCATCCTGTCTCACGCAACGGCCAGTCAGTTCCTCTGGAGGGTCAACAACGCGGCACAGAGGCTGAGGCCTTCCCCAATGTTACCTCCTTGTTCTGGGATTCAGAAGCTCAGTGCCTCTGAATGGGGAGGCTTCCCTCAGTCACTATGGCTAGTAGCCATTGTTAGACATGTTGTCCATGAATCCGTCTAATCCCCTTTTAAAGCTATCTATGCCTGTGGCCATCACTACATCCTCTGGCAGCAAACTTCACATTCTAATCACTCACTGTGTAAAGAAGTATTTCCATTTCTCTCTCTTGAATCTACTGCCCCATCAGTTTTCCTAAGTCCTCGGTCAGAAAACTGGCCAGGCAGGGGAACACCCAGGGGTGGAATTCTAGCAGGAGCTCCTTTGCATATTAGACCACACCCACCTGATGTAGCCAATCCCCAAAGAGCCTATAAAAGAGAGCCTTGTAAGCTTTTGGAGCATTGGCTACATTACGGGTATGTGGCCTAATATGCAAAGGAGCTCCTGCTAGAATGCTACCCCTGGGACCACCCAACTGCAAACTGGGTGGCAGAAAAGGCTTCAGCTGAGGAATGCAGTTCAGAGATCTTTGGCAATGCACCTCAGCTGTCGGCTGGAAGGACGGAGGCAGATGTCTCCTGAAAACAGCTGTTTCTTGAAACTGCTGATGGTAAGGGTTGCACCAGTGAAGTTTATGCTTGTGGAGAATATTCCTGGTGAAGAGTCCTGGGGGTGGAAATGATGCACCTACATCCAACCTCCCTGCCTTATGTTTTAATTTGTTATATATGATGTATTTTTAGCTCTGGGTTGAAAATTGGTTTCATGATGCATTTTTCATGAAGGTGTTTTAATTCTTACCCTCCTCGGTGGCCCCGACCAGGCAGATGGCGGGATATAAATGCTGCAAATAAATAAACTCATGGTGGTTTATTTATATAATAAAATATAGCTTTTAATAGACTTTGTATCCCCCCTACAAAAAGCAAAATGTGATTTGCTGAAAGGAAAAGAAAAATTCCACTCTTGGCAAGCTTCTAGAAAAGTTTGCATGCTCACAACTAAACTAATTAGGAGGGAAAAATCAAATTAAGATGGTTTCAAGGTATGCCTACAATTGCATGCAAAAAAAAAATATGAACAGGAGTAAAAATAATTATCTCCCTAACAGGATACCTCTCCCCCCTCCCACCAGCCCAACACCAAACAGCCAGGCAGCCGTTTCAATAGGAATGAATGTGAAAATTAAGTTTAATTGTCTTTCAGATCTGTAAGATGTAATAAATTTCTATTAATGCTTAGGAGCAAATTAGGTTTAATGATCATTGCTATTTTTGGCTGCAGGGTGACATGAAGTTTAAGTGTAAAACAGATTTATGTTCTACAGTAGAATGGCTTTCTTGCAAACTCTCCTTGAGTTAACCTTTTTTTACACCTCAGAAGTCATTTAATATAATTTCATTTCTAATAAGACCACAGGCAAACAGAAGCATATTTGCCGCTACTGAATGGAAATTTCTTTCGGGCATATGAAATGTTACAGGATATGTATGCCTAATGTCTTTATAAACACTAGGAAAGATACAGTGATCGGGGAACAATCCTACAATACAATTAATAAAGTAGTTCCTGTAGTCATAAAGATTAAGAGAAATGTCTCTCCTGATTGATCAAGTTAGGTAGCCGTACTAGTCTGTAACAGTAGTACAGAACAAGACGCCAGTAACACCTTAAAGACTAACAAAACGTTTGGCAGGGTAACAGCTTTCATGTCACTGTACGTTAGGAGCTGGCTAAGCAGAGAGCAAAAGTAACAGTTTGGATGAAATGTCAGGAGGTCCTCTTGACAGGTGGCAGCTATGGCCAAAGTAACATGTCAGAAAAATCTATACAGCCAATCAGAAGTGTCGCTGGGTGAAAGTTTCACCTGGTCCAGCCCACCTTCTAAAAGCACTTGGCAGGCACCAAGAAAGGTTTTGACAGCCACCATGGCACCCATGGGCATAGGGTTGCCAGATCTGTGTTGGGAAATAGCTGGAGAGACTTTGGGGGGGTGGCTCCCGGAGAGAACAGGGTTCCAGGAGGGGAGGGGCATCAGCATGGTACAATGCTCTAGAGCCCACCCTTCAAAGCAGCCATTTTCTCCAGAGGAACTGATCTCTGCCAGCTGGAGATCAGTTGTAAAAACAGGAGATCTCCAGGTCCCACCTGGAGGCTGGAAATCCTATGATGAGCACCAGGTTGGGGGTCCCTGTTTTAGGGTTTCACTGCAAGCTAGACTGTGTGGAGATAATTCAGAAACTCTACTGTCCATATGATCAGGGGTGGAATTCTAGCAGGAGCTCCTTTGCATATTAGGCCACACCCTCCTGATGTAGCCAATCCTCCAAGAGCTTACAAGGCTCTTTATTGTAAGCTCTTGGAGGATTGGCTACATCAGGGGTGTGTGGCCTAATAGGCAAAGGAGCTCCTGCTAGAATTCTACCCCTGCATATGATGCAGTCCTCTCATAAAATGTAACCACCGCTATCACAATCTTCCTGTACATGGAAAGCTAGCATCTCTTACTGCCACAGAATGCTGCTTCCTTTAAAAAAACTATTTTTGGAAATATCGAGGGGGAGACAAATCTATACTTAGAACAACACTTTTATCATGAGGAATGAAGTTCCTATAGAGAATTGATACTGTGACACTTTGAAAAAAATCCACTTAACAAAACCTAGAATAAAATGTCAACCTGCGTACAATTCCCTTTAGTCTGTAAGTTGATCTAAAAAGAAACAGTAACATGAAAACTGTTGGGGGGGGGGGAATGAAGAGAATGTTCCCTCACACTGCAGCACCCACGGCGAATAAATAATGCATATGCAGAAAAGCAGCTGAAATGGTTCCCCAGAATTAAATATCCTAATACAAATAAAACAAACCAAATATGGCGAGGCATATTAAATGCTCAGCTCCCCTCAAAATAAATCTCAGCATGGCAGTTCCCAAAAGCCATTTCCCCAGATTTAAACTTGCCAACGATCCCTGTCGTGCTATAATTAAAAGCAAGCACATGCCTTTGATTTTTGGAGGCAAGCATTAATCCCCCCACCCCGAAAGGTATATTTATCCTTATTCATACTTTGCTCTCATCAACTGCACAGAGTTGAAAAAAAACGCATCCTATAAGGAGGGAGGAGGAGATGTTGAATTTATACCTTCACTCAGTCTCAGAGCAATTTACAAACTCCTTCCCCTCCCCACAACAGATACCCTGTGAGTATGGGTTTTTTTTAAGAAAAAGCCCAGCAGGAACTCATTTGCATATCAAGCCACACCCCCTCCCATCACCATTGTTTCACACAGGGCTTTTTTGTAGAAAAGTCCCAACCGGAACTCATTTGCACATTAGGCCACACCCCTGATTCCAGAACTGAGTTCCTATGCGTTCCTGCTCAAAAAAACCCCACTGCCTATGAAGTAGGTGGGGTCAGATTCAAACCCTCATGGACGGAGCAACTTCACAGAAGCTGGAGAGGCAATTCATATGCAAAGCAGACTGAGAGCACAAAGGCCCACTTCTTCTGATTCCCCTTCTGAGGGTCGGGCTGACTAACTCCATGTGGGGACTGGAAATCTCCTGGAATTACAACTGGTCCCCAGGCTCTAGAAGTCAGTTCCCCTGGAGAAAATGGCTGCTTTGGAGAGTGGCCTGTAGGGCATTATACCCAGCTGAGGTTCTTCCCCCCCAAAACCCCAGTTTTCCAACAATTTCCCAATTAGGAGCTGGCAGCCCTAGCTGGTGGAACAGAAAGGTAGGAAAGATCTACTTCCACGAAGAAGAAGACTGCAGATTTATACCCAGCCCTTTTCTCTGAATCAGTGACTCAGAGTGGCTTACAATCTCCTATATCATCTCCCTCCACAACAGACACCCTGTGAGGTGGGTGGGGTTGAGAGGGCTCTCACAGCAGCTGCCCTTTCAAGGACAGAGTCTCAGAACGGCCTACAATCTCCTTTCCCTTCCTCCTCCACAACAGACGCCCTGTGAGGTGGGTGGGGCTGAGAGGTCTCTCACAGCAGCTGCCCTTTCAAGGACAGAGTCTCAGAATGGCCTACAATCTCCTTTCCCTTCCTCCTCCACAACAGACACCCTGTGAGGTGGGTGGGGTTGAGAGGGCTCTCACAGCAGCTGCCCTTTCAAGGACAGAGTCTCAGAACGGCCTACAATCTCCTTTCCCTTCCTCCTCCACAACAGACACCCTGTGAGGTGGGTGGGGTTGAGAGGGCTCTCACAGCAGCTGCCCTTTCAAGGACAAGCTCTAGGAGAGCTAAGGCTGACCCAAGGCCATTCCAGCAGCTGCAAGTGGAGGAGCGGGGAATCAAACCCAGTTCTCCCAGATAGGAGTTCACACACTTAACCACTACACCAAACACACTCTATCTACTGAACACAACCCAGTAAATTTTAAAGTGAACCCATAATCTGCATTGAAAAAAATATTGATGGTGATGATGATGATGGAAGAGGAGGAGAAGGAGAAGAAGAAGAAGAACTGCAGATTCTCAGGCAGAGATGGCTGCTACCTTCCTAGGCTTGTGGGAGCTATTTGTTACAAAGTTTCAGAGCAATAAACACCTGAAGGTATTCTTTCGTTGCTCATGGCAGAACTTCCACTCACACCCATCACCCAGCTGTCATAATGCTCTCTCTACTGAAAATGTGGATGTTAAGAGTTGCCAGCCCCCCCCCCCCAGGGTCGGTGCATAGGAGTAGGCAGGGTAGGTGGCAGCCTCGAGTGCTACCCCACCTGGGGGTGCTATGAGGCACCCCCTTACTCCCCTACACTCTTTGGAGGCTTCCTTGGAAGCCTTCAAAGAGTGTAGCACCCAGCCACTTTTGGGTTGGAAGCGGCCGAGGGGAGCCTTTCCATGAAGGTGCAGCTCAGTCGCTTTCAACCTGAAAGCGGCCGGTTGCCTTTTAAAAACTACGCACTTTTGACACTTCCAAGGAAGCCTCCAAAGAGTGTAGTGCAAGGGGAAAGCGGCTGTGCGGCAGCACTCTCATGCACCTCCCACCACTCCCTAGTCCCCCTCACGATGACATCACTTTTGGCGATGTTATTGTGGGATGCGCATGCTACGTGCGTGCAAAAAAAAGGGAGCTCGAGGGGGGCACGGAGGTCTGCCTCTAGTGGCAGAACCCTTAGCGCCGTCCCGCCCCGACCCCCCCAGGCCACCAGTGGGGAATGGAATGGTAGGCCTGCTAGATCCAGGTTGAGAAACTCCTAAGGATTTGGGAATGAATCCTAGGAAATGCGGGGAACTTACCAGGAACAATGCCGTAAAGTCCACCCTCCTAACCATCCATTTTCTCCAAAGAAGCTGGTATCTAAAGTCTGAATATGAGTTGTAATTCCGTGAGATCCCCAGGTTCCACCTTGAGGCTGGAATCCCTACATAAGAACATAAGAGAAGCCACGTTGGATCAGGCCAACGGCCCATCCAGTCCAACACTCTGTGTCACACAGTGGCAAAAAATTTTATATACACACACACACTGTGGCTAATAGCCACTGATGGACCTGTGCTCCATATTTTTATCTAAACCCCTCTTGAAGCTGGCTATACTTGTGGCCGCCACCACCTCCTGTGGCAGGGAATTCCACATGTTAATCACCCTTTGGGTGAAGAAGTACTTCCTTTTATCCGTTCTAACCCTACTGCTCAGCAATTTCATCGAATGCCCACGAGTTCTTATATTGTGAGAAAGGGAGAAAAGGACTTCTTTCTCCCTAAGTCTACCCCCGCACCCAAGGCAGCCATTTTCTCTAGAAAAACTGATCTCTGCAGTCTAGAGATGAGTTGTAATTCTAAGGGACTCCAAGGCTGGCATTGAAGCTGGCATTTCTAGGCAAACTGGCCCTGGAACATGTTGGTCCCATCATTATCTGTTATACCATGCTGCCGGGCCCCACCCATAGCCCCACCCACTGGAGCACCCCTACATTTACCCCTACATTGGAGGCTATGCCTTTAATGTCCAATATGCATAAAAAGGCATGAGCAGCCCATTAAGAATGGTCTTATTTTGAACACCTTTGTGTGGTTAAATTTACATATCTGGAAAGATTCCATGAAGGAAGAGAAAGACAGAAACGAAGAGAACATTTTATTATGAATCAGTAGGTAATCTCTTAGAATAGATGTTTTAATTTGAATGTTTTTCTCAGAATGGAAATACTATATTGATTGTCAGAAGGGAGCAACTGTGGGGAGCATAAAATGAACACACTGACTTAAAAGCCGGATGTTTTGATAAAAAAACATTGAAGGAACTTAATGGATTTAACAGTTAGTGATTACCTGTCCGATGGACACAGAATTAGAGGATGTTACTGAAAAGTTATATGATAACACTTGTATGGGACTTTGTCAGGGTTGGGTTGGTCCAAACCTGGCAGATTGTATCTGGACTTGATTGTATTCCATGACATGTTACGAGTGGAATATAAACTACACACACACAAACACCTTTTATAAAATGAGGGTCCAAAATCCTGAAGTGAGGAGAAGCACAATGAGTTGGAACAGTCCCAGAATCGCACAGGGAAACTGTACCAACCCTCCTCACCACAGAAAACAAAATCAGCAGCGCTATTCTAAACAGAGTTACATTTCTAGATCCACTGACTTCCACAGACTTAGGCATTTTTGAGATTGCTTTAATGTTCCATTTTCATTTCCCAATGTTACTGTCCCCCCCCCCCCCCCTCATGTCCAGACAACTTTGTAAACATCCCCATACTATCCGGGTCTTCTTTTTTCCCATAAACAGTCTCTTGATTGGAATCTGAACATTTTTTCCTGCTTAATGGATTGCCTCCCTAAGGACAGCTCCTGCAGCTCTGCTTATATAGGAAGCTGATTTAAGGAGATATTGGGGGGGGGGGATTCTGCAACCTCAGTTGGGGTGGGGAATCAATCAGAGACCAATTTCTCACTAGGCTTGTTCCAGTCTCGGAGCCCTCCCCCCCACCCCCTGTGCTTCTGTCCGATTTCGCACAAGTTGCCATTGGGCTGTGACTTGCCCTGCCTCTTTCCCACAGCAAGCAAGATCCTTGGAAAACCAGTTTCTGCTTGTGGGAAAGAGGTGATGTAAGACACAGCACCACGGCAGCTTGTGCAATATTGGACAGAAGCAGTGAGGGAAAAGGGCTCCGAGACCGGAACAAGCCCTAGTGAGAAATCAGTCGGAGACAGCTCAAATGCAGGGAAAGAAGCAAGCAATAAGGGGTGAGACATGTACACCACGAAAGACCCTCAGCTGTAGTGTGATGGGAATGGAATGTACATTAATGAAGATGATGAAGAAGAAGTTATTGGATTTATATCCCGCCCTCCACTCCGAAGAGTCTCAGAGCGGCTCACAATCTCCTTTACCTTCCTCCCCCGCAACAGACACCCTGTGAGGTAGATGAAGATATTGGATTTATATCCCGCCCTCCACTCAGATGAGTCTCAGAGGGGCTCACAATCTCCTTTCCCTTCCTCCCCCACAACAGACACCCTGTGAGGTGGGTGGGGCTGAGAGGGCTCTCACAGCAGCTGCCCTTTCAAGGACAGAGTCTCAGAGCGGCTCACAATCTCCTTTACCTTCCTCCCCCACAACAGACACCCTGTGAGGTGGGTGGGGCTGGAGAGGGCTCTCACAGCAGCTGCCCTTTCAAGGACAGAGTCTCAGAGCGGCCTACAATCTCCTTTCCCTTCCTCCCCCATAACAGACACCCTGTGAGGTGGGTGGGGCTGAGAGGGCTTTCACAGCAGCTGCCCTTTCAAGGACAACCTCTGCCAGAGCTCTGGCTGACCCAAGGCCATTCCAGCAGGAGGAGTGGGGAATCAAACCCGGTTCTCCCAGATAAGAGTCCGCACACTTAACCACTACACCAAACTGGCTCTCCATGGGGATTGCACAGCCACCTTGAGACTGCTAAAATGCTGCAATGTTTCTGCACATGTGCAAAAAAAATGGAGGGGAGACCAGATAATCAGTCCTCCAATGTGACTGTGAGCAGACAAAAAGTAAGCATGAACTGATCACACTGATAGCAGAATCATCAGAACAGTCATGACCCTCACAAAGCCCCCAAAGGCAGCTGCAGTCTGAAAAACACTTCAGAAAGGCATGACTCTTCTTAGGACAGCGTTGCAAGCCGCAGAGGTGGCTTGTGAGCGAGTGGCAAATGCCAGTTTTATATATACCTATTTTAAAGGTCAGTCTCTGCCTTCACTTGAGAAATAAAGAATTAAACAAAGAAAATGTCTTCCTGAGAAAAGATACCCTTCAAAATGGTTCTCCGACGACCTCACAAGTAGGAAAAAGGGAAATAAGAAAGGGCTAGAATAAGATACAAAATTGGGGGAAGTGAGTTTATTTGGGGGCTTATTGTATTCCAGATGTTTTAAATTTTGATTTGAGCCACAAGGAAAAGTGGGATGTATGATGATGAAAACAATAAAATAGGTAAGGTACTAGGTATATACACATTTATGACCTAAACAAGTTAGTGTTAAAGAGTTGAGAAACAACATAATAAATCACTCTGATGAGAGACAAAATAATGTTAGGAGAGGTAGGAGCAGAGGTACCACTAGAGCTGCCAGACATGCGGGGGACCAGGGTGTTGGCGATATGGAAGGCAGCCAGCAGTGGTGGTGTTATGTTAATTCCGGGAAAACCCTTAAGTATTGCTACACCTCTCTAGGTATTGACAGAAACTCTATGGTAAAAACGCAAGAGTTTCAATCAATTCCTAGGGAGGACTGATGTCACTTCTGGATTTTTCCTGGAAGTGACATCATGCCAGCATGCTGTCAGCTGTCAGAGGGGCTGGGAACTCTTGATACCACAGAAGGGAGAGGGGGGAGGGGAATACGGCATTACCTAAATGGAAGTTTCTCCAAAGGTCCAGGAAACTATGTGCTCTTATTATATATTGAGGAACTGCCAAGCAAATATTCAGTGTAATGATTTTTTTAAAAGAACATCACATATCAGAACTTCAAGAAAATGTTTTCTTAAAACATGAAGGCAAAAAAGATGAAGGATGTAATGTGTAAACCATTAGCATAAATGACAAAAAAATTACAGAGAAAATCTTACAGACTGCAGTAGACAGAAACAAAATGGATAATACAAAATGTAGAAAGCTAAACAAAGCAAAACTTGGCATTTGAATAATCTTCACCGGAAAATCTAAAAAGACGGATGTCTTTGAAGTGCTGACAAATGCTATTTATATTTTGGAAGACAGAAAGAAAACCCATTAAGAATGGATAGGAGTTAATGTAACCATTGGAAATGTAAAAACTTAAGTCCTATTGTTTAATGTAACTGTTTATTGTTTGGGTATTTATATGAATATCATTGTAAAAGAACAAAAATGGGAATGTGTAACAATAGTGTTCAACATTTGAAGAAAAAATTAAGCATAGATTAAAAGTTTTATAGCTCCAATTTAAAGAGATATTTCATTTTTTTAAAATTAAAACAAGCCAAAAAGGAGGCATTATTTGAAATAAAGGAAACAATACAAGCGCACCACGCTTGCTACAAAATGCAGGTAACATGAATCACAAACACCCACCAGGGTTTTTTGGGTAGAAAAAACCCAGCAGGAATTCATTTGCATATTAGGCCACACCCCTCGACACCAAGCCAACTGGAACTGTGTTCCTGTTCAAAAAAAGCCCTGCCTATGACATTTCTGCACAAAGAGGAAACACAACTTGATGGCTAGAGCAGGGGGCCCTTATTCTTTCTGAAACTGTGGGCACTGCTGGACCTTTGAGAGGGATGGTGGTGAGCACCACTCCAAAATGGCTGCCACCGGAGTCAAAGCCAAAACAGCTGCTATGGGAAGTAGAGACAAGTGGAATACCTCCCTCCTCAAACCTCCTGGGAAGACGGAAATCCTGAAGGGGAAATCGAACCACAGAATGACCAAGGAAAGCCCAGGTGTTGACTAATCCTCCAGTGGCAAACCCTTTCATCTGAATGCGGGCAGCCAATAACAAGCCTTATCTTATAATGGACACGCCCACTTTCTGAAAAGCTCAGTGCGCATTTAGGAAGTACTGGTGGTTGCCCCCGTACTCACAGGTACCATATGGGGGGCCCCACTCATATCTGGGAGACCCAGGTTCAAATCCCCACTCTGCCATGGGCAACCTTGGGCAATCTTGGGCCAGTTACATAATCTAGGAGAGAAAGGCAGGGCATGCATGAAGTAAAATGAATGAATGAATGAATGATCTTTGCCCACAAGTGATTCCAGACACAAAAGGCAGGTCCAACCAGCTTCATATGGGGACATGTTTGAATTATTTCTGGTTGGATAAAACCAGGGCTTTTTTTTTTAGCAGGAATGCACAGGAACACAGTTCTAGCTGGTTTGGTATCAGGGGGTGTGACCTAATATACTAATAAGTTCCTGCTGGGATTTTTCTACCAAAAAAGGCCCTGGATAAAATTCTCTCAAGAAATATTTCACGTTCATGAATCATATCTAGAATAATATATCTTGAACAAGTTTAGTCTCCACCCCACCCAAGGTGAAAGGAAGTTTTCCTACCTTTCAAAGGTACAACTATTAACATTGGTATTCCAGCATAATCCTTCAAGGGTAGTATATATATTAAAAGCTGACCAATAAAATGTCTAGGAGGGTGGAAGGCTAAAATTAATTAATTCCTTGAGTGCTTTCTTGAAGGAATTAATTGCTAGGACAATCAGGACACACGTGCTAAATTTTAAAAAGAAAAGATTGTTGAAGTGCTACCATATACAGTATGTCACAGAAGTAAGTACACCCCCTCTCATTTTGTAAATACTTAAGTATATCTTTTCATGAACTGTAGCTCCCCAGTGCCGGCAGCACTCATGCAGCCCCAGACCATGACATTCCCACCACCATGCTTGACTGCAGGCAAGACACACTTGTCTTTGCACTCCTCACCTGGTTGCCGCCATACACACTTGACACCATCTGAACCAAATAATTTTATCTTGATCTCATCGGACCACAGGACATAGTTCCAGAAATCCATGTCCTTAGTCTGTTTGTCTGCAGCATACCGTTTGCGGGCTTTCTTGTGCATCATCTTTAGAAGTGGCTCCCTTCTGGGACGACAGCCCTGCAGACCAATTTGATGCAGCATGCAGCGTATGGGCTGAGCACTGACAGGCTGACCCCCCACCCCTTCAACCTCTGTAGCAATGTCATGGTCTGGGGCTGCATGAGTGCTGCCAGCACTGGGGAGCTACAGTTCATGGAGGGAACTATGAATGCCAACATGTACTGTGACATACTGAAGCAGAGCATGATCCCCTCCCTTCGGGGACTGGGCCGCAGGGCAGTATTCCAACATTATAACGACCCCAAACACACCTCCAAAATGACCACTGCCTTGCTAAAGAAGCTGAGGGTAAAGGTGATGGACTGGCCAAGCATGTCTCCAGACCTAAGCATCTGTGAGGCATCCTGAAACGGAAGGTGGAGGTGCACAAGGTCTCTAACATCCACCAGCTACATGACGTTGTCATGGAGGAGTGGAAGAGGACTCCAGTGGCAACCTGTGAAGCTCTGGTGAACTCTATGCCCAAGAGGGTTAAGGCAGTGCTGGAAAATAATGGTGGCCACACAAAATATTATTGACACATTGGGCCCCATTTGGACATTATCACTTAGGGGTGTACTCACTTTTGTTGCCAGCAGTTTAGACATTAATGGTTGTGTATTGCGTAATTTTGAGGGGACAGCACATTTACAGTTATACAAGCTGTAGATTCAATACTTTACATTGTAGCCAAGTGTCATTTCTTCAGTGTTGACACATGAAAAGATATACTTAAATATTTACAATATATAAGGGGGTATACTCACTTCTGTGACATACTGTACATTCTTGATATTCAGTACATTTATGCATCCAGGCAAGAACTGAAATTCATGTTCTTGTATAAACCTGAAACTGAAGGCTGTATATAATAGGATCTCCAGATATAAGAGACGCTAAATGGTCCGGGAGAATCAAAAATCATCTTTACAAAGGGAAACTATCTAATGACCGGGCATGTCATGCAGCTTTGCTCTTCTTCCTGTTTCACATTGTCCTACAAGGGAGAAAATAAATATTTCTATACTCAGACCACTTGCATAACCCACCAAACACAAGTAAGGGAGAAAAACAACACCACCAAGCCGGATCCAATGACCAGTGGAATAAGCATTTCTGTCGGCAGAGAAGAGAGACAATTTTGCCTATTTCTCCTACCCGTAGATCTCCACTTCCCCCAGGTGGGACTCCGCGGGGCTCAGCGGGCTACAGCAAGGAAAGGCTGAGTTGGGAAAATCCTGTTGCGCTACCTTCACTCTTTTGATGGTGCTTTCAATCCACCCACTGAATTTGGGGGTGATATGGAAGAGCAGTCAAGGTGGACACACTACTGTTTCAAATCGCTCCATAGGGAGAAGGGCTCTTGTCAGCCAGAAATTTGGTCCAAAATGAGCCACTAGGCTCAACAGCCAGTCAGGAAACTGAGATGGTCCAGGAAAAGTTGGTATCTGTGAATGGCAGGAAGGTGTCTACAGCCTGACAGCACAAGTCCTACTGAGGTAGCCGTGATGCAGACAGAACAGCCAGCAGGTAGACCAGGTTAGCTTGATCTCATCCCATCTCAGTTAGAACTTGGATGGGAGATCACCAAGGAGGTCCATGGTCACTATGCAGAAGGAGGCAACAGCAAGCCACCTCTGAATGTCTTTTGCCTTCGAATGTCCTGCGCATATTAGGCCACACACCCCTGATGTACCCAAGAGAGGTCACCAAAAGTCAGTTGCAACTTGACAGCATTTTTCATTACCACCACATCAGTTCTCAGATCAACAAGATTTGCTGTCCCTTTCACCTTTGTTCTGGTTCTGCAACCACCCAGGGTCTTTTTAGTGGCAGCCCCAAAACTGTTGAACAGCCTCCTGGAAGACATCAAAGAGCCATCTATCCTCCTGGCTTTTCAGTGAGGTTGTACAACAGAATTATTTTCTGAGAGCTTTTGGAGCAGAGTGAATCAGGGCAAAAAAAGAGGGGAGAATCCCCCCCCCCCCAACTCTGAATAGCCTAGAAAGGTGGGCTTACAAATATTTTAGATAAATAAATTCTAATTTTCCACCCATCCAAACAAAAAAGTGGTCTAAAGAATGTATGGCTTTCTCTGAAATTTCTCTATTCTCATTTCACACATTTTGAACATTTATCCCCTCTCCCTTAATACAGTTCTTCAGTGAGGTAAGCATTTTCAAAGGCTGAACTTCCAAAGATAGTATCTAAACCGGGGGGAAGAGGCATATTGATAAGAACATGTAATCAAGGATGACTTATAGGGAAATGTAATTGTATGGTGCAGGCAAAACCATTGTAATTTGCACGCAATCACTCCAACTCTTTGGCAAAAGGACAGGAGTTGCAGGTAATGCTCAGAAGTGTCTGAGGTGATCTTTCAGGCAATCTCATCTTTAGATGTCAGTACAGGAAATGTACTTAGAATTATTTCTTCAAGCGTTGCAAAGTTGTGCCCTGAAAGGTGCCCTGAACGTCAGGAGCTTTAAATCTCCTTTCTGCTTTGTCCTAAAATAAGAGAATCTCAGTTAGCTGGAGGAGAGGGCTTTGTCCTGACAACCGATATATCACTCGTTCGAGGACTTCCCTGTGTATGCCACTCACTGTCAGGTTCATGCACACCCATCAACATAAAGACCAATCTGAACGGCCACAATTTAAACAGAGCATATTGTTAAAAACAGCTTACAGTTCACGTTTGCCTAAATTTTATCGACAAAATGTCAAACTGTTGCTGCTCCCCCCACCCCTTAGGGGGAACATATGAACACATGAAGCTGCCTTCTACTGAATCAGACCTAGGCTTGCCAATCCCCAGGTCCCAGCGGGGGTTCTTCCGCTTTCCCAGGCTGCTTCCCGCCCCCAGTCAGCTGGCCGGTGGGTGAAGCCCCGCCCCCAGAGGACCATGTGCCTTTGGAGGCTTCAGTCTCCAATTGAAAGGCTTCCTCTTGGGATGGTGTGTCTGTGTTACTTTGAAGAAGCTGGCAGCAACTCGTGAGTAGAGAGGCCAATCCCCCTTCAGAGTCGCCAGAAATGGGGGGGGGACATCTGCTGAGCATTATTCTCTATGTGGAGATTGATTCTCATAGGGTATAATGGGGAATTGATCTGGAGGTTTCGGGGGCTCTGGGGAGCTGTTTTTTGAGGTAGAGGCACCATATTTTCAGTATAGTATATAGTGACTCTCCCCAAACTATCCCCCAAGTTTCAAAACGATTGGACCAGGGGGTCCCATTCTATGAGCCCCAAAAGAAGGTGCCCTTATCCTTCATTATTTCCTATGGAAGGAAGACATTTAAAAAGCTGTGCGGTCCCTTTAAATGTGATGGCCAGAACTCCATTGGAGTTCAATTATGCTTGTCACACCCTTGTTCCTGGCTCTGCCCCAATATCTCCTGGCTCCACCCCCAAAGTCTCCTGGCTTCACCCCCAAAGTCCCCAGATATTTCTTGAATTGGACTTGGCAACCCTAATCAGACCCTCGGTCCATCAAAGTCAGTATTGTCTACTTAGACTGGCAGAGGCTCTCAAGGGTCCCAAGCTGAGGTTTTTCACACCTACTTGCTTGGACCCTTTTTAGTTGGGAGATGCCGGGGATTGAATCTGGGACCTTCTGCTTACCAAGCAGATGCTCTACCACTGAGCCACCGTCCCTCCCCGGAGGTGTTCATTGCTGTCCACCAGGGGGTTTTTTGTAACAAGAACTCCTTTGCATATTAGGCCACACATCCCTGATGTAGCCAATCCTCCTGTAGCTTACAGTAGGTTCTGTACTACGAACTTGTAAGCTGTAAGGCTCTTGGAGGATTGACTACCTCAGGGGTGTGTGGCCAAAAATGCAAAGGAGTTCCTGCTATTCACAATGTACAGGTGTCCTTTTCAAATATCATTTTGGTCAAAATTTGTCAATCTGAGTTAATTATGTACCCTCAAAGGATGGTGTAACGGTCCGTCGCCTTGTGACCGAGATTAGGCAGGCCGTTAAGATGGTGGCAAAAACAATAATACAAAAAACAAGGCCCAAAACAGGGTCCTGGAGTAGAGCTGCCACCAGACTGGATACTTTCACACACTGAGGCCCCAGTCAAACCTCAGGGTTTTTTAATCCTAAACCAGAAAAGGCCAAACCACAGCTATGTGGCCAGGAGTTCCCCAGGACAAAATACTTTTCTTTCTGGTAGTTTAGGGAAGTTCCAAGGCGATTAGATAAGCTTTTGGCATTCAGTTGTTACAACCCTCCAAACAAGGAAACAAAGAAAACTCCTTTTTAAAATAAAAAGGGTTTATTTGAAATAAGCATAAGAATTTACATTAGGAGCTGTGAACCAAAATAAGAACGTCATAAAATATACTTATCTAAACATACTAATGGGTTCCAAGTTAGTCAAAGCAACAAAGTCCATCAATAGTCCATAAGTGAAGACCCCAGCGTGGAGCGGGTCTCAGAGTTTAGTCAAGTTGTCCCAAAATGAGGGCAAAGGGAGTAAAGAAAGGGAATCCTTTATCCCAAGGAAACCCTCGTGGGTTAATTCAAATAACCCAATCAAAACCCAAACTCAGCAGAATAGCACTAATGAGATACCGATAAGGGAGGCAGCGACAGGTGACTCCCTTTTGTTTCCTAGGCAACAATCCACAGGTGCGCTGAGCTCAAGGCCCACACTAATAGGCCTGACCTTATGTTTCTATGCGCCTTGCAGAAAAAAGAAACGTTTAAAAATTTACAAGCAGGCCTCAAGCCTGCCCAAATTAAAACTAAGAGGAACCATTTTAATTTGGTCTACAGCATTACAGATGGGATAGTGGGATTAAAATGTAAATTAAATAAACATATGCTATTGTGCTGTCAATCGTGCCAAAAAAGCAAAACCGCTGCAAACTGGATTTCTAAGAACTGCCACAAAAGTCATGCTGATCAGCACTAATGCCCGTAACCTGTGAGAACAGTACCATGTTTATTCAAAAGAAAGTTGACCACAAATGTAAGGTGCCCCCCTTGAGATGCAATCCATGCATCAAAAAGTATTGTTGGATATAACTGTGATTTGCATGTAATTGTAAGATGACAACCTCTTTTTAAAAGAAATTGACAGCAAACCTGTGAAAAAAGTAGTCTAGCATTTGAGTAAATCCTGGAATAATATAAAAGAGAAAACTGAAACAGATCTATTTTATACTGAAACCATCACATATGTATATTTAAAAAAAAAATAGCACTGAAATAGTTCCTGTGTGCTCAACATTTTCTTAGCTGTCAAAACATCCACAGAAGGAACATAGAAGTGAGCTTCTTCGACTGGCAGTTCCCTTCCCAATCCAGCATCTGCATGAGATGCAAAACCCCAGCAAACAGCTGCTAGGAAAGGAAAAAAAACAAGGGTCTGGATATTACCCCCACCCACCCAAACCTCTCACTCCCCAACCGAAGCATCTGGCTTTAGCTTTTAAAAAGCATGCTGTGTGTGTGTGATCCACTGGCGCAGAAGTGAAGGGAAAAAATTCTAGAACAAGGTGTGTTTTAATTGATTTTTGTCCCCTAGCTTCCTGAAAACAAAACCAATAAAGTAATTATGACTGTTTGAGATAATTAAACAAGGAGTAGAGTAGAGTGAAATTGGTTTGACTGACTGACAGGAAACAATATTTCAGATGTAGGAGCATTTAAAGAGCGTCGCCTGAAGAATTTAAATCGAACAATTCCGCTAGATCACCTGTTAAGGTCACTAATTAACAAAAGAGAGGCTGGATTCAAGAGGCCTATCAATCGTTTGCTCCTTTGCAGGGACTTAGATGGAGTTATTTACAGGGCTGGCGTGTGGGAGTCAGCAGGGTAAGCAGCAGCCTGGGGCGCTATCTGCTTGGGGGCACCACCAGGTGCCCCCTTACCCACGCAGAGTGCTCTGCTGACTCAGCCTTGAAGGCAGGATCAGAGGAACACTTTCCCCTTGGAAGCCTCCGAAGAGCACACTGTTTTAGCGGCGTCAATCGCTTTTGGGTTGAAAGCACTCGGCCGCAACTGGCACTGCTAAAACACTGCGCTCAAAAGCATCCGGCACCACTAAAATACTGTGCTCAAAAGCGACAGGCACCGCTAAAACACTGCGCTCAAAAGCGTCAGGCACCGCTAAAACACTGCGCTCAAAAGCGTCAGGCACCGCTAAAACACTGCGCTCAAAAGCGTCGGGCACCGCTAAAACACTGCGCTCAAAAGCGTCGGGCACCGCTAAAACACTGCGCTCAAAAGCGTCAGGCACCGCTAAAACACTGCGCTCAAAAGCGTCGGGCACCGCTAAAACACTGCGCTCAAAAGCGTCGGGCACCGCTAAAACACTGCGCTCAAAAGCGTCGGGCACCGCTAAAACACTGTGCTCAAAAGCGTCGGGCACCGCTAAAACACTGCGCTCAAAAGCGTCGGGCACTGCTAAAACACTGCGCTCAAAAGCGACCGGCACCGCTAAAACACTGCGCTCAAAAGCGTCGGGCACCGCTAAAACACTGCGCTCAAAAGCGTCGGGCACCGCTAAAACACTGCGCTCAAAAGTGACCAGCACCGCTAAAACACTGCGCTCAAAAGCGTCGGGCACCAGTAAAACACTGCGCTCAAAAGCGACCGGCACCGCTAAAACACTGCGCTCAAAAGCGACCGGCACCGCTAAAACACTGCGCTCAAAAGCGACCGGCACTGCTAAAACACTGTGCTCAAAAGCGACCGGCACCGCTAAAACACTGCGCTCAAAAGTGACCGGCACCACTAAAACACTGCGCTCAAAAGCGACCGGCACCGCTAAAACACTGCGCTCAAAAGCAACCGGCATTGCTAAAACACTGCGCTCTTCAGAGGCTTCCAAGAAAGCCTCCGAAGAGCTTAGTGCAGGGGGAAAGCGGTGGTGCGGCAGCACTCTTGTGTGCCACCTGTCACTCTTCCATCCCCTGCTGCCCTGCACAATGACATCCCTTCTGGTACAAGGGAGCTTAGGGGAGCATGGCACAGGGGGCTGCCTCAAGTGGCAGAACCTCGAGTGTCGGCCCTGGTTGTTTACACCAGTAAGATTGAAACAGAAAAGGGTCCCTGTCAAACCTTGCTGGCAACTGAGGGGGGGTGGGGGTGGGGAGGAGGCATTTTGGCATTTGGGCTGAAGGAAAATTCCCTAGAGACAAGCTAACAGAGGAATGTGTTTCCTATATCTTGCATGGTTTTGCATACGTAAGTGGAGTCATGAGGCCAGAAACCTCAGGTTATGGAAGCCCTGTGCTGACCACATCTAACACAGCTGCATGGAGGAATAAGATTGTAAAGAGATTAATTCCGGGTTTGGCTTAGCACCTGATTTCATCTACTGGTCACTGTGCATGAAATCCAGCACAGTACATGCTGATGAATCCTTCTGGGCTGGGGTAAGATATGTTGAATACACCAATGTTAGCAGCATACTCCTCTCCAGTAGAAGATATACAATACACTTTCAGTGAACCAACTTTGCAGCCAAGCCAGGGCATAGCACATTTGGTCTGACTCCCTTTTCCATTTGCTCAGTATTCCTTTGTTCAGAAGCGACGGCCACCAGAAGTAGGTCAACTAATCAGTTCAGGCATTGCTCCAAATGATAGCTGGCACAAACCATGGTTAGTAAACACACTTTGAACCATGGGATCTGGGGCTCATTTTGGGCACCACACAAAAACCACGATTTCATAGAACTAATTGTGTTCGTATGACTGTCTGAATGTGGAACACTCCACAAAACAGGAATGCACAGTGTCTTTCAGACCATGGTCAGAAAACATGGTTTGAAGTCTGTTCATTAACCACAGTTCATCTTAACTATGGTTTCACATGATGAATTCATACAGGCGTCCAGGCTTGGTATTGGCTTGTTCCCCAGCACTTGCCTCAGTGCATGCTGGGATACCAGCCGGGACTCTTTGGAGAAGATGGCGGAAAAAGCACAGGCAAAAAGCACATCCTGCTTGTGCCAAAGCAAGCCAGGATCTGAACAGCTGTCTGTGAATCAACCCTGGGTCGCACAATCTAACCACAGCTAAACTACAGTTTGGTGCTATGTCTCAACCAAACCTGTTTGGCTTGTCCAGCTGAGGGCAAGGCTGTTCAGACTGACAGCCCAACTAGCCCAGGTTCACCCAGAGAATGTTTCAATGCAGAAAGAAGTAACCAACCAGGGCTTTTAAAAATTCAGTTCCAGCTGAATAGGCATCAGGGAGTGTGACCTATATGAAAACGAGTTTCTGCTTGTCTTTTTCTACAAAAAAAAGCCCGGTGTGAAACAATGGTGACATCGGGGGTATGGCCAAATATGCAAAGGAGTTCCTGCTGGGCTTCTTCTACCAAAAAAAAAAAGCCCTGGAGGTAATTGAACCTGAATCTCTAAGGTCCTGAAGTCAGACACGATAATTGCTATGCCACTAGGGTTGCCAGCCTCAAGGTGAAGCATGGAGATCTCCTGCTTTTACAACAGATCTCCAGCTGGCAGAGATCAGCTCCCCTGGAGGAAACAGCTGCTTTGGAGGGTGGGCTCTATGGCATTGTACCATGCGGAGGCCCCTCCCCTCCCCAAGCCCCACCCACTCCTGGATCCACCCCCAAAGTCAAACACAGACCTGGCAACTGTACATGCCGCAATGGTTGCCTGTATACTACATTGGCTGTCACATGACTCAATAAAGCAGGTATGTTTGCAAATAGTCTGAAAAAAATAATTTTAAAATACCATTATCCCAGATTGCCTTTAAAAAAAAATATGTTAATGATGGCAGGGCTGGATTAACGATTAGGCCAAGTAGGCATTGGCCTATGGGCCCCTGTGCCTTTAGGGGCCTCGGGTCAGCTTCCCCACCCCTCGTTCCCCCCCCCCTGCTTGCTGCCCTCCCAGCCTGCACACGCAGCCAGCAACTGAGCTGCTCTTTGCCCGACTTGCCTGGTGCAGCGGCTGCTGCTGCTGCGCCAAGTTTGCCTCTTTCTGCCTCTCCCCCACAGCTCAGTAAAAGGGGCTTTTATAAGAAGGCGCCTGCAGGCTGCAGTGGGGGCCACGGGTGGGCAGGGTGAGTGTTTCGACGCTGAGATGATTTGCAAGCCCCCCCACCCCCACCCCAAGATTAAACCCCAAGGGTTTAATTCAACACTGATGATGGAATTATTTCCCTTACTTGGATGTCCCAGGCTAGCCTGATCTTGTCAGATCTCGGAAGCTAAGCCGTGTCAGGCCTGGTTAGAACTTAGGTGGGAAACTCCAAGGAAGTCCAGAGTCGCTACTCACAGGCAAGCAATGGCAAACCACCTCTGAACATTTCTTGCCTTGAAAAATCTACATAGGTGTGACTGGACAGCTAAAAAAAACATTTAAAAATGAAACAGTGCAAGTTTCTACAAGTGCAATCCTAAGCAGAATCACACCCTTAGGCTTAGAAGGGTGTGACATTTAAGACTGCCCTGTAGGTCACTTAGAGTCCACATTCAAAATGTATTTTTATGAATGCAGGAAAAAAAAAAACTTTCCGCCGCCCAGCTGCCTTCACGGCAGCCTGAATAAATCCAGACCTGCGGTGTATTTTCTGCTCAAGCCCTCTGCAGAAAGCAATGTGCCATTAATATTGTTTCTTATCATTATTAGTGGGGGGAGATATTGCCTTGGGGACGGATGGAAATTAGAAAAAAAAAAAAGGATCCATAAATCTTTGTCAGCTTGTTAGAAACAAGCATGTTCTACAACCAATTTGGAGAACTTTTACTCTCAGCTGAGGTACCAATTATAGAACCTCTGTGATAAGTTTTAATCACTATTGTCAACGGTCCCTTCCACCTTATTTTATCCTCGTTCTACACTAATGAGCTGTGCTGAAAATTTCATGGTTCAAATAATCTCGCATCAGCAAAATTAAAGCGGCACTTTCAGCTCGGCAACAGGGCTTCGCAAACACGGTGGACCAGCACACAGACATGTGACAGGGGGATGACCCTTGGTAAAAAACTGTCAGTGCCCGATCCACCCTGAAAAACCCACACTCATATCTAACACACTCAACATCAAACCAGACCAATGCTCAGCTTAACTCAGCATTTTTCTTTCCAACCAGGGTAAACCAGGTACAACCCATCAGCCAATTTGGTGTATTGGTTAAGTGTGCGGACTCTTATCTGGTAGAACCGGGTTTGATTCCCCACTCTTTCATTTGCAGCTGCTGGGATGGCCTTGGGTCAGCCATAGCTCTGGCAGAGGTTGTCCTTGAAAGGGCAGCTGCTGTAAAAGCTCTCTCAGCCCCACCCACATCACAGGGTGTCTGTTGTGGGGGGAGAAGATATAGGAGGTTGTAAGCCGCTCTGAGTCTCTGATTCAGAGAGAAGGGCGGGGTATAAATCTGCAATCTTTGTCTTCTTCTCAACGCCCCCAAGCAAGAGGTGTTCAAAGTTCAGAAGGCTACCTTTGAACATGAGAGGTTCCATTTAGTGTTTATGGTTAAAAGTTATGGATGGACACAACTCTTTGTGATGGACACAGGTTGAGGGCATCTCTCTCTTTCTTTAATCTTCCTTGGTGGCTGAACATGCCATCAAGTCGCAGCCAATTTAAGGTAACCCTGTAGGGCAAGGGTGGCTAAACTTGCTTAACGTGAGAACCACATAGAATAAACATCAGATGTTGGAGCGAGGGAGGGAGGGAGGGAAAGAGGGAGGGAGGGAAGGAAGGAAGGAAGGAAGCTGCTGGGTGACTTGGAGAAGTGATTTAAAGAGACAAATGCCTTCTCCAAGCTGGCGGCTGAGTTGTTGGGGGCTTTAAGAGCCACACAATACATGTGAAAGAGCCACATGTGGCTCCTAAGTTACAGTTTGGCCACCCCTGAACTCTAAGCTTGGCCCCCTCGCTATCAGAGGGTGTCCTGACAATGAACACCCACTGTGGAACTCTCACCCTCTGATAGAAGGGGGCCAAGCTTAGAGTGGGAGAGCCATTTACTGGGAACCGACTGCAAACTTAGGACAGAGTTCTGCTTTCACTGCAAGGTCTAAACTGCAGTGTTTTTCACTGGCCCGGCTATTTAATAATACATGTAACTCGGACACACAGTTCAGTTAAGTCAACTAAAAGTACATACAGGAAGAACTTCATAACACTTTTAAAAAGCTGAGAGAATCCATATGGATCCTGTATCCAAATGGTTTCCCTGAACAAAAAAGAAAAGAAAAACAAAAGCAAGGGGACTTCCAAGTGCCTAACTTTACATGCTTCATGTCCAGGCTTTCCCAACAATTACAGAAAGACCTTCCAAATAACAGAGACAAATCCCATTTCTCATAAGTAAGAGGCACTGTTGCTGAATGGTGTTTTTAAACCAAGACGTGCTGCTGACCGCTCGTACTTGCACTGTGCTCAGATGGTCACCAACAGCATGAAGGAAAAAAAAGCAGAGGACTTTTCCTCGAGAAATCGACGGCAAATGGCAAACAAAATTAAATTCCTTCTGATATATCTTTTCCGAATGTGTGAGGTGAAGCTGATATACAAAGGGGAGATGTTGCTAGGTTTCCATCCGCTCCACATCACCAAGATTTTGCACCTCTATACAGGGCTAGCTATGGAGGGTTGATGCAGTTCTAGCGATGCGTATGGTTGCCTAGCGACGCTCCTTCCCCTTCATCCCAAGGGACCAGAGTCTCAAGACGGTAACCACAGTCTCTGACCCCAACTGCCTTGCATTCAGCTGTGTCTGGAAGGAATCTATTTGCATGCAAAGGTACCTGTTGAGGCTCAGTATACATTTATTTATTAGCACTAATTGAGAAAACTTCTAAGCCTCCTGCTCCAGGGACCAGGGAGGAGTCAGGAATTAAACCATGGTGAAAATGTTCCAGAAAACATCTACCCAGCTTTAAAGGCTGGCAAACCGGCAGAGACATATGTGGTGGATCCTAAGTATTTTTGCTCATGTCACCCTTTAATAAATGCAATGGGACATTCAGTGCAATCCAATGCAGAATTACTCCGGTTGAAGCCCACTGCAAGCAACAAACTTGCATATGGATTTGCTACCAAGTCACAACTGACTAATGGCAACTCTAGAATGGGCTTTTCAAGGCTACTGAGAAAGAGAGGCAGTCTGCCACTGCTTTCCTCTGCGGAGGCTTCCAGGCGGTCACTCTTCCAAGTGGAGCTGGCGCTAAGGAGTCGGTGAAGTAGGTGGCTGCCTAGGGCGCCATCTAGTGGCAGGGCTAATGCAGGACAGAAGGAGGGAGAACCAAGCCTGCCTGGGCATGGTGGCCGCCAAGCCCAGAGCTGCTGCCACTGCTGCACCAAGGCAGGGAGGCCAAGTGGAGAAAGAAGCAGCTGCTGGGGTGGCCAGTCCAACTCCACCTCATGGCACAGCTCCCCTTACCCCAGCGCTGTTGCTACCACCACTGGTGGTCAAGCCTCCAGGCTGACATTGGGCAAGCTCACCCAGCATGCCACCTCCACACTCTCGCTCCTTGGCTTACCCTCCCACCAGTTCCAAACTAAGAAGCTAAGCTGCACCAAATGAGCTGGGGAGCAGAGGTGGCGGGATGGGGAGTCTTGCTTCACCAACCTTGGAGAGTTTTTGGAGGACGGGAGACAGTGGATGACCATGGGGACAAGGGGGACCCAGACAATGTTGTTGACCTCCATTTCCACTTTGGAGTTGGGAGTAAGCACTGCACAAAGTCTTGCTCCTGTGTAGAGGTGGGGGGGGGGGAGTCAGGCAGCTTGTCCACCTCACTCACACACACACACCCAAGCTAAAACAAGAGCAAGGGAGAGGGTTGTGTGTGGTGTAGTGGTTAGTGTCAGATGAGGATGTGGGAGATCCATGTTCGAATCCCCTCTCTGCCCGGAGAGTTGAGTGGGTGACTACTGAAAGATAACCAATCAGAAGAACAACTAATAAACCAATCAGAAGAACAACTAATAAACCAATCAGATAACCAATCAGAAGAACAACTAATAAACTATAATTCCCTGACCAAGACCACTACCATATTATAGAGTATGACATTCGTGAACAGAATACAAAGTCAAGCAGCATATTCTACCCAGAGCAAATTATTGTTCACTGAGGAAGAATGCAGTCCAGATTTCCATTCAAACCCCCAGGTTTGTTTTTAAAGTGAACATTTTAAAAAACCCTCCCTCTCTCAGTATCTGATGGAGCCGAATCCCACGTGCCAGAAACTTTTTCTCCATCATCCAGAATCTAAGACACTTTCCTGTCATGTCCCAAGACGGAAAAGTTTCTCTCAAGAGAAGTTTGAAGCTTCCCCACTAATTATACACCTTGTGCTCGCAAATTCTGATTTTGACACCGTAGGCGGTCCTGCCAATAGATATCAGTTTCCAGGGACGTCACACTGTATAACTAACACCATTCGTGCTGCAGCGCACTGAGGACTTTATATGATATTCTCCTTGCATTCACAGCCTTCTTAACAAATCACATTTTCAAACAGAGTACCGCAAACACTACTATGTCTGCCAGGAAAGTTACCAACAGACACAGTGCCTCCTCCACATAATGTGTGAGTGTGTGCAAACATTAACCAGGCTAACTCCTTCAGTGGCAAACCCCTACAACACTTCCCCTTAAAAATAACTACTTCCAGGGCTTTTTTTTAAAGCAGGAATGCACACGAACACCGTTCCGGCTGGCTTGGCATGAAGGGGAGTGGCCTAATATGCAAATGAGTCCCTGCTGGGCTTTTCCTACCAAAAAAAGCCCTGATTACTTCACTTATATACCACTTTTCAACGAGGACCCAAAGTGGCTTGCAACATTCTCCATTTTATCATCACAACAATTCTGTAAAGCGAGTTAGGCTGCAAGTGTGAGACTGGCCCAAGGTTGATCAACAAGAGTCATGAAAGAGTGGGCCTCCCAGACAGTCATCCAACACCTTAACCTTTATACCGTGCTGGTTCTCACAGGTCAGCAACACAAGAGACTAGGCCCGTAACCGGACCCGTAACCAGGATTTTGTTGTTGTTCAGGGGGCATTTAAATTTTAAGGGGGTGGCACAGTCCATCTCAGCAGTAGGGGGGGAAGGTGAGACTGGAGACCTTCAGTTTGGAACGGGTGTAAGTTAAATTGGCAAATAAAAATCTGAATGCCACATCAACAAAGAAACAAAACAATCTCAGGCACCGGCAAGGCAGAAGCACCCACTTACAAAAGAGAGATGGTGAACAGAAACCTAAGAGAGGTGCAAGAGATCTGGTAGCTAAGGAGGGGTCTAGGATTCGGACAGCAAGCAGTGGGGGGTCTGATCGACTCGGAAGGCACAGAATGGGAAAAGAAGAAAAAGAAGAAGAGCTTCAAGAGGGGATCGGATAAACATATGGAGCAGAGGTCCATCAGTGGCTATTAGCCACAGGATATAGATGGAACTCTCTGTCTGGGGCAATGATGCTCTGTATTCTTGGTGCTTGGGGGGCACAATGAAAAGGCTTCTAGTGTCCTGGCCCCACTGATGGACCTCCTGATGGTGCCTGTTTTTTTTGGCCACTGCGTGACACGGAATGTTGGAGCGGATTTTGACCTGATCCAACACGGCTTCTCTTATGTTCTTAAGAAGAGAGGGAAGGAGGTAAAGGATGAAGTAAGATGTCATTGAAGCTGGAAGCAGCTTGGCAAAGGAGAAGAGAATGTCTCTTGTAGCATCTGCCAGAACGCAGCCAGTCCCCACCTTCCTCCCTCGCCTCTTTGTGCACTTCCCTTTTGCCCATCTGAAGGATCCCCTCTCTTCCTGTCCCGGCATGTAGTGCATAGTGGTGGGCAGGGCCTTGCAGTCACCATAGTAACCGCCGAGCATGTCTTTTTCGGACCGAAACTTAGAGTGGGAGCCATGGCAGTGAGTTTGGTGCAGCCAGAGCCTCGAGTCCTGTGCTTTTCCTCCAGCATTGTTCCACCTCTCAAAGTGATTATCGATAGATGGGTGGCAGCTTCTAAAGAGTGCCAGCACTAAGCAGAGGCAGTTCACCGTTCAAAAGCAACATTTCCAACATGGCTATTAGTGGAGCAAGGGCTTTTTGATTAAGGGGGCGGGGCCTCAAAACGCCCCTCCATAGGTATGGGCCCACAGCAGGCCGCAGCACATATAAAACTCTCTCTGTTTTTTTAGAGGAAGCAGAAATTATTTCCCTGGGCAGCTGCTCTCCTTTGGGACTTGCGCCCCCTTTCAGACTCATCCAGAGAAGGCTTCGGCTTTACCAGCCCCAGTTTTTCTTTCAAAATCATTCTCCGACCCTCCACAGCTGCCCCAAATCTTTAGAGCTCCTCTTTCTGACTGGGGTCGAGGAAGTGCTGTCCCACGCCCCACCCCCAGCGGGCAGAAACCTCCTGAGAAACTGAGACTCGGGCTGAGAAATCAAGATGGATCAGGAAAATAAAGAGTTATCGCCCAGTGACACTGCATTACCCCCTTGTATGCATGTATTTTGTTTTGCTTTCTCATTATTAGCCTTTTCCTCTTTCATCACACTTTCCTGTGTGTCTCAGCAACAGAGCATCTGCTTGGCAGGCAGAAAGTCCCAAGTTCAATCCCTGGCATCTCTAGTTAGAAGAATCAGGGAGTAGGTGATGGAAGAGACCTCTGCCTGAGGATCTGGAGAGCCATTGCCAGTCTGAGCAGACAGAAATGACCTTGATGGACCAATGGCCTGATTCAGAATTAGACCACTTTTTGCCCTTTTCCCAAGGAGCTTAGAGGGCAAAACACACGGTTTTTCTCATTCCACCCTCCACAACAAGCCTCTGAGATATAGGCAGCTAAGATAAAGGCCACCCAGTGAGTTTAGTGGAGATCTCAATCACACGCAATTTGGTCAGGGAACTTGGTTTATTTTTTTTTTAAGAAGACGAAGAAGACTATATTGGACTTGTATCCCACCCTCCACTCTGAATCTCAGAGTGGCTAACAATCTCCTTTACCTTCCCTCCCCCACAACAGACACCCTTTTCAAGGACAACTCCTAAAAGAGCTATGGCTGACCCAAGGCCATCCCAGCAGCTGCAAGTGGAGGAGTGGTGAATCAAACCTGGTTGTCCCAAATAATAGTCTCCACTTAACCACTACACCAAACTGGCTCTCTAAATACAGAAGCAGATAAGGCAAATACAGAGACGATATTACAGAGTGGAAGGATGTTAGTCGTCTTTCCACCAACTAGAAATGTAAACGACAGTTGCCACACCGAATCTCTTACAAAATAGATGTCCCTTTTCGTGACCATTGGTTCCCAGCATTGGTGAGTCCGTGAAAAGTTCCATCCATAGCAGATACTGATTTTAAAAGCCTCCTCTCTGAAGCTAAAGATGTTAAAAGCGAAAATAGATGAGCTGATAATGAGCTACTCTCAAGCATTTCATTTCTGTAGGGAATAAATATCTTGGTTTTAATGCTCTGTCAGCAGATAATGACGGAACTTTCCCCCCGGTAGCTGAAAGGACCAAGTGTAAATACTAGATTTTCTTTGAGCTCGAAATTGCTTTTTACAATACTCTTAATGGAACTCTATAAAACATCAACATGTTTCATGGGTATCTCGATTCAACAAACCCTCTCCCCATTTAATTAAAATAACATTACAAGCTATATATTTCGACTTGAAATACAGAGCGAGGTTAACGTCTATCTGCCCTAATTATTTTCGGAAAGATATTAGAGTTCATAAAATATCTAAACTATATGTGGGAAATGGTAAGAAGCCCACGAACCGCAGCATAATTATTAGGGGAGAGATCTTCTGCAACCTTCCTGAACGTTTATCAAGGGCTAACTTCCGTGTCACGGGGCAGCAGCCACTAATGCAGTGTGAGGCAGTCCGTAAGTTATCCTATTTTGCCACCCAACTACAGCCAATACAGGGGTCACGTCAGCAGCAAGCTCACGCGTCATCCATCGAAGGCAATTTTTACTTCACAGAGACTGAATCATGGAAGTGGCTCTCGTGCTTTTTAATGATTTAAAGCTCTTCCCCTAACACTTGAACTCCTTTCAATCCCTTCAATCAAAAAAAACGATCCCCTGTCAGAAAGAGAGGTTCAAAACTGGCACTTCCTTTTTTTTTTTTGCATTACCAAGCACATGAAGCTGCCTTATACTGAATCAGACCCTTGGCCTATCAAAGTCAGGACTTCTCAGGACAGGCAGCTGCTATCCCGGGTCTCCAGCAAAGGCCTTCCCTGTCACCTCCTTCTTGATCCTTTTACCTGGAGATGCCAGGGATTAAACCAGGGGACCTTGTGTATACAAAGCGGATAGAATCACTGAATAGAATCATAGAGTTGGAAGTGGCCATACAGGCCATCTAGTCCAACCCTCTGGTCTATGCAGAATCAGCCTAGAGCATCCCTGACAAGCGTTCATCCAACCACTGCTTAAAGATTGCCAGTGAGGGAGAGCTTACCTCTTCCCTCGGTAGCTGATTCCACAGTTGAACAACTCTTATTGTAATAAAGTTTTTCCTAATATCCAGCTGATACCTTCCCTCCCTTAATTTAAACCCATTATTGCGAGACCTATCCTCTGCTGCCAACAGGAATAGCTCCGTGCCCTCCTCTAAGTGGCAGCCCTTCAGATACTTCAACAGAGTAATCATGTCCCCTACGCAGCCTCCCCTTCTCCAGACTGAACATTCCCAAGTCCCTCAGCCTTTCCTCACAGGGCTTGGTCTCCAGGCCCCTGATCATCCTCGTAGCTCTCCTCTGCACCCGCTCCATTCTGTCCACATCCTTTTCGAAGTGAGGCCTCCAGAACTGCACACAACACTACCACTGAGCCACAGCCCCTACTGAATTAATATTATAAGCACGAACTGTCCAAGGCGAGACCATTACAGGCTTCTCAAGTCAACAGGAGCACTCCTGAATTGGTCTGCTCAGAAGTATATCCCAGTGAGTTAATAGGACAGATTCTCTCAGATAACTATGCGTAGTTCAAGTTTCTTTTTGCCCTCTCCAAGACCCAAGCCAAAGATCAGATACAAAGAAATCACACGTCCGTCTGCGAACTTCAAAAGCGCCAACCGTTCTTTTCCACTTCACGTGTGTCAAAACTCATGTGCCTTTTTCACATCTGTCTAGGATACCATCCAAATGTGTGTATGTGTTTTTCACAGCTATGCTCAGGTGAATCTACAGATATTTTAAAGTTTTCCAGGAAGTGTTTATTAAGTGGCAATTCTAGAGGAAAAAAAGGGGACGGAGGTTTGAAAAGCAGTGCCATGTTAGCAAAGACCCCCACAGAAAGTGGAACGCTATCAAAGGCCACACAGGGAGTGAGTAACAGCTTTGAGGATGCATTTTCATCTCACAAATTAGAAGGGCTTGCCTGCCTCTGTCTCTCTATTCTTGGTGCACATGCTTTGCAGTAGGGACAGTACAAAAGCCACAGTGTCCCTCTGAGCATACACTTCTCCCTGCCTCTTGAAAAATTCAACAGGGCATTGACTCTGGGGGGGGTCTCTGTTCTGATATTATTTTTCTACACCCTGCACCGCTGGTCAAAACTCCTGCATTCCTTTATAAGATAGATATCAACTGCAGACTATGATTTTTCATCCTGGCCTGAAAAATCTTTTGTTCCCTCCCACCGGCACCCCTTATTTTTGCTTTTTGGGTCTGATAAAAGAGTTCCTGGGTCCTCAAAAGCTTGCTCTGTGTGCTGTTGTTCCTTCTCCAACAGGGTAGAGGACCTACAGGTATGACCTGAAGATCTTCCAGAATCACAATTGATCTTCAGATGACAGAGATTGGTTCTCCTGGAGAAAACGGCAACTTTACAGGATGGGACTCTATGGTATCACATCCCTGCTGTGTTCACGTCCCTTCCCAAATTCTGCCTTCCCTAGACTCCACCCCCAAATATCCAGGAATTTCCTAACCTAGCGCTCCCAACTCTGTGCTCTGCTCTTCTTCAAACCATCGGAGTTCAAGCGGATCCCTGATGTTCACAGGTTTCACTGCCAGTTAAGGGTTGCCAGATCCAACTCAAGAAATACCTGGGGACTTGAGGGTGGAGCCTGGAGACTTTTCCATTCCCTAAAATAAATACATATATAAATAAAAATACAACAGTGTCCCTGAATATAGTCTTCATTTCCTCATCATCTTTTTTCCCCCTGGGTTCCCCAGCAGCTGAACTTCCACTAAATGAAAGTGAACACACATTTTTTTTAAAAAAAAAACACCCAAAATAAACAGTATGTAACCCCACATTTTTATTCATGGGAATTGCTGAACATAACAATCTGCTGTATTTCAACTACCTTATTCAAACTACCTTCTTCAGACTAACACAGGAAAATGAAAGTAAGGGAGAGGTCTAGGGGGTGGAGTTTTCCTCCACCCCATGATCAGGTTCTAGTTAACTCTTTACTATCCATTTTACTATACAAATGACTTCTGAAAGGAATACAAAACAAACAGAGGGACTGTGCTCTCTTCCTTTCTCACACACTCACCTGGGAAGAGCCACATGACTCTGCCAGCTTGCCCCCACATGCAGCTTTCAAGTCCTGCTGAGATTTAAAGGCGCACACACATATTCTAAAACACAGATCTAAATGGACATCATGGCTGCTGAGGCAGGGCTTCCCTTTACAGCCAGCTGGTTGGCAGCAGGGAGCAGCCTGCAAAACAGGGGGATCCCCTGCCTAGACTTGGGGGGGGGGCACTTCACAGTTGGTAACAGATGCAATTTCTTTCCTTGATTGAACTTCTCTTGTGTCCCTAATACTGCTTTAGTTGTGTGTAGCTTCATGACTTCGGAAAATGCAAGGTTCATCAACTGTGAAAGACGTGAGCTCAGTTCAGAATGCTGGCCATGCCAGTAATTATGTTTAGTGTTGGAGTGAGTGACTCAGTGACTCACCATTCCTGGAAACCGGGTGTGTTTGTGTGTTCTATATCACTCTCACTGTGCACAGATGTTATTTCCTTGAATGGGATGCCTCTCTTTGTCTTAACCTGGTAGATGCCCTCTGACCCCTCCTCTTTCTCTGTGTGCTTTGTTCTTCCCGTTTTTCACATGGCTTTTCATGGACTCACATGTCTCTACAGTTTTCTCTTGCATAAACAATGCCCTGATGCTGGACTAGCTGGCCGCTTGCAATAGGAGGACTGTTCGTTCGATTAGCAAAGAGTCCAGCAGCACCTTTAAGACTAACAAATTTTATCGTAGCATAAGCTTTTGAGAAACACAGCTCTCTTCATCAGATGCATGGAGGAATAGAGTTGTGTTTCTTGAAAGCTTATGCTACAATAAAATTCGTTAGCCTTGAAGGTGGTACTGGACACTTTGCTATTTTTGCAGCAATAGACTAACACTGCTAACACCTCTGAATTTTCAGATTAGGCTTCTCTCTCCTCTTTGATTGCAACCTGAATGTGAACCGAATCTACTTGAATAAACAGAACAAAGAAAGTTCAGCAGCTCCTTTAAGACCAACAAAGTTGTTTTTTCCCCTCAAGGAATAAGCTTTCATGGGCAAGCACACTTATACTTTGAATAAAACTTCGTTGGTCTTCAAGGTGCCACTAGACTCAAACTTGGTTCTTTCTGCTGCTTTAGACCAACATGGCTGCCCATCTAAATATACTTGAATAAATGTAAAGTTACCGTTTTTCAGGGCTTTTCTTGTAGAAAACCCACAGCAGGAACTCATTTGCATATTAGGCCACACCCCCTGACACCAAGCCAGCCGGAACTGCATTCCTGTGTGCTCCTGCTCAAAAAAAGCCCTGCCTTTTTTGCAATATACTTCTTGGGAGATTTATTTAGTGCACTCAATATTATGCCTGGACTTTATTCATAACTAACATGTAACTGATGTAACTAACATGACTGGACAAACTGCTATATTAACTAAATGTCCCAATATTTAGATGGGTCCAACAAACCAGGATCTGAAACCACCATTTGCCATTGCTTTATTCACAACAGTTGGTCTCAACAACGCTTTCACATGCTGTATGTATCTAGACACACCCTGGCATGTTCCTCAGAACTGCTCTCTATGCCTACAGAAACCAGAATTTGTTGAGGCAAACCAGGATTTGAGTAATTGTCTGCAAGCTAAATCCTAGTTTCACAAATTATTCCTAGTTACAATGCCACAAAAATCCCAACAAGTCACAGACAATTTATGGCGACCTTGTAGGGTTTTTCAAGGCAAGTGATTAAGCAGAGGTGGTTTGCCATTTATTATCCTCTATCAGAACAGAATATGGAACAACTGATTGGTTTAGAACAGGAAAAGGAGTTCAACAAGGATGTATATTATCACCCTGCTTATTTAATTTATATGCAGAGTACATCATGCGGAATGCCGGCCTGGATGAAGAACAAGCCAGAATTAAGATTACCGGGAAAAACATCAACAACCTCAGATATGCAGATGACACCACTCTAATGGCAGAAAGTGAGGAGGACCTAAAGAACCTCTTGTTGAGGGTGAAAGAGGAGAGCGCAAAAGTAGGCTTGAAACTCAACATCAAAAAAACTAAGATCATGGCATCCGGCTCCATCACTCCTTGGCAAATAGAAGGGGAAGACGTGGAAGTAGTGACAGACTTCACATTTCTGGGATCCAAGATCACTGCAGATGGTGACTGTAGCCATGAAATTAAAATACATTTGCTCCTTAGGAGGACAGCTATGGCGAACCTGGGCAGTATAATAAAAAGTAGAGACATCACCCTGCCAACAAAAACCCATATAGTCAAAGCGATGGTATTCCAAGTAGTAATGTATGGCTGTGAGAGTTGGACCATAAGGAAGGCCGAGCGCAGAAGAATAGATGCTTTCAAGCTGTGGTGCTGGAGATGAATCTTGAGAGTCCCTTGGACTGCAAGAAGATCAAATTAGTCAGTCCTAAGGGAAATCAACCCTGACTGTTCCCTGGAAGGTCAGATGCTGAAGCTGAAGCTCAAATACTTTGGCCCCCAAATGAGAAGGGAGCACTCACTGGAGAAGATCCTGAAACTGGGAAAGACAGAAGGCAAAAGAAGAAGGGGACGGCAGAAGAGGAGATGGCTGGACAGCATTACTGATGTAACAAACACGAATTTGAGCAGAGTTTGGAGGATGGTGGAAGACAGGAGGGCCTGGCATGACTTTGTCCATGGGGTCGCAAAGAGTCAGACTCATCTGTGCGACTGAACAACAACAACAACAAAAATCCTCTACAGTGCCTTCCTGGGAGGTCTCCCATCCAAATAACCACCCTACTTAGCTTCCAATATTTGACAAGATACTACACCAGTCCATATCCCAGTAAAATACACACCATGGATTCCCACTACATTTGAACCATGCCATGGAAGAGAAACATTCCAGTGCTAATTCTGATCAGCACATTTTAAAAAGCAAACAAAAAAAAAGTTATTATTTAAATACAGAAATATTTATACTAGCTTAGTAAGACTAGTTTCTAAGCAGCAATTACCTCGAAAACATCTCTGCCCATTTTTCAACGTTTTGAACTGAGTTGTAGCTCTTAAGTGGCTAATACCAAGCCAAACCAAACGAGTCCACTCCACCAGAAGACAAATGTTAAATGTCCAGTTTCCGGCTTCTCTAATACATTTTAATTTTTCATTCCCCAAACAGCTTGACATTATTTTACGATTCTCTTGACGAATAAACACAACTGCTCCCTTCTATAGGGTATTTTTAATCAATGAAACAGCCTCAGAAGAGACTTCTGAAGAAGTGCTTATAAATCAATTAAGTATCTCTTCTTCTAGTGTTATAAAGGTCAGATGATCTCAAAACACTTTGCTCTTGTGTGTTCTCAGAGGCACAGTGTTCCTCCCAACCCCACTTCTACCCTTCAACTCACCGGGGATTCACTGAGAACAAATAAGTGTAACAGAAAACCAATGCAGTCCTATCTAGAGTTAACCCTTTTAAAAGTGACTGACTTCAATCAATTTAGGATAGCACTGTATCATTCACTCATTTAAACACATCTTAAAATACATCATATTTTGCGTCATTTTGTATCAAGTCAATGTTGATTTTTTAAAAATCCTTTCACATGCTTCAATGTCTATCTACACGATATATTTAATTGGATTTTATTGAAATTATGGTTGCATTGTTGTTATGGCATTTATAGGTTGTTAGTCACCCCAAATGTTCAAAACACAAAAAATGCAGAAGACATTTTCAGAAGCGGCCTCAAGCTAACAAGGAATTTTTCCTACAGGGCAGATACAGTTGCCAACCTCCAAGGGGTGTCTGGAGATCTCTTGTGATTATGACTGATCTCCAGGCAACAAAGATCACCTGGAGAGAATGACCATTTTGGAAGGTGGACTCTATGACATTATACCCTATTGATTTCCTTCCCTTTCCTAAACCTCATCCTCCTCAGGCTCCGCCCCAAAATCTCCAGGTATTTCCCAACCCTAGACCCACAATGCTATCATAAGAACACTCTCCTAAGAGGGAACTCTACTGAACATGAGCAGAAGGAACTCTACTGAACATGAGCAGAGGTTCCAAGAACATCTGCTCAGGAGGGCATTGTAGGTACTCTTCCAAGATTACAGCTAAAAACTGTTTCAAACTATCAAAAACATCACATTTTGGAAGGCTGGTCCTCATATGTGCTCACATTGGATCTTGTAGATGCACAGTATTAACAGAAGCACTTTTCTCTGGAGACTTCTCTACGGATCAAGGAGAGGGCTTTTGTTGCCAGTGGAAAGAGCTTGCACTTGAAGAACAGGTCCGTGGGATCCAGCTCAACATGCACGTGCAAAGTGCTGTCAAATCGCACCTAATTTAGCAAGGAGCTTTCAAGGCAGGTGAGAAGCAGAGGTGATTTTGTCATCACACTCCTCTGTGGACTCCACCTTGGCGTTCTCCCTTCCAAGTATCAACACTGATTAGCATCCGAGATCTGATGAAATCAGGCTACACCCAGGCTGCCTTCTCTCCCTCCCATCCAGCTCAATAATCTGACGCAAAATGGAAGTCCAGCTCCAAAACGAAGGCACAGTCTTCATCGCAGGCTGTGTGCGTTCCGTGCCTTCGATAGAAACTAAGTCCTGTTCCTCCAGTCCCAGTTCTGGGGTGCTCCTTATGCCTGACCTACGCTTTAAATGAGAAGCTTGCTGTTCATAAAACTCAGGAGCAGCAGCAGAATTCTTTTGCTAGCACCCAGAAGCTTTTAAGGGCCAAAAGGGTGAGAACAGACTGCAATTGAATTTTGACAAGCCAGAGTTGATGGTAACTGGTTGGTTTTGGGACTCAAGACGTGGAGACTGCCTGTTCTCAGCAAGGTCAGGAACATGTGAGCCGTCTGGGGACAATCCTGCACCCTGCCCTTCCTCTTGAATACTGGACAGCAGCATTGGCCGGAACAGAGTACATGTCAACAGTTGCTTCTGCTATTAAGCTAGGCAGCTGCAGCTCTCTCCTAGCCAATACAGATTTATCCCTACTAATTCATGCCCTGGCAACCTCCAGATGGGACTGCTGTAAAACCATCTGCGTAGGCTTGTCCTTGAAGATGGTTCGGAAACTTCAGCTGGCTACCAGCTATTGGTAGGGAACACAGCCACTGTTGGCAGCATCTAGCATGGGTGACGGGGCCCTGAAACCTAGCGCCAGCTAGAGAAGGGATTGTCCTTCCAGGTGCCTGCTTTTTTTTAAATATTCTAACATTATTCCAATTGCCAATTTGACAATTTAAGCAAACTACAGTGTGGTCTTCCAGCTGGCTGGTGGTGGGTGGAAAGATCACTGATGACTTATGGCAACCCCAGAGGGTTTTCAAGGCAAGAGAGGAATAAAGGTGGTTTGCCATTGCCTGCCATTGTGTAGCAACCTTGAGCTCCCTTGGTGGTTGCCCCTCGAAGTATTGGCCAGGGCCATCTCTGCTTAGCTTTCAAAATCTGATGAGATCAGACTAGCCTGGGCCGTCAAGGTCAAGGTCATGGCTGGTTAGGTCATTACACAATGAGCAATCCCCCCCCCCCCGATACAGTTTATAAGAATATGCATTCAAATAAGCAGAATGTCCATCACAGAGATGGCACGGCTGCACAGTTGTTGGTGCCTAAACTGGTCCTTGATCAACTTGGTCCCATCAAACAAAGACTTGTCTGACTTTTATCCTTGGTATTTAATATGTCCCTGAACTGCCTGGCCCGCAATAGCCCTATTTCACCAGATCTCAGAAGCTAAACAGAGTCAGCCCTGGCTAGTACTAGGATGGGAGACCACGGAGGAAGAATGGGGTTGCTATGCAGAGGCAGGCAATGTCAAGCCCATCTGTCTCTTGCCTTGAAAACCCGAGGAGGCTGCCATAAATCGGCTGCAATCTGATGGTACTTTCCACCATCAACAGTTAACACAGGGGTGGGTGGCCAAACTTGCTTAATGTCAGAGCCACACAGAATAAACGTCAGATGTTTAAAAGCAGGCAGGCAGGCAGGCAGGCAGGCAGGCAGGAAGGAAGGAAGGCAGGAAGGAAGGAAGGCAGGAAGGAAGGAAGGAAGGAAGGAAGGAAGGAAGGAAGGAAGGAAGGAAGGAAGGAAGGAAGGAAGGAAGGAAGGAAGGAAGGAAGGAAGGAAGGAAGGAAGGAAGGAAGGAAGGAAGGAAGGAAGGAAGGAAGGCAGGCAGGCAGGCAGGCAGGCAGGCAGGCAGGCAGGAAGGAAGGAAGGAAGGCAGGCAGGCAGGCAGGAAGGAAGGCAGGCAGGCAGGCAGGCAGGCAGGCAGGAAGGAAGGAAGGAAGGAAGGAAGGAAGGAAGGAAGGAAGGAAGGGAGGAAGGGAGGGAGGGAGGGAGGGAGGGAGGGAGGGAGGGAGGGAGGGAGGGAGGAAGGAAGGAAGGAAGGAAGGAAGGAAGGAAGGGAGGGAGGGAGGGAGGGAGGGAGGGAGGGAGGGAGGGAGGGAGGGAGGGAGGGAGGAAGGAAGGAAGGAAGGAAGGAAGGAAGGAAGGAAGGAAGGAAGGAAGGAAGGAAGGAAGGAAGGAAGGAAGGAAGGAAGGAAGGAAGGAAGGAAGGAAGGAAGGAAGGAAGGAAGGAAGGAAGGAAGGAAGGAAGGAAAATAGATGGGGCAAAGAAGTGGAGGTGGAAAAAATGCAATTTTAATTTTAAATGCTTTATCCAAGCTGCTGGCTGGCTCAACTTGGAGAAGTGATTTAGAGGCAACGCTTTTTCCAAGGCGGTGGGTGTTTCAAGAGCCACACAATATGCATGAAAGAAACATATGCAGCTCTCGAGCCACAGTTTTGGCCACTCCTGATTTAACATCTCCCAAATACTGAATCAATCTCCAATGCAGTATGATGACAGTAAACAAAACAGGGCTGTCCAAGACCAGGAGAAACTGTGTCCCCCCCCCCCCCCCACACACACACCAGTTTGAGACTTTGAAGAAGGCAGTGAAACTTCAGATGAGATCAGTGACCATTGCTGAGGTGGGCTTTGTGAGCCCTCCAGCCCAGGAATTTCTCTCTGCTGAGCACTTTCCACCACAAAGATTCAGTCTGCGAGAGACGTCCCCAAGAACTACTTTAAAGATGTAGCAGAACCATCTGGATTGCTTGGGGCTCTGCTCTTATTGCACTAGTTTAATTTTGTCACCACCTGCCATCTATTTAAAATAATAATAATTTGAGACTGTCAAGTAATTTCCCAGAGAGGTCAGCGTAAAGGCAGATTCAGTTATTAAGTAGAAATAATGTTGCTTCTTTTGTTTAAAGGGTAAGGCGTTTCTCTAACACATCTTCAGAGAGATGGTTCTGAAGTTGTTCCACCTTAGATTTTTTTATCTGGATTTTTGGGGGGAGGGGGAGGTTTCTGAATTACTTTGTTTCTGGAGCAGCTCTGAATCTGTAGTAATTGGCCATTCTTTTGTCCAACACAGACTTTAGACCACAGCACATGAGCAGAGGGATACAGTTTTCAGAATGTGTCTTTTCTTCCTCTTAAATGACCCCCTTAGCGTTCAGTGCGCATATACACCAGCTCTTCCCCTTTTCTTGGCCATCAAATCACAGCTGACTTATGGTGACCCCATAGGGCAGGGGTGGCCAAACTTGCTTAGCCACACAGAATAAACATCAGATGTTTGAGAGCTGCAAGACACGAACGTCAGATGTTTGAGAGCATCCAGGAAGGAAGGAAAAGATGAAGGAAGGGAGAGGTGGAAAGAAATTCACTTTGAATGCATTCTCCAAGAGGTTGGCTGCCTGGGCTTGGAGAAGTGATTTAAAGAGAGAAATGCCTTCTCCAAGCTGGCCAATGGGCCAGTGGGAGCTTCGAGAGCCACACCATATGCGTGAAAGAGCCACAGTTTGGCCACCCCTGCCGTAGGGTTTTCAGTGGTCAGTAATGGTTTGCCATTGCCCTGAAATACCCGGAGGTCTCCCATTCAAATACTAACCAGGGCTAACAACTTGTGCTTGCTCAGGGGACTACCTTTACCTTTAACCCTGCTTAGCTTCTGAGATCAAGCTAGCCTTGGCTATCCATGCCAGGGCAATACATAAACTAGATCAGCCCAAAAAGGCCACCACTACAGGAAAGGATAACAATAAACAGGAAAGAAGAAGTAATCGGTGCTGTAGCAAAAGGTGCATAAACCAGTGTTTAAAAGTCATTTTAGAAAGTCTCCAAAATAAACCAGAAGGCAAGGTATATCAAAATGTGAGGCCTCTGCAATCCATAAAAAATGGTAGTCCCCCATGCAAGCATCAGTCGTTTCCAATTCTGGGGTGACGTTGCATCACAACGTTTTCACGGCAGACTTTTTAAGGGTGGTTTGCCATTGCCTTCCCCAGTCCTCTACACTTTCCCCCCAGCAAGCTGGGTACTCATTTTACCGACCTCGGAAGAATGGAAGGCTGAGTCAACCTCGAGCCAGCTACCTGAACCAGCTTCCACCGGGATCGAACTCAGGTCGTGAGCAGAGCTTGGACTGCAGTACTGCAGCTTTAACTCTCTGCGCCACGGAGCAATCCATGATCCACCCCCCAAAAAGTTTGTTTTTCATTTCTGTCCCTTCTCAGTGTTTCATGAACATAGATAAGCATTGAAGGTGTAGCATTTTTGAATTCAAAGAAACACTGTATTTTCTAAAATGTGCTACAGTGTAAGGAAAATATTTCAGCCCTTTTGATGAACTATAATGCAACCACAGTTCTTCCTCACCCCCGTCACTGATAGACTCAAAACATATAATGGGAACACGTTACTGGGGACTTGTATCTCGGAAAATGTCAAATGCAAAGTTTAAGTCACGTTCTGAACATTTTCCAGGTAGTCATTTTAAAGATGTAAGGAAAAGTGCTATCGGAACCGACCTTAGTAAGCCACAATAAATCATAACAAGCTGTCCAAAGCACTCAGCACTATTTTATTGTAAGCCTCCAGTGGAAGGATCTGCACTTAGTTGTACAGAGTGGAAGGACTCACCCCAATATCTACACTTTGCCGCTATACCGAGAAAGCAGTGATTTGCCTCAAGCCACCTATATTGAGATTATGGCAAAAAGCAAGATATGAAAGGGGGCCCTTCTGATTAGAACCTCTTACACAGTGCAGTCCTAAACCAAGATGTGCCCTTCTAAGTCTGCAGAAGTCAATGGGTTTAAATGGCCAGTTTGGTGTAGTGGTTAAGTGTGCAGGCTCTTATCTGGGAGAACCGGGTTTGATTCCTCACTCCTCCACTTACAGCTGCTGGAACGGCCTTGGGTCAGCTTTAGGTCTCGTAGGAGTTGTCCTTGAAAGAGCAGCTGCTGTGAGAGCCCTCTCAGCCCCACCCACCTCACAGGGTGTCTGTTGTGGGGGAAGAAGATATAGGAGATTGTAAACTGCTGTGAGTCTCTGATTCAGAGAGAAGGGCTGGGTATAAATCTGCAGTCGTCTTCTCCTCCTCCTTTGTTTATTATGATTAAGCTGTTAGCTGCAGGGGCTACGCCGGCTCTGAAATGCAGGTAGTAGAACTTGAAAATTAATATGGCTTCAGTCTTACTCACAGTTCTGTGTGCCTAAAATGTGTGGTTTCATAAGACCATGTGGGCAAATGGTAGCAGGATACTTTAGTCTGATCCTGCACTGAGCAGGGGGTTGGACTAGACAGCATGTGGCCTTGATAGCCCCTTCCAACTCTTACGATTCTATGCTAACTCTCTGCCTGTGACCAGCTGTTTAAGCACATGCATCTAAAAAAAAAATTACATCTAGGGTGGAAAGTAGCTTGATGCTGGGTTAAGCAGTGGTCGCAGGTGGACCCAAGCAAAACGATTCCAGAAGATAAGGCTTCAACGTAAGGTAACCATCAGAAGTCCCCTATGCTTGTGTGCAACAGCCCGAAATGAGATTCTTTGCAGGTTTAATTCAGAGGTGGGTTTCAGCCAAGCTTGAAGGAATCAGCTCATTGTGTTCTGCTCTCTGGCAGTGCTGCCACGCAGAAGTTATGACGCTCACTAATCCACCCTGCTACATCCTAATCTCACCACCGTTACTGGGTGATAATTCAGCAAGGGATTCATAACGTAGTACGTAATCAAGCACGCAAGATGGAAAAATAAAAGCAGAACATAAAAAAGAAGACTTCTCTCGCTTTACAACGGTGCTTTCTTTACAAACCGATTTCCTTCCTTTAAAAAAAAATTCTTCCTGTTTCCGAGGAGATCAGGGCAACATCATATCCACACCCTTTGCCTTTCTCTTAACTTCCCATCCACCCTGTGAGGTAGGCCAGGCTGAAGATCAGCCACCACCCTTCACTGCTGATGCAAGATCTGCGTGGGAGTCTCCCCCCAGTCCTAGCTCAATACCATTCTCTCCTCTCCATCCCATGGGCTTTTGTGGGTATTGGCTAAAACAGGGGTGGCCAAATGGTAGCTTGGGAGCCACATGTGGCTCTTTCACACACCTTGCGTGGCTCTCAAAGCACTCTTGGCACATAGGATCTGACCTTACACCTACCTTGATCAATTCTGGACCATACGGCATACAATAAGACACTGGATGCAATATATATGTCCTTGATTAGGACATAAGGCTGTAGAATAAGAGGCCTCAAGAATATCTTTAAGCCTCTGTCACTTCATTAAATTGTGATCCTTGTGCTTCCAGCGTTGTTCTATTGTTTTCTTGTATTCTGTATTATGAGCAGAAAAGTGTACTTACTTTTCTGACCTCGGAAGACCACCAGTTTAGGTCAAAATGCATCAGGTCAAGTTTCCATTGTGTGGTTTTCTGATTGTACAAAGGATAGAGGCTAATGATGGGCTCCTAAATGGTTTTAGCTTTCTGTAATAAATACATGTATGTTTGCTTATGATTTATTATACAGTTTGCTTTTAATGTTTGGCCCTTTAATTGCATATTAACCTTTTAAGTTTCTTACTTAGGACAGGGGGGGCCAAACAGTGGCTCGGGAGCCACATTTGGCTCTTTCATACACCTTAAGTGGCTCTCAAAGTCCCCACTGCCTTGCTGGCTGGCTTGGAGATGGCATTTGTCTCTTTAAATCTCTTCTCCAAGACAAGCAAATCAGTTGCTTTCTTTCCACTTCTCCCTCCCTCCTCCCTCCCCCATCTTCCTTCCTTCCTTCCTTCCTTCCTTCCTTCCTTCCTTCCTTCCTCCCTCCCTCCCTCCCTCATCTGACATTCATGTCTTGTAGCACTCAAGCATCTGACATTTATTCTATGTGCTTGGGGCTCTTACATTAATCAAGGCTAGCCACCCCTGGGCTAGGACATCCACCAGGAGGACACTGTGGCCTCCCTCGTGGCTTGTAGGACAGCCCAGCAAAAGCCAGCTTGCAGCAGGCCTAGCGCTGTAATTCCTGCCTCCTTCACATTAACGATGCAGCGTGATAAATCAAACTCTCCAGTGCTCTAATATCCTGTAGTCATACATCACAGCTTTCAAACAATAACGTCCCATTTGCATTCATTTGCAATTGTTTTTTTCACTGAATAAATCTCTTCACTAGGAGTAAATTTAACGTGGAAAAAAAATTATTTCAGCCTATACGTTATGTGAACAATGTTCTAAAGGAAGCCTTTAGCTGAATAAAATCAACATAAATATAAGACTTTAAAATGATCTAAAATATAAAAAGGGGGAGCAGCTGTGAAAGTAAAGGTTTAAATCTCAACAGTTCCGAGTCGTTTATTTGTATTCATGCTTCCCTCAGAGATTACAGCAGCCTCACAACGGCCCTGTGAGGTATGAGGAGTATGTGGACATAACTTGGCAACAGATATCCATTGAGTTTTTTGGCTCAGCAGATGTATGTACACTCTGTCTGCCTATGTCCAAGCCTTCAGCAACATGAAATTTATACGTGCTGTGGAGTATAACCAGTAAAACCATCTGGATTTTCTGTCTGACTGAAATTTCTGACAGGATTGAACCAATGACATCTGATCATTTCTCAACACCTTTTCAGGCCTAACCTCTGTGAGTATTCTTAGAAGAAAATTCCACTGAGTTCACCTGTCCTTTCTCTCAAGTAAGTGTGAATAAGAGTTCAGGCTTTGTCTACACAATCGCAAGTCAACTGGAGATAGGGTTCCCAACCTCCAGGTGGTAATTGTGAATCTCCCACTATTACAACTAATCTCCAGGTAACAGAAATCAGTTCACCTAGAGAAAATGGCTGCTTTGGAAGGTGGACTCAATGGCATTGATGTCATTCCCCTCCCCAAACTCCATTCTTTTTAGACTTCACCCCCCTACCCAAATCTTCAGCTATTTCCCAACCTGGAGCTGGCAACCTTAGGTGGGGTCACTATCTGGAAGACTCAAGGAAATGCTGGGAAGGAGGCTCAGTCTCTGTACTAGAAATTTCCATAACTGAATTCCATAACCAATTCTAAGAACATAAGAGAAACCATATTGGATCAGGCCAATGGCCCATCCAGTCCAACACTCTGTGTCATACAGCATGCATACACACACATGCATGCATACACACACGCTGTGGCTAATAGCCACTGATGGACCTCTGCTCCATATTTTCATCCAATCCCCTCTTGAAGCTGACTATGCTTGTAGCCACTGCCACTTCCTGTGGCAGTGAAATCCACATGTTAATCACCCTTTGGGTGAAGAAGTACTTCCTTTTATCCATTTTAACCTGACTGCTCAGCAATTTCATTGAATGCCCACGAGTTCTTGTATTGTGAGAAAGGGAGAAAAGGACTTCTTTCTCTACTTTCTCCACCCCATGCATTATCTTGTAAACCTCTATCGTGTCACCCACAGTCGACGTTTCTCCAAGCTAAAGAGCCTCAAGCGTTTTAACCTTTCTTCATAGCGAAAGTGTTCCAACCCCTTTAATCATTCTAGTTGCCCTTTTCTGGACTTTTTCCAATGCTATATCCTTTTTGAGGTGCAGTGACCAGAATTGCACACAGTATTCCAAATGAGATTGCACCATCGATTTATACAGGGGCATTATGATACTGGCTGATTTGTTTTCAATTCCCAGCATGGCATTGGCCGTCTTTATTGCAATCGCACACTGTCTTGACATTTTCAGTGAGTTATCTACCATGATCCCAAGATCTCTCTCTTGTTCAGTCTCTGCCAGTTCACAACCCATCAACTTGTATTTGTAGCTGGGATTCTTGGCCCCAATGTGCATTACTTTGCACTTGGCCACATTGAACCTCATTTGCCATGTTGACGCCCACTCACCCAGCCTCAACAGATCCCTTCGGAGCGCCTCACAATCCTCTCTGGTTCTCACCACCCTGAACAATTTAGTGTTGTCTGCAAACTTGGCCACTTCACTGCTTACTCCCAATTCCAAATCATTAATGAACAAGTTAAAGAGCATGGGTCCCAGTACTCAGCCCTGCGGCACCCCACTGCTTACCGTCCTCCACTGCAAAGATTGCCCATTTATACTCATTCTCTGCTTCCTATTAATTAGCCAGTTTTTGATCCACAAGAGGACCTGTCCTTTTACTCCATGACTCTCAAGCTTACTAAGGAGCCTTTGATGAGGAACTTTATCAAAAGCTTTCTGGAAGTCAAGGTAAACGACATCTATTGGGTCCCCTTTGTCCACATGTTTGTTCACCCCCTCAAAGAACTCTTAACAGGTTAGTGAGACAAGATCTTCCCTTACAGAATCCATGCTGAGTCTTCCTCAATAACTCATGTTCATCAATGTGCCTACTCATTCTGTCCTTGATAATGGTTTCTACCGAGTATCCCGGTATTGAAATCAGACTGACTGGCCTGTAGTTTCCCGGATCTCCTCTGGAACCCTTTTTAAAGATGGGGGTGACATTTGCTACCTTCCAGTCCTCAGGAATGGAGGCAGATTTCAATGAAAGATTATATATTTTTGTCAGGAGATCCACAAGTTCACCTTTGAGTTCTTTCAGAACTCTTGGATGTATCCCATCCGGACCTGGTGACTTCTTAGTTTTTAATTTGTCAATCAGTTGTAGGACCTCCTCTCTTGTCACCTCAATCTGACTCGGGTCTTTCAATACCCCTTCCAAAATTAGTGGTTCTGGAGCGGGCAAACACTTTTTATCTTCCACAGTGAAGATGGAGGCAAAAAATGCATTCAGCTTCTCCGCCATTTCCCTATCCTCCTTCAGTAATCCTTTTACCCCTTGGTCATCCAAGGGCCCGACTGTCTCCCTGGCTGGTTTCCTGCTTCTAATATATTTGAAGAAATTTTTATTGTTGGTCTTTATGTTTTTTGCAATATGCTCCTCATTGTCCCTTTTTGCCTGCCTCATCACAGTCTTGCATTTGATTTGCCACAGCCTGTGTTCCCTTTTATTAATCTCACTTGGACTAGTTTTCCACCGCTTAAAGGAGTCCTTCTTACCTTTTACAGCTTCCGTTACTTTGTTAACCATGCAGGCCTTTTCTTATACCTGTTTGTGCCTTTCCTAACTTGTGGTATATATTTTATCTGAGCTTCTAGGGTTGTAGTTTTAAATAGCCTCCAAGCTTCTCCAAGGGTTTTGACTGTATTTACCTTTCCTTTCAGTTTCCTCTTCACATGCCTCTCCATCTCAGAGAATTAACCCCTTTTAAAGTTAAATGTGGTTGTGCTGGTCTTTTGAGGCAACTCCCTATTTATACTAATGGTGAAATCAATAACATTATGGTCACTGCTCCCAAGCGATGCAATCACTTTTACATCTCTCATCAAGTCTTGGGCATTACTTAGGACCAAATCCAGGATCGCCCCACCCCTGGTAGGTTCTGTGACCATCTGCTCCATAACACAGTCATTGAGAGCGTCTAGAAACTCAATCTCTTTCTCTCAACCTGAACACATATTGATCCAATCAATCCGCGGTTAGTTAAAATCACCTATTACGACACAGTTTTTACGTTTAGCCACCATCTTTAATCCTTCCATCATATTAGAATCGTCCTCTATCTTTTGATTTGGTGGGTGATAACAAACTCCCATAGTTAAATTTCCTTTTGGGCCCTCTATTTCGACCCAAAGCATTTCTAGAAGGGAATCTAATTCTCTGACCTCAGTCTTACTGGATTGTATATCCTCTCTAACATACAGAGCCACCCCACCTCCAACCCTTCCCTCCCTATCCTTCCGATATAACTTATATGCAGGAATCACCGTGTCCCAATGATTCTCCTCATTCCACCAAGTTTCTGAAATTCCCACAATGTCTATGTTTTTCCCCAACACTAAACATTCCAACTCACCAATTTTACTTCTAACATTTGTATACAAAAATCTATAATTTCCCAGGCAAGTTAGGTCCACAACCTTCCTCCTGCTGCCTCGAGACTTTGGCAGACAGTTCATACTGTTTGTCACCATCTAATTGTACAATTATGATCCATTACCCGGTAGAAAAGTAACAGCTAACTCTTCATTTCTTTGAGATGAGCCCTCCCAAACCATTTCATCTCCTGTCGGCTTTCCCCCAAGATTTGGTTTAAAAACTGCTCTGCCACCTTTTTGATTTTAATCGCCAGCAGCCTGGTTCCATCCTAACAAACTTAAACCCTTCCTCCCTACACCATCGTCTCAGCCACACATTGAGACTTCTAATTTGTGCCTGTCTCTCCAGCCCTGCACGTGGAACAGGTAGCACATCTGAGAAGGCTACCTTGGAGGTCCTGGCCTTAAGTCTCCTGCCTATCAGCCTAAATTTTTCCTCCAGGACCTCACGACTGCATTTCCCCACATCGTTGGTGCCAACATGCACCACGACCATTGGCTCCTCCCCAGCACTGTCTATCAGCCTATCTACAACATGCGTAATGTCCGCTACCTTCACACCAGGCAGGCAAGTCACCATACGGTCAGTACACAGTTTTGCCACCCAGCTGTCTACTTGCCTAAGGATCGAATCACCAACTACCAAGACCCCCCCCCCTCCCTGCCCAGGGATGGTTCCTTGGCGCAAAAGGATACCCGCTCACCAACTGAAGAAGAGGTCACTTTTGAGGGTGCATTCTCCTTATCCTCAGCACGGTGCCCTGTTCCCTCTTGACCCTCATGCTCCCTGGCAGCAACGGGGCTGCCATGTTCAGAGTGGAGCTCATCTAATACGTCCCCGAGAGTCTTCTTTGAGTGCCTAACTGACTGTCTCTGCTTCTCCAGGTAAGTCACCTCGGTCTCAAGGGTCCGAACTCATTCCCTGAGGACCAGGAGCTCCTTGCATTGAGCACACACCCAAGACTTCTGTTCTGTGGGCAGATAGTCATACATGTGACACCCAGTGCAAAACACTGGAAAGCCCCCACCCCGCTGCTGGCATTCTACCTTCATGATAGCTTTATACAGTCCCCTTTTAAATCCTGTTTGTTTATGTGACTCTCCTTCTGGAGGGTCTACTTACCTTATTGGGAACACAAGGAAAATAGGCATCTGGGTTCCTGGTCCTTACACAGCCTCCAGGCGAAGAGCCACAGGCCAAGAGCCCTTTAGCTCTCGCCCTTCAGCTCGCGCCAAAGGCAACCTTCTGAGTCAACACTAAATCTGTAACATGCATATATCCTCCCCACACCTTCTTTCAAAGAGCTTAGGTGGTTCTCGCCACCTTTATTGTACTCTCACAACAAACATATGAAGCAGGCTATGCTAAAAGGATGAGTAGGCCAAGGAACACAATGAGTTGTATCACCGACTGGGGCCTCCACACCCCTAGGCTGACACTTGACTCACAACACCATTCTGTCCTCCAAACTATGTTCTACAGCAGAGGTTTCAAACTCATTTGTTACAAGGGCTGGATCTGACATAAATGTCACTTTGTGGGGCCGGGCCATGTGCGCCATAAAACATAATGCCAGGAACTGGCAATATAAATTTTGTAAAGGACACAGGCAAACCCAATCAACAATTTTATTGTTTATTCAAAATACAAACTTGCCGAAAGCATTAACACTCTCCCACAGTATTTCCTTACAGAATCTCCCTGAGGCCCACCTTCCCACTTCAACCGTCCATTACACATTAGCACCCGGTCAGTAAACAGGGACATAATGCAAAGGGCCTCTGTCATCTGGCACTAAAAGTAACAACCAGGTGTTCATGGGCTGGAAAATAGCCCAAAATGGGCCAGTTCTGGCCTGTGGTTTGACACCCCTATTCTAAAGGTTGTTTCTATCCAACTTTCATCCCACCGGGGGGACTCAAAATGGCTGAGAACAACAAAAATGAAGTGCAACCAAGACTTTCTTCTTTTTTTGTAGAAAAAGCCCAGCAGGAACTCATTTGCATATTAGGTCACACCCATGACATCACCATCGCTTCACAAAGGGCTTTTTGTAGAAAAAGCCCAGCGGGACCTTGTTTGCATGTTAGGCCACACCCCCTGCATTCCTTCTCAAAAAAAGCGCTGCGTGCAACCATATGAAAGCAAATGGACAGGAGAAGGGGAGATCTTCAGATCCGCCCTACAGATCATGGGGCTGGGTATACCCAGGCCTCACACTCGTGCATCAGGAAGGAGAAATACGCCTGGATTTGACAAGCTGGCCTGGCAGCCATCTTCCCACAACTCTGCCCCCTCCCAGAGGTATGAACTCAGGGTTGGAAAACTTCTGCAGGTTTAAGGATGTAGCTTTGGAAGAGGCCTCACTAAGGTATAACAACATAAACTCGGGCTGTCTCTGGTCATGTCCCCCGGGCCACGTCACTCAGTACCTGCTGAGCTCTCACCATCTTCAGTTGGCTCCCTGGCCCTGCCTTCCCCACATCCCGCTCCGCCACCATGAACATCTTCCACTTCACCAGGAACCTGTCCCACTTGACAGCCATCATGATCCTACTCCTTAGGATCTGGAAGACCCGCTCATGCGCTGGTATATCTGGGAAAAGCCAGCTTCTCTTTGCACTGGTCTTCACTACTTGTTATCTGGATCTCTTCACTCTGTCCATTTCATTTTATAACACTTCTATGAAGCTCATCTACATGGCTTGTTCCTATGCCACAGTCTACCTGATCTATATGAAATTTAAGGCTACCTATGATGGAAACCATGATACTTCCAGAGTGGAGTTTCTTGTGGTTCCAATTGGTGGGCTGTCAATTCCTTGTCAATCATGACTTCTCTCATCTGGAGATCTTGTGGACCTTCTCCATCTACCTAAAGTCAGCTATCCTCCCTCAACTTTTCATGACCAGTAAAACCGGGGAAGCAGAGACCATCATCGCCTACTACCTCTTCTTTTTGGGCATGTACTATGACTTGTACCTTACCAACTGGACAACATAACTCCACCTCCAAAGCAGCCATTTTCTCCAGATGAGCAAATCTCTGTTGTCTAGATATCACCTATAATTCTGGGAAAACTCTCCCACTCCCCACCTGGGTGTTGGCAACCCTGACCCCTCCTGCTGTGATGTGATCTGAAAGAGAGCCAGCCCCATGAACGGTCTTCTGCTGGACAATTGTGTCAGCAAAGGAATGTGTAAGAGTGGAGGACTTTAGAAGGAGCTGAATAGACAGGGAAATTGTGGAAGGGAAAAGGAAGGACAAGAGCAATTGCTATTCTTGGCACATTTGGACCACAAGCTAGAGCTGCTGGATTCCATCAAATTTTCATACAAAGAAGAGAAGAAATGGCACAAAAAATGGTTTTGGCTTACAGAGAAGTTAATTTTACAAAGCTCACCAGGGGAGTTCATTCCAAACTGATTCTTGCCTTGCTACCTGGGAGGGAACACTTGCTCCTGGCTTTCTCTTCCTAGCTGTTGTAAAATTCTCAATAAAGGGAATTCTTAAGTCCTGCAAATCAGAGAGTGAAAGGGAATCCAGAAACATCTGAGGAGAACATTCCTCGCTCCCTGTCTCCTAGGGATGTCAGCCTCCAGGTGTGGCCTACAGATGCAGTGAAATTATAGCTCATCTTCAGACTACAGAGATCAGTTCCCATGGAGAAAACGGATGCTTTGGAGGGTGGACACTATGGCATCGTATACCACTGAGGTCCCTGTCCTCTCCAGGCTCCACCCCAAATTCTCCAGGTGTTTACCTACCTGGATCTAGCAACCCTACTATCTCATCCCCCACCAGGGGGGACCCTGCAGCCCTACTCTCTCTCAAACCAAAGTTGAATCTGCTCCTGAAATTTCCTGAAAATGAAAACTAGTGTTAGAATCATAGAATCATAGAGTTGGAAGGGACTTCTAGGGTCATCTAGTCCAACCCCCTGCACAATGCAGGAAACTCACAAACACCTCCCCCTAAATTCACAGGATCTTTATTGCTGTCAGATGGCCATCTAGCCTCTGTTTAAAAACCTCCAAGGAAGGAGAGCCCACCTCCTCCCGAGGAAGCCTGTTCCACTGAGGAATCACTCTAATGGTCAGGAAGTTCTTCCTAATGTTGAGCCAGTAACTCTTTTGATTTAATTTCAGCGTGTTGGTTCTGGTCCTACCTTTTGGGGCCACAGAAAACAATTCACAGTCCTTCAAGTACTTGAAGATGATGATCATATCACCTCTCAGCCACCTCCTCTCCAGGCTAAACATCCCCAGCTCCTTCAACCTTTCCTCATAGGACTTGGTCTCCAGACCCCTCACCATCTTCGTCGCCCTCCTCTGGACCCGTTCCAGCTTGTCTATATCCTTCTTAAAATGTCGTGCCCAAAACTGAACACAATACTCCAGGTGAGGTCTTACCAGAGCAGAGTAAAGCTATACCATCACATCACGTGATCAGGACACTATACTTCTGTTGATACAGCCCAAAATTGCATTTGCCTTTTTAGCCACCACATCACACTGTTGACTCATGTTCAGCATATGATCCACTAAGACCCCTAGATCCTTTTCGCACATTCTACTGCTAAGACAAGTCTCCCCATTCTATAACCATGCATTGGATTTTTCCTACCTAAATGCTGAACTTTACGTTTATCCCTCTTAAAATTCATTTTATTGATTTTAGCCCAGTTTTCCAGTCTGTCAAGGTCATCCTGTATCCTCTGTCTTCTTCTGTGTTTGCAACCCCTCCCAATTTAGTATCAGCTGCAAATTTAATAAGCATGCCCTCTATTCCTTCATCCAAATCTTTGATAAAGAGGTTGAACAAAACAGGTCCCAGGACAGATCCTTGAGGCACACCAGTTGTCACTCCTCTCCAAGAGGATGAAGAACCATTCACAAGCACTCTTTGGATGCAATCTGTCAACCAGTTACAGATCCACCTAATGGTAACAGGATCCAAACCACATTTTATCAACTTGTCAACAAGGATAGTATGTAGAACCTTATCAAAAGCCTTACTGAAATCAAGATAAATGATGTCTACAGCATTCCCCTAATCCAGCAAGGTAGTTACTTTCTCAAAAAAAGAGATCAGGTTAGTCTGACATGACTTGTTCTTGAGAAAACCATGCTGGCTCTTAATAATCACATCCATTCTTTCTAAATATTCCAGGACCGACTGTTTGATGATTTGTTCTAAAACTTTTCCAGGTATAGACGTCAAGCTGATGGGTCAGTAGTTACCCGGATCCTCTTTTTTCCCCTTCTTGAAGATGGGGACAACATTCGCCCACCTCCAATCTTCCAGCACCTCTCCTGTTCTCCAAGAATTTTCAAAAATAATAGCCAGAGGCTCAGAAATTACATCTGCAAGCTCTTTTAGAACCCTTGGATGCAATTCATCTAGCCCTGAGGAGTTAGTTTCATTTAAAGAAACTAGGTGTTTATGTACTACCCCTATGCTGAACCTAGGTTGGAACTTCATACCCTCCTTATATGTTCTGTTTTTGCCATGTTGAGCACCGTTCCCCTCAGAAGAGAAGATTGAGGAAAAGTAAGAATTCGGCAGTTCCGCCCTCTCTTCATTACCTGTTACAATTTCACTTCCTTGCCCTCGCAATGGGCCTACCATGTCCTTGCTCTTTTTCTTACTCTGAACATAAGAAAAGAACCCTTTTTTGTTGTCCTTAGCATCTTTGGCCAGCCTAAGCTCATACTGAGCTTTAGCTTTCCTGACTTTTTCTCTATAAGCACTGGTGATTTGTTTATATTCATCCTTGGTTATAAGGTCCTCCTTCCAATTCCTAAAGGAGTCCTTTTTATTTCTCAAGTCTTTAGAGAGCTGTTTATGGAGCCACTTTGGCTTTTTTAGGTTTTTTCCCATTTTTTCTTCTCATAGGAATCGTCTGTGATTGCGCTTTCAGTATTTCGCTTTTAAGAAACTCCCACCCCTCCTGAACCCCCTTCCTCCTAAGTATTTCTGACCATGGGATTTTACCCAGCATAGTTCTAAGTTTATCAAAGTTTGCCTTTCTGAAGTCCAACCTATAAATCTTGACTACATATAGCTTTTCCCTTCCCTAATACGAAATGGAAAACTGTACGTACACATACTGCCTCAGAAAACAAATGCCTCAGAACAGACTCTCACATAACTTCCTGCACATTATAATGTTTGCCTGCCTCTCCGTCTTCACACTCAGCTTCCTTGAATCCACACCAGATCTAAACCCCATTTGAAAACACTAATGACTCATTCTAAACGTGCTTTGGTAATCAGAACCTCAGAAGAAAAGGCCCCAGAGAGTCAAGTAAGCTAGACAACATTCCTCAAGAAACCACAGAAAGAGCAGAAAGGAGCGATATGGAAGGCAACATTTCTTAAACTGGCAGTTTTCCCGTATCCATCCATACCTGGCCTTACCTGACTTCTTTCCAGTGTGGACAAAGAAAAATGTAATCTAATTAAACTGAAGGCCAGGCTGTTATTTCTATATTCCAAAATACGACTTCAGGATGATGGACTTTTCAGTATGAATTTCATATCCATGAGAACTACAAATCAGCCTGACCCAGATGGCCCAAACTAGACTGATTTTGTCAGATCTCAGAAACGAAGAAGAAGAAGAAGATGACTGCAGATTTGTACCCCGCCCTACTTTCTGAATCAGAGACTCAAAGCGGCTTACAATCTCCTATCTTTCCCCCCCACAACAGACACCCTGTGAGGTGGGGCTGAGAGAGCTCTCCCAGAAGCTGCCATTTCAAGGAGAACTCCTACGAGAGCTATGGCTGACCCAAGGCCATTCCAGCAACTGCAAGAGTAAGAGTGGGGAATCAAACCCGGTTCTCCTAGATAAGAGTCTGCACACTTAACCACTACAACAAACTGGCTCTCTAGCAGGGTTGGCCTTGGTAAATACTTGGGTTGGGAAATTGCCGAGAAAGCCCAGGGTTGCTATGCAGAGGTAGGCAATGGCAAACCATCGCAGTTCATCTCTTGCCTTGAAAATGCTACAGGGTTTCTGGAAGACATCTGCAACCTGATGCCTCTTTCCACCACCATGCAAGCTACAAATTGGAGGCCCATGAAGAACAAAAGTGTTGGAAGCAGCAGCGAGGAAGCCCTTCATCCCCAAGGGGCACTCCTAAGTTATAGTTTGAGGTGTGGGTTTCTGAGCAACAATCCCTGAAGCTCCATAAGCCTTGAGCTACTATGCAATTTCCAGAGCACAAAGTGTCAGCAATAAATCCCTGACAGTTGCGGCTTTGGTGCCTCGCTGTTGTTGCTATTGCCAGTATTGTTATCCTTGCTCATTACTATTATTGCTTGCTACTATTATTTCACTATGTTTTAGACTTTATGATTTACTAACCACATACTGTTACTGTAATCTTGAATACTAACACCTGTTGACTTTCTTTAGGCATTTGGTATTCTACGGGTGATTACAGACCAGCACTCAGATGGCTCTGAAATCAACCCAAAAAATCATTCCACACACAAACATCTGCCACCCATCCCCATTCCGCACTCACCTTGCCCCTCGGCCTCCGCAGGCCAGCTCAAAAAGCTACCACTTCCAAAGTGGTAGTGAATTTTTGAGTCAACAGCCAGTCATCCCATTGGCGTCTGGAAGCGGCAGGGCGGATGTGAAAGTAGTAGGGCGGAAGGCGGATTTTTTTTCTTGTAAAACCTAATTAGAGCACTTGAGTGCATGAGCGCACAAGCTCTTGACTCCTCAGGAGAGAAAAATAGCAGTCCAGCTTCTGAGGCACCTCCTGGTCTGAACTTGCCCAATTGCCTTGGAGATGGGATGGGACCACCTCACCAGGGAGCATGTGGAAGCTCAAGATGGCTCTTTTTGAGCCAGCTCAATTCGGAACACCTCCCAACCACCCCAAATTGGCCAACTGTTATCACCCTAAGTGTACTGGGATGTTCTAGGCCTGCAGGTAGAAACGGGCTATGGGGAGATAGCTCTAATCCAATCTCCCTGAACAACGCTGATATGGACCAACTGAAAGGGGAAGAGTACTTGGAATGTGACCTTGACCGGAGGAAACACTGAGGCCTGAGAAGGGACTTTATATTAATTCAAGAAACTTTTGCCTGACAATTTTTGGTTCCTTTCAATCTGGCAAGACCTGGTCTTGCGAATGCATGTCATCAATGTTTGCTTCAAGCCTCATCATTAAAATCTTACTTTGAACCAACTTAAGGAGCCTCATGATTGAACCTGAGCAAAACCTCACACAAAGCTGCTTATTTAGCCCAGAACCCTCTATGGATGCATTTACCCTTCTCTCCCTGTGCTATGTGAGGGGCTTGGATTTGTGCAATTTAAGGTATGTGTCCCCAGAAACAAAAAAAGTAGTTGGGAGTTCTGTAGCTTTCACAATTTAAAGGGTCTGGGAGAGGGGCAAAGCTGTGCCACCAGTTACCACTGAAGGTTTTTTCTTGTATGCTAACTGAAGGGTCCTATTGGGTACAACTGGGGATACCTGACTTCCAATCTCTATTTTGCCAGAAAGTCTACACACACTCTACCTATTTCATAGCACTGTTGCAAGGATAAACCGGAAAGGGACTACATATTCCACCCTTACCTTGCCAGTTCATAGAATTAAAAAGGAAAGTGGAGAGGAGAGGAGAGGAGAGGAGAGGAGAGAAGACTGCAGATTTATACCCTGCCCTTCTCTCTGAATCAGAAACTCAAGAGTGGCATCTCTCATATCTATTTTGCCAGAAAGTCTACACACTCTCTACCTATTTCATAGCACTGTTGCAAGGATAAACCTGAAAGGGACTACATATTCCACCCTTACCTTGCCAGTTCATAGAATTACAAAGAAAAAAGAAAAGAAGAGGAGGGGAGGGGAGGGGAGGGGAGGGGAGGGGAGGGGAGGGGAGGGGAAGGGAAGGGAAGGGAAGGGAAGGGAAGGGAAGGGAAGGGAAGGGAAGGGAAGGGAAGGGAAGGGAAGGGAAGGGAAGGGAAGGGAAGGGAAGGGAAGGGAAGGGAAGGGAAGGGAAGGGAAGGGAAGGGAAGGGAAGGGAAGGGAAGGGAAGGGAAGGGAAGGGAAGGGAAGGGAAGGGAAGGGAAGGGAAGGGAAGGGAAGGAAGGGAAGAGAAGGGAAGAGAAGAGAAGAGAAGAGAAGAGAAGAGAAGAGAAGAGAAGAGAAGAGAAGAGAAGAGAAGAGAAGAGAAGAGAAGAGAAGAGAAGAGAAGAGAAGAGAAGAGAAGAGAAGAGAAGAGAAGAGAAGAGAAGAGAAGAGAAGAGAAGAGAAGAAGAAGAGAAGAGAAGAGAAGAGAAGAGAAGAGAAGAGAAGAGAAGAGAAGACTGCAGATTTATACCCTGCCCTTCTCTCTGAATCAGAAACTCAGAGTAGCATCTCTCATATCTTCTTCCCCCACAACAGACACACTGTGAGGAGGGTGGGGCTGAAAGGGCTCTCACAGCAGCTGCCCTTTCAAGGACAACTCCTGCGATAGCTATGGCTAACCCAAGGCCATTCCAGCAGCTGCAAGTGGAAGAGTGGGGAATCAAACCTGGTTCTCCCAGATAAGAGTACGCACACTTAACCACTACACCAAACTGACATAGTTTAGTCCTATGTTCGGCATTTGTTCCCTAAAAAGAATAGTCTAGTCCTATGAGTGGCATATGTTCCCTAATTTCAGAATGCTTCCAACTGGCAGGGATGTGCAATGGTATGGTAACCCGATCTCATCAGACCTCAAAAGTTAAACAGGGTTGGTGAATGTGAGGAGATACCAACAAGGCAGGCTCTGCAGAGGAAGGCAATGGCAAACCACCTCTGCTTCTCACTTGCCTTGAAACCCCCTTGCCAGAATCACCATAAATTGGCTGCAACTTGAGGGCACTCCATGCTAACACATCAGCTTGCAAGAACTCAAGCAAGACAATTTCCCCTCAGCCTTTCTCTGTTTATCCTTCCATCCACTTAAGTTCACCAAAAACAAAAAGCATATTACATTTTGGGGATGGCATGATCTATCATTCCCCCCCCCCCCCCATAACTGGTGAGTCTCTTGCCTTGGGTGCATTTGGATTCATTCTGACACGCAAGAAAATCAATGGTAGCATTTCTGTCTTCATAGCCCCACTGGATTTAAAGATGGATGCTGCGGATTCACACTTCCATTCATTATTACTCAGCCCCAAGGCTTGCAAAACTGATACGTCCGCTCTGTTTTGCTTTAGGTTATCCCAGCTGGAAAACTTGGATGATGTTTGTTGATGGAAGTTTTGTCCTTTATATCCCTTAAGCAAAAAAAAATTATGACAGGGCTGATTTGGAGTCCAGGAAAACAAAGGAGGCATGACTTGGAATTGACGAGCTGTATTGTATGTCTTGAAGTCGGTTCACAGTCAAATTATACTTGCTGGAATTAGGCCAACTGACAAGGCACTCGGTTCAACGCAGGAGAGTTACTGAATCTGACACTTGGCTAAAGCCGTATTCTCAACACACTATCATGTTGCATTGATCCAGTTCTACAACATTCCAAAAGCATCAGTTGGCACCATTCTCACTAATGTCCTTTTACGTACAAAGGATATATTTGCAAGGCTGTTAAGGAAGCTGAATGGGAAACCCTATCAGTGACATCAAGTTCGGAGAAGACCAGGACATTGAGCTGATAACCTCTTCCAACCATTCAATGGGGCACAGGAATATCCTGCCAGAAACATACGAGTCAAGAGGGAGAGAGAAATTCAAGAATTTTCATTTGACTCGACTAATGAAATGCACAGAAATTGCCACATTGCCAAATTGGTGTCAGAAATCTAATAGCGGACAATGAGTCTTCCCATCCTATGTGCTGGTGGGGAGAACTACAGAAACATGAAGCTTCCCATTTGCATCTGGAGAGAGTGTAAGAAGATTGTTTTTTTCTTCCACCTCAAGTGAGAGCATACATCATCCAAGATAGCTTTATTTTGCACTCCTTTCTAGGTATGTGAAACTCTAGGCACCAAAGGTATGCTGTTGCTATCAGCTCAGCATGATAGAGCTAAAAAGGAATGTGGTTCATTTAATTTCTGCTAGTAAGTACCTCAGCTCAAGAAAACCATGTGCGTATTCAAAAAAACATTTCAATATCTGCTGGCATACTGAAGTCCTTTACAGTAGAATCAGAGTCTGAAGGTACCCCCAGGGTCATCAAGTCCAACCCCCTGCACAATGCAGGGAATTTACAAATACCTTCCCCTAGCTTCACTAAAGGTCCACCAAGTGCATAACATTTAAAAACTTGCCTGAGCATGTATCTTTTATCAAAATATGTTTTAATGTGAGAATCTGCCAAAGACTTAATTCCAGACACCCAGAATCTTACCAAATCATGATGTGCGCTAGCTATGGTTTGCAACCTAAATGATGGCTTGAGGTTTCAAAAAGACAGGCAAATTATAGTTTAGAATGGCTTGTCTGTTTTCATATTCCATATGCTTCAAGGCTCTTTTTTTGTAAGCTCTTGGGGGATTGGTTACATCAGGGGTGTGTGGCCTAATATGCAAATGAGCTCTTCTAGAATTCCAACCCTGCATACGACGCTCACCGTGCCACTGGCTCCCCATCATTACAATATCTATAGAAAAGTGCTGGTTATCACATACAAAGTCCTTCATGACCATGGACCCTCCTATCTGCAGGACTGCTACGCTCCACTATGCCTGGTTACAGACTGCTGGCTTAGGGCAGCATCAAGCTGACTGTCATGAACCCTGACGAGGAGGAGCTGGAAGGGTTAACAGACCTGGAAGAGTCGTGCCCAGTTCCTCAGCTGAACAAATAGCAGCTGGCCCATCAATCACTCTCCAGGCACCAGTGTCAGCTGTTTACGATCAATCTCCTCCAAGCTCTCCTCCTCCCATCTTAAGAGTTCGAAGCAGGCTCCAGAAAGAACGTTCAGAGCAAAGACGTGAGGCACACCGATGCTTCAGATCTCTCAGCCCTGAGTTCTAGCAGAGTCACTGCCAACCAGGGAGCAGGCTGATTGAGACTCCCATATAGTTCCCACCCAGGACCTGGTAAACTTGTGGAAGCAACAAGTCTATTATCTGGCTTGCATCCATGCTCCTTCCTGATCCTGACCTGCTTGATTTCCTTGGCACCCTGACCTTTTGGCTTTTGGACATTGACTTCTGATTCTGGTTTGTGATTCTGCATTGGTGACTTGGCTCCTGCTTGACTTCCTGGACTTTGACCTTGGACTGGCTTTGGACTCCTGCCTGCCTGCACCCTGAGAACATGACACTGACCCAGAAGTGACTCAGTCAGAAAACGAGTGCCTGGGAGTGTGCAGATGACCCGTGGCCTGCCCCCAGAACAGGGATGGGCCATGGGTGCCCTGGAAGAGTGTCTAGTGCTCATGTGCCCATCTCCCCAGGTGCTTCCTAGCTATCCAGATGGCCGGAGAGACACCTCACCTTGAAGACGCATCTGATAATAGATACCACTTTGGAAGTGGTACCTTTTTGAGGCAGCTCCCAGTCAGACCAGGACAGGGTGAGTATGGGCCAGGGGAAGCGGGCAGATGTGCACATTTGGATGCACTTTTCAGATCAGCTTGCCAGTCATCCCTGGGGTGGCTTAAACCACCCATCTGTAACCAGTCTATGACAAGCTTTATTCCTCTGAGCGGGGTCTTTTTCATATGCCACCTTGCAACTGGGTGAGATCATCAACCACCTGCACATGTCCCTTTTCCTGTTGTGCCCCACCTTGTGGAAAGGCCTGCCTGAGAAGGTCAGAAAGGCTCTTGAGCTTCTGTCGTTCAGCCAACTACGTCAAACAGAATTGCTCAGGAGAACATTTCTATAAAGGGATGCATTGTATGCATTATCTGTTTGCTGTATGTATTATCCTACTTTCACTGCTTTGCTTTTATCCCTATGTAATACCCCTTTCAGTATTGTTTAACATATCACATTGAATCCTCTGTGCTTTGTTTCAGGTCAGTGTAATTCTGATCCTGCTGCAATACTTATTAGATCTCTCTTCCTATCAATCACATTGTCTTATGATGTGTAATGTCCCTTGCGTCTCAGTGAGAAAGGCGAAGTACAAATAATGTAAATAAATAAAAATAAAGTAACCGTAGAACAAGCCATGCTTTGCAAAAACACTTCGAACTATGTTTGCAAGATTTCCGGCTGGCCACAAACCAGCGTCGACCCATTCAGACATCACAACACCACTAGCCACAGCTAGGAGTGGTGTCTGGATCAAGACTGCAATTCCTGAAGCCATTTTCTAAAGGGAAGCTGCATTACACTGTGGAAAGAGCTTCCGAAGGGTTTGAATGGAGTGTCTGATTTCGACCAACAGGTTCATCAGAATAGTACAAAGAATACAAGAAGGAGGAGATGAAGGAGCAGGAGGAGGAGAAGGAGGAGGAGGAGAAGGAGATTGCAGATTTATACCCCACCATTCTCTCTGAATCAGAGTCTCAGTGTGGCTTACAATTTCCTTTATCTTCTTCCCTCACAACAAACACCCCGTGAGGTAGGTGGGGCTGAGGGAGCTCTGACAGAAGCTGCCCTTTCAAGATCAACCTCTGTGGAGAGCTCTGGCTGACCGAGGCCATTCCAGCAGGCGCATATGGAGGAGTGGGGGATCAAACCCAATACTCCCAGATAAGAGTCCATACACTTAAGAGAGCCGGTTTGGTGTAGTGGTTAAGTGTGCGGACTCTTATCTGGGAGAACCGGGTTTGATTCCCCACTCCTCCACTTGCACCTGCTAGCATGGCCTTGGGTCAGCCATAGCTCTGGCAGAGGTTGTCCTTGAAAGGGCAGCTGCTGGGAGAGCCCTCTCCAGCCCCACCCACCTCACAGGGTGTCTGTTGTGGGGGAGGAAGGTAAAGGAGATTGTGAACCGCTCTGAGACTCTTCAGAGTGGAGGGCGGGATATAAATCCAATATCTTCTTCATCTTCTTCTTAACCACTACACCAAACTGGCTCTCACTACACCAAACTGGCTCTCACTACACCGAACTGGCTATAGTAGCTTGCATGTTCCTATAAATGGATGAGACCTCTGCTTTGACTAAGGAAACAAAGCCACAGGAAGCCTGGCTGGATCTGCAATGAGGTTAGAGGGAAGTGACACCGGGCAGCAGATTTTGAAGGGCAGAAGCAATAATTTCTGCAGCCTTATCCTCCTCATCATCACAATGGTCATCAGAATGGCTGCAACCACCTGCACCCCCCAGGAGTCAGAGCAGCTAATGCTCCTTCCTGCCTCAATCTATGGTTGCCAACTCCAGGTTAGAAAATGCGTGGATATTTGAGGATGGAGGGATTTCAGTGGGGTATGATGCCCTAAAGCAGGGGTGGCCAAACTTGCTTACTCTAAGAGTCACATAGAATAAATATCAGATCGCTGATATGCCAATAAAGGTATACAATATGATATTCAGAGAGGTGGCTGAATAAAGCCTGCCCCTGCCCCCAGCTCAAAAAAAACCCTCAAAAAGAGAACACAGGTAAAAGTTTGCATAACAGCTGCATGTGCTAATTTACACTCATAATGCACATTTTCATGGAATTATAATAAGTTGAATAGAAATACAGCTCTGCCTCGGGTCTGCTCTGACTGCTGTCCATGTTCTAAGTGTGGATGGGAAACATTTCATGATCCTTCCTGTTCTCCCTTCTTACGGCTCATCCTCTCTCATCCATGCAAGACATCCTAGGTAGCTTGACCACCCATTCATCCAGTGGCAGGGAATTTCTGGGTACCTGGCTGCTCAGGAATTGAGCAATCCTCAAACAGCCAATTTTATTGAACAAAAGCAGAACACATACATTTCAGAGAAGAGGCCTCACGAAAGGAGAACTGTCCTCTGGCCATCCTAGTTTTGGAGAAGTCATCATCCAGACTACATTATAGGGTTGTAGTGAAGGAAAAGAGTGGAAATTTCATGCAGTTGTGAAGAAGAAGAAGACTGTACATTTATACCCTGCCCTTCTCTCTGAACCAGAGTCTGAGAGTGGCTTAGGAAAGGAAGGAAAGGAAAGGTCCTCTGTGCAAATACCAGTTGTTTCCGACTCCGGGGTGACGTTGCTTTCACATTTTCACAGCAGACTTTTTATGGGGTGGTTTGCCATTGCCTTCCCCAGTCATCTACGCTTTCCCCGTAGCAAGCTGGGGACTCATTTTACCAACCTCGGAAGGATGGAAGGCTGAGTCAACCTCAAGCCGGCTACCTGAAAACCCAGCTTCCACCGGGGATCAAACTCAGGACGTGAGCAGAGCTTAGGACTGCAGTATTGAAGCTTTAACACTCTGTGCCACGAGGCTGGGCCCATCAGAGTGGCTTACAATCTCTTTTATCTTCTTTCCCCACAACAGACACCCTGTGAGGTAGACGGGGTTCAGAGAGCTCTCCCAGAAGCTGCCCTTTCAAGGACAATTCTTGCAATAGCTATGGCTGACTCAAAGCCATTCCAGCAGCTGCAAGGGGAGGAGGAGTGGGGAATCAAACCCGTTTCTCCCAGATAAGAGTCCGCACACTTAACCACTACACCAAACTGGCTCTCTGACAGCATGTATATGCCATCAAGTCACAACTGACTTACGGTGACCCCATAAGGAGGTTTTCAATGCAAGGGAGAAGCAAAGGTGATTGGCCTTGCCTTCCTCCGCAGAGCCATCCTTGGTGGACTTCCATACAGGTACTGAACCCCGTTTACCTTCCAAGATCTGATGAGACCAGGCCATAACCATATCATTCCACATCCTAGGGTCACGGTACTAATACAGAAAGATAATAGGAGAACCGCTCAGATAAGATAAAGAGATTCTCCACTCACCACCCCCTGGATCCCGCACATTCACAATCCACTTCATGCATATGATGAAGTAGGCTCGTATCCGTGAAAGCCTGTGCCGTAATAAACTGCTTAATCTTGAAGGTGCCACAGGGCTCACTGTTAAAATTGCACCAGATTAATGGCCTCATACAATCCTCCCTGATTGAAGATTGCACTCTGAGCAAGCGCATTCTTGCAAAGACACCACATCGCTGCCTTAACCTTTATTTTCGATCACGCGTAGAGCTCCTTCCTAGACACCAGAATGTACATCTGTTCCTTCTCTGCACCAGGGCACTCATATTCAGAGTCATATTTTTTTTTTCTTGCTGCAATAATAAATCACCATTTTGCCCACTCTACACTTTCCCTCTCTTGTACATCGGGGTTTAATTTGAGGATGACAAAGATGAAGAAAGGTTGGCCAGGAAAGGAACAAAACACGACCCCAAAAAGAAGACGGCACAAGTGATCTCAAAATCCCCAATGTCTGATGCTGGAAGCCTGCAGAATACCAATATGTGAAGACAGCTTCAGCCTTCTTCCTATCATCAACTACAAGCAGCACATCAAACTCTCAAAGAAAGTTGCTTCTTTTGTGAAATTGTACTAAATCACATCACAAACAGAGTTTTTTTTATGGAGGAGGAACTCCTTTGCATATTAGGCCAATGCCCCTGATGTAGCCAATCCTCCTGGAGCTTACAGTAGGCCCTGGAATAAGAGCCCTCTAAGCTCTTGTGGGATTGGCTACATCAGGGGTGTGTGGCCTAATATGCAAAGGAGCTCCTGCTAGAATAAAAGCCCTGATCACAAACAGCCTCGGAGCTAGGAGTTCTGCTACCCCAGGCAGAACCCAGCACTGCCGCCTCCCACATACTCCAATCGCATGTGCAATGCAATGACATCATCGTGATGGCCCACAGCGCGCCCCCTGCGTGCTTCAGAGGGAGCTGAGCAGAGGCTGCCGCATTCTTTCTTTGGTTCAATCAGAGCAAAGAAGTAACGCTCCACGCACCCCCTACCCAGCCCTCTGCCTGCTTCAGAGGGAGCTGAGCAGGGGCTGTCAGCGAAGGTTCATTGAAGCTCCCAAAATAAGCAAGCTTGATTATTTGAAACAAAGTTGCATTTATTGTATACTCCAAAGTTACTTCAGCATGATAGGCACTGGAACTGATGGCGAGCAGTTCGAATCACTGGTATTTAACATTCTACATCAAAGCAATTACAACTACCCGCCAATTCCCAAAACAAAGGCTGCTTTTGCATGTGAGACTTTTCACACAGCTCCTCCTTATCTTCTACAGTTAGTAGTTACATTTCCTGGCGGCGATGTCCTTGCTGCCTCTAGGGAGGAGGTGAGAATCTGCTGGGCATTCTCCACTTCAAAGAATGCCTAGCAACCTTTGATGTCCCTGGGAAGCTACTCTTTGGCTATTCCCTACTTGGCCCCCCCCTCCTATTCTACTAACACAGGTTAGTGAGCATATATGCGAGTTAATCAATATGGTTGGTAGTCAGCATTCAGCAATAGTATCAATGAACAGAGTCTGACAGGGGCTGCTGTGTTTTCTCTTCGCTGTGAGCGATGAGAGCGAAGAAAGAATGTGGCAGAGTCAGGGTCAGCGTCTGTGGGGAGGGGGCACATGCTCCCTGCTCCTTCGATGAGGCGGCACCCTCGGAGGCCGCCTACCTTGCCTACTCCTATGCACTGGCCCTGATCACAAATGCTTTGCACATTCTTCGTCAGGAACTAATGGTCCACTCTTGAGATTCCGCTTGCGGAGAGGGCGGGATATAAATGTAAATAAATAAATAAATAAATAAATAAATTCCATGCCACGTTACATCACTGCTCATCTCATCATTGGCACATTTATTAAAGTTGAGGGACTCCGCTACAAACAGGCATGAGAACTTTTGTGAAGCACCCTGGCTCACCATGATAAAGGGGTTTTTTCCCCCCCCAAAGGCGGAGTAAAATAGCCGACGCTCTCACGAGATTCCCTGAAATGGTGACAAGTCACTTCCTATAGTCTGGCTAGCCTCACTAAGAGCGTTGAAGTTGCAAAGGGATTCCTTTTCCCTATCTAAACCTTCTGCCTTAGCATCTGGCTTCATCTTATAACCCACTGCATGAAAACAGGCACACCTAAGGCAGGCTTTGATGGTCAAGAATTCTAAAGAGCCCTTTCAGAAACAGGCAGGAGAGCAGAAGGGGCTTGTAGCAGGAACTCCTTTGCATATTAGGCCACACACCCCTGATGTAGCCAGTCCTCTAAGAGCTTCCAGGGCTCTTAGAACAGGGCCTGCTGTAAGCTCCAGGAGGACTGGCTACATCAAAGAGGTGGCCTAATATGCAAAGGAGCTCCTGCTTCAAATAAAGCTCTGGCTCTTAGCCAACCAGACAGAAAACTAAAGCCACTGTCCAGCTTTCTTATCTGACAACTGTGTCCTTCCTTCTTGATCTGGAGGGAAAGTTAAGTCACTGACTGAGGAGCAGCCTTTTGGTATGCCAGAGAGAATGAAAAAGCTGGAGGGATAGAGCTGTTGGCTACCTTTATTTTTATGTTTTTGTTACATTTTTCTCATCTTTCCTTTAAGTGACCAGTTTCCCCTCTGGACTGTGAGTGAGAGGGCAGCGAAAGGTTGTTCAGAAAAGAGATAAGCAGAGAACACACGGAGAAAGCTGGCCCGTAGATTCGGTTTCCTCTCAGTTTGGCTACAATTGCCTGCAGCTTTCTCTGCGTGCCTCTGGGGTGGCAGAACTGGCTTACATGCGGCAATTTTTCATGTGATGAATATCGAATATTACATGTAGCCAGACACTAAAAGAGGAAATTGATTTAGGAAACAAACCTGTAACTGATGATCTTCGAGTGGTCATCTCTGCATTCACACTCATGGGATGAAGTGCCAGCGCCGATCCCTGATAGGTAATACAA